>NC_056726.1:654954729-655289729 GCF_019279795.1 Protopterus annectens
ACCACTCATATTTTCAACTGCTCACAGTAGTGATTGTTTTGATATATTCCAAAGGCCTTCCTGGGTGTCCTGTCACCATCTGTAGTCATACTGTTTAGATATTTGTAAATTTATCAAAATAAAAAATAAATAAAAGTAAAACAGTACCACTGCCTTTTGCTTCTGAGATATAAGCAGATGGTAATCATATTCAACAAATCAAACACGTCAAGCTGTTAGACTAAAGAACACACCACTCACAGTCATGACTGTTTAATGTGTACTAAAGAACCCCCGGAGATGCCCTGCCACTGCTGTAGCCCTGCTAAAAAAAAAATTACTCACTGCAGAGAAGAACTTAAGCACCTTTCCACAAAATGGTGATGTTAAGATGTCAGCCAGACATAATGATGATTTTATACTGGACAAATACTTAGATAATGCATATATTTTTTATTGTAGTTATACAAACAACACTTAGTATCTCTCTAAATGTAGTAGACAGAATCCCCACTATAAGTGTACTTTTTGTTCATGTAGATGCGATCTTCAATTTGCTACATTGCACTTTAGTACATCATTCCATTTTAGAGATATTTATATAGTTGTGATTGTATGCAGGTTTGTTTATTTAATGGAAAATAAATGTAAATATCTGCAAAGCAGTGTTAAGCACCAGCTATTAGAGTTTGGGGTAGGGAAATGCCTTGCTGTGAGTAGATCCTGGGACAGAACTGCAATTTTGTCAGTCTCACAATAAACAAAAACATGACAATATGCTTTTTTATTTTTGTGTTACTTTGTCTCCCTCAATTTTCCAAACATGTTTCTAATTAGTATTGGACACCTTTAACAGAAGTTAGAGAAGTTTTATGCTATTAAATATGCAAATTATATGCTACTTACGTGCACAGATTTTCTTTGTTTGGATGTACTTACTTTTCAACAGCGTATGCACCTATTTTAAATGTCTGCAGGTTGAGAAGTATGCAGGCTATACACTGGCCAGAATATGAGTAGGTGTTAAGGAAATGTTCTGTGCTTCTTTGGCTGTTTTCCCTTTATTGTCTGGACCATCCTAACATATGAAGTTGTATAATTTAATCCATGCTTTCATATTAGCAAGTATTATGGCTTTCAGTCCTGTGAATGCTAATAGTACTCCTCTTACTATGAGTAATGTACTCTTTTAATTGACTATTCTACATCACATGACATCAAACTGTGTGAAGGAGGTGGTACTAAGGAACATAGGAACAATACTAGACAAGTGATTGTGGGCATCATAACATGCATTGTCATATAATCCTTTAAGTGTGCAAATTTAGACATTCTTGGTACCTTTTTTAAGCAGTGTGACTTCGTCACAGGGAAGCTGCTGTTTACTGACCCTATACCTCTTCTTAAAATCATATATCATAAATGTAGGATTTAGTTCCACCTCTTCATTCTTTTAAATGTTAAGTATCATAAAGAGCAGGGCTTCATAAACTGCAGCTGTATTGGACATCAGTGATATATGCACTAATAAGCTTAGTCTGGCATTGCTGCCCACTCCCCATGATCAGACCATGGACAGCATAGAGTTGCATACCTACTGGCATCCTGGTGGAGAAGATTCCCTCCGAAACTCGTATGCTGGTGTTGGGGATAGTCAGACAGGTTTTCTGATGCTGTTAGCACCAGGGCGATGTCCCCATTGTATTCTGAATGATAAAGCCTTACTCCTGAGGTGAAGCTAGTCTTTTGTGACTAGTGATATGGTTAGGATGCAGCATGTCTTTCCTCTGCACTCACCTCAGCTGCTGTTTCACATCCTTCAGTATTGCCTGGATTGTCTCAGCCAAAGTCTCTGCGATAGCATCTTGGTCCATCTGGCCAGAAGTTTGAACTTTCTTCTTGCTGTTTTTTATCTCTTTGAAGCTCTTTCTGGACATTAGCAAAAGTGGCATGGGAGAGGGGAGGCTGTGACAGGCAGCTGAAGTCTTTAACTCTTCTGTTTCACTCTTCATTAGTGTAACAGCATGCCTCTTTCACTTCCTAGTACAATGTTCATAGTGTTCACTTATTTTATTTATCCCTTGTTGACCAGGTTAGCTTATTGTCTAGTGAGATCCAATGTGGAAAGTCTACTACTTTGGGAAATTTGGCCAGGACATGGAGGAGCTTCTCCTGCTCTTCTCAGGAGATGTTGCAGGATGTTTTACTTCCACCTGAAGTAGCACCAGCTCAAGCAGATGGGACCTCGGTTTAATGTCGCATCTGAAGAATGATTGAAGCTTCTCGCACCATGTATGTGTTAGCTATAATTATGGGGGTTCCTCTTCCCTCTCTGTGAACTTTCAACAGCTTAGTGATCACCTGTGGTACCTGAAGACACTGGAATGTTCATTACCCATTCTTCTTTTTTCATAGGGTTACATCATCATTGGCTAGATTGCCTCTTTAATGCATGTTGCTCTCCAAATCCTCCAATTGAGTGCATCCTATGAATACAATCTCAGTGAGATAATCTCTGGCCTATTGTTTGATTATCAGATACTATTGATGTATGGATGCTTTCAATGAAGGGTTGTAGATCAGTGCAATGATGTTCTTCAATGTAATGGACCACACCCTAGTAAAGTAATTGTTTCACCATCAGCTGGTCGAGCCAAATAGATGGTTCTAGTCTATCCCTAAGATGAAAGTGTATCAGTAACTCGGTGAGTGTAGAGCAACTATTCTGCATGTTGAATAGCACAGAGCAGCTAGTTTCCCATTGAGAGGCATTGCTATTTGAATTTAGTATTATATAGTCTAGTCTAGTCTCTAGACCCAAAAGCACCTTTAATCAGCTCTACTTCACATGACTGAAATCTCATTTGACTGCTTTTCGTTTGACTGAGACCAAAATACCTAATTTTCAAAATACTGAAAACTCACTTGACTGAAACTCATTATACTGAAAGCTTACAATGCTGAATTTCAAAATATTAACTTGTAAACAATAGACACGCACATTTACAAGGATCTATATTAGAACCACGAAAGTCCTATTCAGCAAATACTTAATCATCAACACATATTACCCGAACCACGAATACACCGAACGCCCTAAAATGTGAAATTCAAAATCTCGAACCGTCATAGTTGTCCAACCCCACCGCACGCTACATACTACCTACCCAAACAAAATAAATAAACCACATACATACACTAACCAAAACCCTACTTCTAACCCTACACTAAACCTTACATACATTACTATCTATGCACTTACCATAACCCGCACCCTAACCCTAAGGTCCGTAACTATCGCTCACTTACCTTACAGAGCTATACCCAAACAAAATAAATAACCCGCACACATACACTTAACAAAACCCTACTTTTAACCCTACACTAAACCTTGCATACATTACTATCTATGCACTTACCTTAACCCACACCCTAACCCTAAGGTTCATAACTATCGCACACTTACCTTACGGAGCTATACTGCAGAAGGGCCAACCATGACGATTCGACATTTCAGATTTCGCACTTCAGGATGATCGGTGTTTTTGTGGTTCGACGTATACGTGTCGACATTTCTGTATTTGGGTAAGTGGACCTTTGCGATTTTAATCGGGAACCCACTTACAACACCAATAATGAACTCTTTCCAGAACTTAAAAACTACTTACATACACTCTTAACAGAAAAAGGACGATATAAAACCAAACTAGGTTGAGGGCTATGCCCCCCCTACACTCCCCAATGTGGGGGCCTGTGCCCCCTCCAACTATATGTACTAACTCCAAGATCGCACTACAGTGGGGAAAAGGGCATATACCTTTTACTTACCCTACAGTTGTCTACACGCTGCCACTACTGCTGGGAACGCACAAAACATCAGCCATAACTACTTCCAATACAAATGTAAACAGATATACCCACATTTAGAAACACTACAGCACTACTTTCTACATGACTATCTGTATTCTGACGATCATCACTATAAGTTACAGTAATTCTTTTTATCACAAGCAAGTCACAGGAGAAGGGAAAACCACATCAAGTCTATAGCTTACAATTCAGTATAATGAGATTCAGTCAAATGAGTTTTCAGTATTTTGAAAATTCGGTATTATGGTCTCGGTCAAATGAAATTCAGTCAAATGAGATTTCAGTCATGTGAAGTAGACCCCTTTAATCAGCCCACTATTAACCCCTTATGTTCTGCACCCTTGTAGCTAACATAATGAAGGACCTGATATCATGGAAATGCACTTTCTCAATTTCTCTGCAAACAGTTTGGTACATACGGGTATATTGAGACAATGCAACAATTGTCTAATGCTCAGTGACAACCATTTAATCCTCAAAGAAGCAAATACATTATGTAGCAGAAGTCTATGGAGGCAGAACTCTTGCATACAAACACTCATAATATTGTGGTTGTCAGAAACACACATGCTACATGCGTGACACATAGTACGCACCACACCAATAGATTTACTTATACAAAGGTACTTAAACGCAATTTTTCCAAACCCCAAGTACCTCCCAGACATTCCACCTGCAAAAAGTATCCTCAGGAAACCCAAAAGTGCTCAGCAGAAACAACACCTAGCACTGCACATACAACAACACCAGTGAAGCTTCAACTACCAAGCTCATAAGGCAAGGCAAAACACTACCCAGGACTATAGTCAAAGAGAACTCCATTGTATGACATATTGATGCTTCCCTCATCAGGCTGAACAGGGAGAAAATAACAGTCAATTATGTATCAGAAGCCAGGATTCATCAAGTTACGCACATGCACTCAAGCCATTGCATCACAGGTACCAGTATGATTCAGTAATAGTCCATGTAGGTGTAAATGACCTGAGACATACTTCCCTACATTATATGAAAAGAGGGAGAGGCTTGTAAGGGCTCTAGGGCTGCTAGCCTAGTAACCTGCTATAAACCTATTAACCTGTGAACATTCTGCAGCCTAAAACAGCTGGAACGTCATCCCACTCCACTTAAGAGCACTCTGCAACCTAAAAAACTTTAAATGTCAACTGAAGCAACACCTGCTAGATAAATGTCTCTGCATCTGCATCTCATAGGTTCATAGGTTCATAGATTCATACTAGGCTATCTGCCCTAGGGCATTTATAAGCCTAGCCAGAATGTGTTTGGCTTTTGCCACCCATTTTAAATTTATTTTGCTATGCCCTTTTTCGAGGTTAGTATACTGTGCCTCTGTCTAACAGTGATACAGAAGTGATACCCGGGGTAAACCTACTATCTCCCATCCACTCATCAAGATTCCTCTTGAAGAGAGTCAATGAGGGACTCTGCCTAAACTGGACTGGGATTTTATTCCAGAGTGAAGGGAGCCTCTGGGTTATGAATCTGTCCCTCCAGCATGTCCTATTTATTTCAGTGCTGAGGTTCAAGTCTCTCGGCGTAGCTCGATGGGATTTGGATTTTCTGAGGTGCAGCATGTCCATTAATTCGGGTTAGACATGGCTTTATCGTCAGGCACAGATCGCCTCTGAACAGGCGGTATGCCACTGAGTAGAGCTGGAGTTTCTTTAACCGGGCAGCATATGGCATCTGTTTGAGCCCTTTGATCCTCTTGGTGAGGTACTTTTGGGGTCTTTCCAGTTGCTGCAGGTGTCTGGTAAGGTACATCCCAAAAGGGGCATTGTACTCAATTATGGGCCTGATGAGGGATGAGTAAAGAGGCACGATGACCTCCCCTGATCTAGATGTGAATCCCTTCATGATTAGGTGGGCTATATAAAATGTTTTTCTAACCACTTTGGCCACGTGGTTGTCAAATGAGAGAATGCTATCAACTTGGGTCCCCAGGTCCCTAATTACTTCTTCTGTACTTAATGGATTACCACCTATGTGGTAATTTGTGGGCACTTTGTTTTTGCTATAGCATTTAGCTTGAGGCCATGGCTCTGGCACCAGTTGTCTGTTTCTATGAGGCCCTTTCTCTCTGGTTAGACTGGTACTAATACAGCTGTATGAATTTGTGCCATAAATCTCTGCTGCTTTAATGATTGGCTCAGTTTTCCATGTCATTCTGGGAGGATACAATACTTGTCAGCATCAGAGGACATGGTTAACAAACCATGTTGCTTTTCCAAGGATGGTCTGCACCTTTCCCATCTAGGCTTTCAGATATTTGCTAAAACATGTCCTCTCCCAAAGAGCGATTTTGGGCGATGCCATATTGACAAACCTTCCTACACAACAAAATCTACTCATGGAAATCTAAAGGTCTTGCTGCTCATTGTCAGGAGTCTAAAAAAGAAGCTCCGCTCCCTCCAAGATCTCCTTACCTGAGAGAATGTGGACATCTGTGCAGTTGCAGAGACATTGTTTAAAGCTAAAGAGAGTACCCCAGCAGTGTAAGGCTTCAGTATCTTCCAAACATTTATCTCAGCAACTGCACATCTAGTGAGTAAAAGTGTAGGTGTCTCAGTCTGCATCAGTAATAAGAGCATACCTCTAGGTGGATTAAACAGCACGATGACTGAGTTACTCCATGTCCAGATTACCACAGACAAAGTCTCATGCCATATCCTTACAAGCTATAGGTCCCATGGAACACATAGCTCATACTTAGACCTATGAGACCCTCACCATTCAACCAAATACTATTCTCATTGGACACTTTAATTATCCCTCTGTAAACTTAGAATCTTACATGACCCCAAATTTGCAGGGGCAGAGATTCTTAGACTTTGTAAACACAAACATACTCCACCAGTTAATGCATAAACCTACTAGAGATACAAACATATTGAACCTAGTATTCACAAATTCAGTATGGGAAAAAGCTGCCCCCCTCCCAGTGTTGTGTCGTCTCTGTTAAAGTTAGACCACAAGGCAGTCTCTTTCATAATAAGAATCAATTCTGTAACCTTAGCAAATCCTGTAATACTTAGAAACTTCTCCAAGGCAAACTACCTTTTATTAATTGATAACCTGTCAAAATTTCAAGCCCCTCCAAACCCGCAGAATTATTCACAAAAGTTCTGTATAGCCATGTCAATAAATCATAGAGGGTGCTATGCCTACCAGAAATAAGCCCAACACTAACTCAAAAAATAAACTACCTTGGTGGAATCCAAAATTAAACAGGGTATATAACAAAAGAAAAAAGTCATAGCTAGAATTTGGAAGTGTACACTAAAAAAGATAAAAATTCTCTTATCAAGCTTAATAAATAACTAACTGGACTAATTAAATCCAAAAAAGTAAATTTTGTGGTAAAGATAGTGTCCCAGGCCAAGGACAACTATAACAGCCCCTTTACCTATGTCCAAAACCTCAAAGGCAGCATAGGACATGTGCCAAACTGTTGATAAATAGAGGCACTTTCACTAAACCAGGAAAGATAACAAATCTTTTCTCTTACAAATTCAGCTCTAACTTTGATCCCCTCTCACCCCCAGGCACAATAGCCTAAAATATGACTTATCAGTGGCACTGGTGTCACTATACAACCATAGCCTCTGCACAGGCATCATGCCATGTGAATGGAAGATTGAAACTGTCATCACTCTGCACAAAGGAGGACCATCAAGGGATCCAGGGAACTGCAGACCCATTAATCTGAATAGTCTCATATGCAAAGCCATGGAAAGCATTATCATGGAAATGATTAACAATGACTTGGAAACCTTCACACACTGGACCCAAACCCAGTTTGGTTTCATCAAAGGCAGGTCATGCCTATTGAACCTGGTGGACTTCTTTGGGAGGGTCAGCAAAACAATAGATGAGGACAAAACAGTACATACTACATACCTTGACCTAGGTAAGGCATGTGATGCAGTACCCCACTCAGGCATTGTAAACAAACCATGAAATTAGTTATAAAACCTTGTGTAACTCTCTGGATTGCCAGCTGGCTCACAAACAAAACCCAGAATGTTAGGATCGGAGGGACTGCCTCAATAAAGTGGTCAATCACCAGTGGAGTTCCCCACAGCTCTGTACTCAGTCTGCTCCTCTTTGGCATTCAGTAAGTAGTCAGGGATTTAAGGACTCATGTAGATAGTAACCTGACTTTTGACCAACATGTATATAAAGTAAAAAAAAAATCATTCTGTATCACCCAGCTTATAAGTATGGGCATGGCTTCTAGGTCCAGTGAAATTATTGTGTACTCAGCCATAATCAGACACATCATTCAGTATAGCACCCTCTTCTGTATGTACCTGAGGTGGCCGATGCAACAACTGGAATGTTCACAGAGGTTCCTCACAAAATTATTACTGGTTGTAAATACAATGCCATATGCAGATACTCTCAAAGCCCTGTTTCTATACCCTATTACCCTATTTCGTACAGGCTGCTGAGATGTGATTTATGCCTGGCATACAAGGCATCCTTGGATCCTGCTCTGATGGACCTTTTGCGTATACACAAAATGAAAAACACCAGAACTAACAGAGAATTAACCTTTGCATACAAGTTAATAGGAAATGTTAAGAGGGATGCGTACTTAACTCAGAGGATCCCGATTCTCTGGAACAGGTTTTCTATCCATGTGAAGCAGAGCCTTTCGCTAACCCTATTCAAGTGCAACCTGGACCAGTAGATGGGAAATTGGAAATTCACTCCTGGTCTGACTTCTATGTCACTGATGGACATAGCCAGACATTAAATCATGCCCTAACTGATGTATACCCCTTAAATAACCTGTAAGACAGAATAACTCATGGGATACATTTGTGCTGCATGGCCAGGCTTATAAAGGCCCCACTGGTCATTGGTCTAATATTCACCTATGAACCTATAAGAAAGAAAAAGAAGGAAGGAAAGGAAAGCAAGAAATACAAGTAACTGAAGACGTACAAATTAAGCACCAGAAACAATATTTGTTTCAGATAAGTATTTCTTTAATGTTAAATGTGAATTCTGTACCTCATACTGTATTTTTTTTTCCAAATTAGAACTGACAAAATAAAGACAGATGCAAATTATTCAGTGACAGTGTTTTATATCTTTATTCATTTATTAAAAATCAGATGAGTAGTTTGTATGTTTTAGGAAATGACGTAAAACATCGAACTCATTGAAAAAAATATGGCTGAATAGCATATTTGTAAATTAAGAATATCACATAAGTCTTACAGTATAACTATAGCACAAAGATATAAATGAGAGGTAATAGAATCTATTAGCTCACTACTGCTTACATAATACAGCAAAAATGAAAGATTGTATTATCTTTTGTCTTCTAAGGATAAAGAACTTCCTCTTTCCAACAATAGACTGTGCTGAGCATTTGAAGGCAGAATTTGTCATCAGTCTTAACACAGTATGAATACCAATGCACCAAGTGAAGTGAAAACGTTGGTTTTAAACACTAATTATGTTCTAGAAATCACACGAATGCATGCAGATATGCATGCAACAAAATTGTTTTAATCTAAAACAATCTAAAATAATCAGATTTATGTTGGGGCACATTTATATATATATATATATATATGGATTCACTTCATAACACTGAAACTTCATAATACTGAAAATGACAAAACTTCATAATACTGAAGACCAAAATACTGAAAGCTCAAAATACTGAATACTCAAAATACTGAAACTCAAAATACTGAAAACACATATTATGCATAAACTCAGCTTAAACAACATAAATCATCGCAATTTCTACCAAATATATGCAGGGGGCAAGCCCCTGCACTCACGTGGGGCTGCACCCCCCACACCTCCTGCTAATTATATATATCTACTTCAAAATTGCACTTAACTACACTATGTGCAATCTTGGAGTTGATATATTTAATTAGCAGGGGGTGGGCGCCCACATGTGCAGGGGCTTGCCGCATATATTTGGTAGAAATTGCTATGATTTATGTTGTTTAAGCTGAGTTTACGCATAATATGTGTTTTCAGTATTTTGAGTTTCAGTATTTTGAGTATTCAGTATTTTGAGCTTTCAGTATTTTGGTTTCAGTGTTTTGAGTTTCAGTATTTTGATATTTCAATGTTATGAAGTGAACTCCAAGATTGCACATAGTGTAGTTAAGTGCAATTTTGAAGTAGATATATATAATTAGCAGGAGGTGTGGGGGGTGCAGCCCCCATAGTGCAGGGGCTTGCCCTATATATTGATAGAAATTGCTATGATTTATGTTGTTTAAGCTGAGTTTATGCATAATATGTGTTTTCAGTATTTTGAGTTTCAGTATTTTGAGTATTCAGTATTTTGAGCTTTCAGTATTTTGGTCTTCAGTATTATGAAGTTTTGTCATTTTCAGTATTATGAAATTTCAGTGTTATGAAGTGAATCCATATATATATATATATTTTATATATATATATATATATATATATATATATATATATATATATATATATACATGTCACACTGGATAGGGTTATTTATAACCATGAGGTATATGAGGAATAGTCCCTTATCTGGAGGTCAGGGAAGCTCCCTACTTAACAGCTTTTGCTTGTCCTTTTCTGGAATTCAAGCAAGTTTTTGTTTAGTGCCATTTCAGGCTACATGACGTTGTTAACATACATCATGAACAACAATATAGTTTCATATAAAATTTTCTGTAACCTCCTTTAATTTTTTGGATAGTATTAAAAACTTTGATTGCTTGTAGACAAGAAGCAGTATTAATAAATAACTGATATGATAAATATAATTTGCAAATTTCACTTCAGCAGTCTCAAATGAATGCTGCTTTTGATGCCTGAAAAATGACTGAACTGTAGCTTGATTAATCATACCCAGTCCAATGAAACCGCACATCAAGTGATGTGTTTTCTTGATGAAATCAATATAAATGGAGCACATCAAACCAACTAAAATACTGCAGTGCAAAAAACAAGTGAAATGTCTTGTACAGAGTTTCTCTGCTAAGTGGCATGCCACCTGCATGTACACCTATAATAACTTGAAGATCACAACACTTTGGAAAACGGGGAATTGCAGGTGCTCCTTTTTGCTCAGAGGTTTCGTGATCTTGGAGTTACTATAATTAGGTATGTAACTGTGATGGTGCAGGGGCACAGTGTGCCATTTGCGAAAACATTTATAGCCTTTTGTATTTTGCTTTACTTTTGATGGTAAGTTGCATGCCTGCAATTTGATAGATATAACAGTTGTTTATATCTTTTGCTTAACAGGTTTATGTAGCAGTAAAAATTAAATTAGGTTATCATGAACTCATTTTGATGACTTCATGTAGACCCATATTGTTCATTAGCTTTCAAAAATACAATTTCATAATATTAACTGGTTTTTAGATGCAAAATATGAACCATAGAAGTCAGCACATAATCCAAGTAGCACCTTAATTTATGGGTCTTAACTCAGCTTTTGACTGTCCTACTCCTCAAGATGTTATTCCTGTAGTTCCCTACCAATCCAGCACATACCAGCTTCAGCACCATCAACCAGTACTGGTGGTGGTGGGCTTTGGGATGGGAACAGCTGTCTCTTTCCAGGAAGAATTTGCCCTTTGGAGCTACCTTTTTGCAACTGACAGTGGCAGATTAGAGTCAGGCGACAGTTGTACCATCACAAATATCTGACATAGTTTTTCTAATACTGGTCTCATTGCCATCTGTTGGCTAGAGGATATACTACATTCTAGAGTGTTAGGCTTGTTACAGATATCTGCCAATCCAACTAAATGATGCTCAAAAGAAATAACTGACCTTATTAACTCTGTCCCAGATCTCATCCAAGACTATCCATCTGACTTCTGCATTATAACAAAATCCATAAGCCAAGGGAACCCAGGATGGCTAATATTTTTAGACAAATTAAATCTAACTGAAGGGGTCACTGGATTTGTGGAGCAAATTTGGAAAGTAGTAGTTGTGGGTGAGATGACTAAATTCAATCCACTACAAATCTTCTTTGCATTTTGCCAGTTATTACAACTTACCACCTAACACTACTTTTAGGCACCATGGATGCCATATCAGGGCAGACAAATATCTCACACAAGGACAGCATTGCTATGTGTCTTAACCACATACGGGAGAAATTAGATCATTGTGCTTTCACTTGGGATGTAATCACACAACTTACAATGTAGACTCTGGCACATAACTTTAACTTAATGGAACATGTTATGTTCAGGTTATGGAAAGTGCAGTGGACACTGTGACTTCATAATGTGCAAAGCTTTTCATGGCAAACCCCCAAACTGGAATTACAGTGGCATTGCACATACAGATCACTTGCATATTTCTGTTTTATTGATCTATTCATAACTTGGAGACATACCACTGACTGAGTGAAAGCATTCCAAGAAGATTTTAATCCCCCCAACTATGAAACTCTCACTTAAGCAATGCCTTTCTGGATGCTGGGGTTACTATACCAAATGGGGCCTTACAAACATGTTTACAGGAGACCAACAATTGACAGATGTATCTCCATTGAAAGAGTAATCACCCCAGCAATATGAAAGTTTGCCATTTACAGTTAATATCACTACATTTGTTCCAGTAAAGGAGAAAGAGATGCATAACTGGCACAACTGAAGGAAGCCTTCATTTCTCATGATTATTGTGCTAGGGTGTGACAGTACTGTCGAAAAAAACAATTTAACCACCAGGAAAACAGCTATTCAGGCATAATAAAACTACCTTAGTGACCTGGGTACACAACTGATGGCATATCATGCGGACCTTAAGAAACCTCTACAAAATCGTAAGGGAGCTCCAACCAATAATCAGTGAAGATAACAATTTGACAAACAATTTCAAGAATTCACGGGACTATCCTTCAAACAACTACATAATCTACTGGATCATATTTTAAGAAGCAGATTGAGACCAGAAGAGAACATGGTCCAGAATGATACAAATACCTGCAATCATCTAAGATACAAAGCAGATACGATTATTTGTACTGCTATTAGCATAACAATTTAGGAGGCAGCCATGCTGACACAGATGCATAGTGTAAACAAATAATCCCATGACACAAGAAAACAGATAGGCCAATGGAGATAAAGCTAATTTGATTATTCAGTATGGCAGTTAGTGGACTAAACATCAAACTTAGTTTCATGAGACATTATAACACTTAAGACCTTTTCTTGTGCAACTTACAGTTCACATTTATTAGATACATTGGAGAGCAATAAATAAATGTTATACTGGCAATACTCATTTTATGATGATTTTAGACAAAATCCAAAGTCTGTGTGCCCTCAAATGTTATTAGCTAAATTGCTGAACCACTCAAAATATAATTATCTAAAACTGAAAATTTATGCTGAAACTATTCAATACCAATGTCCTCAAAAGAGCATGTGTTGCAGCTGGCCTAGTCCACTTTTTTTCAAAAACACCTGCACTACCACTTCCATTTCTGAGGGAAAAAAAATACTTTTCTGTTAATAACTACCATTGCCAAGCCACTGTGGCTACCCAAACTGGCATTAATTCAGAATTCAGACATGTTATGTCCATCCTTCGCTTATCTTGCCAGTTATGCAGCCAAGACACCACAAACCATTTTCTTTTGAAATGGGCCCTCCATTTCTAGTCTTCTCCAATCACATCCATGTACAACTGCTGGTCATCCAAAGAGACCCAGTCCATCTGCCACATAGACACACCCCTGAAATAGACCAAAAAATTCTTCCAGACAACAAGGTCCTTTTTGAGCAAACCTCACCCTATTATGCTTATGATGATGCTGAACTCCTGCAACAAGTTGGCAAGTAACCCAGTGGGCATCTTACCTGGCGCTATTGCCCTGCAAACAAAATTCAACAAATCCCCTACCTTGTATCTCTAAAGAGAGGTCATAAATGCCCTCTCTAAGCCAAAAATACAGCATCTATGGGACCTGTTAACATCGTAGGCTGCGTCCTACATGGGCTCCAATATGAGTTAGCAACACCATTGGGTACTCTTTTCAATCATAGTCTAAGCACCAGCTTCATAGCAGCTGAATGGAAAACATCCACCGTTATTTCCTTGCACAAAGCTGGTGCTTTCATTGACCCCGGAAACTATAGACATATTAGACTGATTAGCCTTATCTGCAAGGCCATGCAGCGAATCACCATAGACCTTATCAACAAGATATAGGTAATCTCTAAACACTTGACTCTTCTCAGTTTGGATTTGTCAAAAGGAGATCATGCCTGTCAAACATGGTGGACTTCTTCGAGACAGTCATCAAGGCCCTGGATGAGGGGAAATCTGTGCATACAGTCTACCTGGACTTAGCAAAGGCATTTGACACTATCCCCCACTCAGGCATCATTGACAAACTTACCCAACTAGTTGTTATCTTTTATAACGTTAGATGGGTCGCTAACTGGCTCACTGATAGAACTCATATAATCAAAATAGGGGAATCCACCTCCAACAGCAGACCTGTAACCAGTGTTGTTCCACAAGGATCAGTCAGGAGCTAACATTAAAACTATAGTAGCTTACAAAGAGGTATGGTGGCAAATTTTAACAGATGCCTCCACACCTCCAGGATTGAATGATCATATACCTGTCATATACCTGTCAAACCACTATTAATTTATTAATATATCAATCAACTTACCAGATCAACAAAATATTATGCATTGTATCATTCTAGAAAAAAACTATTTGAGCAGTTGTATTTAAGATACGTTCACGTATTGTTTATACAGTCAGCATTTGTATTTTAACCAATAACGGACATACATACCTTTTAGCTTATGATTTTTTTTAATGTATGATAGTATGTGTATGTAGTATTCAGATAGTTTTGTATTATTATTATTATTATTATTTTTAATTAGCATTTTATACATACAGTATCCAAATTTATTGTCTGGATGAACTACATATAGTGAAAAGTCTGGTTGCCAGTTTATTGTGTACATCTGTGATTTGTTATTTTATTTATATTTTTTATAAAAGAGATATTTCTCTTTAAACTAACGAAGTAGTAAGTTATTTTGGCACCAAACAGAGTATTTAAATGGCTTGTATTAGATTAGAAAATGTTCTGATGAAGCTCACAGTGATGTGAGTGAAAGCGCTTAACATTGTATTCATTAAATGCAGATTTTTATACATCTTTTGATACTTATCCATATTATTGTTTGGAGAGGACTGCATGCTGAGATACACTATTTCAGGAGATTTGACTGGTACACAAAGACATAGTGTGTGTTCAGTATCCGTGGATATAGCATTGCCATTTCTTTTTGTGGGTTTGTGTTGACGGAATGCTATGTTTTGTTTCTGAAATCATATAGCTTAGAATACTTATCCCATTCCCTTTGGACAGTATCTCTAATAATATGGGAATCCACACTAAAATCCACAATCAAAGCATTCCCATAAACATTATCATCCTCATTGCACATTTCCCCTTCTGTTATGTCTGTCAGTAGAACGTAAAATTGGTGCAAATCTTCCTTTCCTGTGCTGAAGCACTTCTTCTTGAATTTCCTGTATTAAAATCTCCGGATACCCTCTTTCTAAAAACATATGTTTCAACAAATCACATTCATCGTGGAAATCTTTGTCCTCAGAGGTCATTCTACTACGACGTACATATTGACCTTTCATTATACCTTTTTTCTGGAAATCGGGGTGGGCACTCTGAAAATGCAAAAATGAATTACAATATGTCTCCTTCCTATGAACTTTTGATTCAAAACCATTGTTACTCTTTTGAATGTTAACATCCAAATAGTCAGTACTGTCATAACCTATCTTGTAGGCAAATCTCAAAAATTCCATACTATTGGAGATTTATTCAAAAAATTCCATAAATGTCTCCTCACTATCTGTCCAAAATAGACAGATATCATCCAAAAAATGTTTATATAGTGCCCAACTGTCCTTAAACCTTGAATTAAACACATTTCTCTTCCCACCAGGCCATCACTAAGTTAGCATAAGTAGGGGCACACATAGCCCCCATGGCCACTCCTTTCAGTTGTCGAAAAAATTCCCCATCAAAATAAAGAAAATTGTTGTTTAAAACCAATTTCATTAAAACTGTAAACACTTTCTGTAAATCTATTATCATTTCTTAAAATCTCTTCAAAAAATCCAAACCAGTCTTGTGGGGAATAGAGGTAAAAAGGTCTACCACATGAATAGTAATAAACTTATGTAATAAACCTGTGGAACCTATTAAACATTAATTTGTGGTGGATATGGCTTCTTCTTGCTTCTTTTTGTTTATTGAATCAAATGAAACTTACCTAGGGGCTAACCAGGGAGCCTAATACCCTACCCACTCATATATCTTTGTCTAACAGGGCCTGGGCAATGCTTTCTTACCTTTCATTGATTTCAGATTTCCATATGACTCAGTTTGACTGCACACACTTGATTTAATAGAAAATCTGTTACTAAACCCTTTCACTAACTCCTGAACTGTCTCCCTGTACAGGTAATGCACCATTATATCCTTCAAAACCCATACTGTATTAGGGGAATGAGTTGGTCAGCCTCCTGAATGCAGCCAGAAAGGGTAGCAACCCTCTGGCACCCTGAAGACTACCTCAACCACCACCTGGAGAATCCATTGCCATTCCCTACCTTACCACTATTATGTGGTAAGGCAGATAATGTCACTCCCAATCTCCTTTCCTTATGTTAACCCTTCACCTTACTGTACACTTCTCCCACAGCAGAAGCAAATATGTAGAAACCTCAAGCAGGCCAAGAACACCTTCTAATATTTGAAGCCCAATATACCTTCCCCTTTGCAATGATGTCCTCAGGATTAACCCTAGCCTGACCCACTGTCCTGTCTGTTATAGTACTCAACCATGTGTTAGCATGCCTGTTTTCTCACTACAACGACTTATCAACTGTCTTCAATTTTCTAAAATGTTGGTTATGCCGCAACTGATTGTTACCTCCACTTAAACTCAGCATGTCCCTTATTGTCAAGAAATATGCCAACATGGGAAGTGCTAGTTTAAAGTACCACATGAAAGTGGTAATAATCCAGCTATAAGGGTGCCGACATTCATTTATTGCCATGTTGTGCCTACCAATAAGTAATCAAAACCAAGAACTCAATTATTCCATGATCCAGCTTTAAAACCACTTGGCGACCTCTTACCTAACACTGCCAAAACAGCTGCCAAGCCCAAAGAGCCTATGGCTTCTGCAACTGCGGTCCTCTCAGAAATGTATTTATTCATTGGTCAATTGATTGAAATTTTATAATAGGTAGATGGGCTTGTCCTGAGTCCCTTTTCATCCATGAATTGGGTCTCAGTGGAGCTGAAACAGTACAATACATGAGCAGTGGTTATACAATGCTACACAAAAGATGTACAGCAGAGAATAAATGCATGAGTGGTAGCTATACAATGATAGACAAAATAGACAAAGACAAACAGCTCAGACTGAGTACAGTAGGATGTAATCAGTAACAACCTTGTAGTACTGTGCAACAGAGTGATCCCGTTATTTATAAAACGTACATCATTACTGTACTCCTGCTGCCTTGAATTATGAAAACTTTACGTAAGTGAATAGAAGGAGCAGAATGAGCATGAGAACAGGGTGGTTCTTAGCCCATGTCTCTGAAGCCGTTGCAGACAATTTCTTCCTTTAAGTTCTCCTTTAGCTTTGTTTTGAAATGTTGAAGAGATTTTTCTGAGCTAACCTCTAAAGGAAGGTGGTTCCAGGTAGCTAGGGCAATTTTTGTGAATGTTCTTTCACTTATGGTAGATTTGAAATGTGACTTTATGAGAAAGAGTCCCTCTTCTTGTGTGTTATGGAGTCTATAGGAACTGCCTCTTTATAATAACTTGGCTTTCAGTGGTGGGCAGTGACCATATGTGAGAATTTTTAAACTATTTTATTGAGAATCCGCTATGCCGTACTTTGGACAGGGACCCAATTGAGATAATTAAGGAGGTCAGAGTGATGTGTGTATTAGCCAGGCAGGAGAGCAAAACTACATATTCTGTTCTCTGCTGCTTAATGTTTTGGGTGTTTGTGCTAGAATGCAGAGTTGTTAGTGGTAATAAATATTCTAGTTTAGGAATTTGCACATTTTTGGCAGAAGATCATCTTGCTTTCAGTTATAGAAGATGAGATATTTTTGTACAACATTTCACTTGTGTTAACACTTTATAGTATGATTTGAGCTGAGGTGGACAGAGAGAGCTCAAGCAGAACCCTTAGATACTTCTGCTGTGTCATAGTGAGTATTGCATTGTTGTAGTTATCCTTAAAAACTGGATTTGGAGGGCTTATTAATCCAGTTGTAGTGGCCGCGGTGATGCAACGGTTAGCATTGTCGCCTCACAGCAAGAGTTCTCCAGTTCGATTCTCGGCTGGAGTGCCATCTGTGTGGAGTCTGCATGTCCTTCCCGCAGTTGAGTGACAGTAAAGACATGCAGGTAGGTGTGAGTGTGAATGGGTGTGCCTTCCTTGAAGGTTGGTTCTAAAGATCCCAATTCCAGTTATTTTATCTCTGTTATTATACTTCCAGTATAATTGAGTTTCTGTAGTGTAGTGATTATAATGTTCGCCTAACCATTGAAAGGTCCCTAGTTTGAAACTAGGCAGAAACAGTTTTCCCCATTGTTTAGTTAGGTCCCAGTGGTCTAATGGATAAGGCATTGTCCTCCTAAGCCAGGGGTTGTTGGCTTGAGTCCCATCTGGGGTAATATAATCTTAATCAGGTCCCAGTGGCCTAATGGATAAGTCATTGTCCTCCTAAGCCAACAACTGAGAGTTTGAGTCCCATCTGGGGTGATATAATCTTGATACAAGTGGAGTCTTTTTAGTTGGAAGGTTTTTTTAATGGTTAATGTGTTTACCTTGCAGACCACACAAGGTGCTGGGTTTGATTCTCACATGGGGTAAATGGCTAGGTTTAAAATGGCCCACAAGGGCACTTAACCTAGTACTAATCTATGAACTTATGATTAAGATTTTTAATTTCCATTTTCTAGTAATTGCTTTTTTAGCCACCACCATTATTAGACACAGCAAGGTCTTACCGTGTCTAGGCAATTCCGATTCTGTATCATATCTCAGAAAAATCATCTCCATGGGACTAATCTGCCCACCCATCATCTCCGACAGTGAATCATGCAGGGAATTCTTAAAGTCCACCAATTCACAGTGCTTGTTATTGTAGATTGTATACAGGGCTGTTATTGTGCTAAAAGCATTATGGAAGCCATGCTGTTGATCACATAGTGGACCATATGCATTTTTGTATGAAAAAATCAGTTTATAGAGGAGTTTGTTTAATATATTTGATAGGGCATTGCAAACTAGCTAATTTAACCCACAGACATTTGGATTTCATTTGAATTGTAAAACTATGTGTGTCTATAATCTTGTCAGGTCTTGGTGCTTACATACTTTAGGAAATGTGATAACTAGTTTGAAAGTAGTGGGAAAGATAGTCGGAATAAGAGATAGATTAAAGATGTGGGTTAAGAGTCTATCATTTCTAATGCCATTTTTAGGAAAGTGGGGTGTAAGCAGGGCTGAGATTCAACACTAGGTAACATAGGCAGTTGCCACAACACCCACAACCTTAAAAAAAAAAAGTTTTCATGCTTGTGGCCACAACATTATTTTTTTTAAATATTTTCCTGTTTGTAACCAAATGCTGCTTTAAAAGTTTAATTTTCTGCTCAGTGTGCACTTGAAACCATGGTGCAAGATTTACTCTGACAGCGGCAGAGCAGGTATGAACTGCATAAACAGAGAAATAGTGCAGTGTTAATGGAGAGAATATCATTTTATGTCAGCAGCAGCTTGTATGCATGTAATGGCCCAGGTAGAGGCATTATCTAAATTAGATTGCTCAGAGTCAAACCTTGTACCTTAGCTACTGGAAGCAGTAGCGTTAATCCACCACACCAACTGCAGATTTTCATTAGCTGTTGGAAAATCACTGATGATTACATTCAGTCAATATCATTCAGAGTTTGGTGTCAAGGAAGGAAATTGACTGTAGTAAAAAGAAGCATCATCATATGAGCCATGTTCTTTGGATTTGAACCTTGCTTTCTTATTCTGTAGAATGTTGACAGTGTATTATTTAGCTGTGAATAAACTGGACACCATGAAGCCTTTGAGTTTAACTGTGAATATGTTTTTTTTTAGCTTAGCTTGATTTTTGTAAGTATGCAGGTGTGAAATGAATTGTGTTTGGGTTACAACAGTTTGTCTAGAACTTTGTGTAGATGAATAAGTTTATAGGCCGTAGTACATGGTATGATTCCATCAGTCTTCATTTATCATCTTTGTGACTCTGCCAAGTTACTTCTCCTGGCATTGCTCCTGGACTGCATCTGAAAAGGGACACGTGTCCAGGGTGTGGCACATGCTGTTAGCAAATGTGTTACACATTTGCCTTTATTCTTGCACCTTTCACATAAGTGCTAATTAGTACTTCAGTATATGCTATATGAGTATGAATCCCCAGCACGTACATTGTAATTTACATTTCACTAAATGTGAGTTTTAAGAGAAGAGAAGTTTACTGTTTCTCATGTTTAGGCTGATTTCAATGTGAAACTAATGTGTTTAAAAATCACTGTCAATGTTTTTTCTTTTGTAAAATGTGAAATACAATTTAAATGAAATCCAAATATCTGTAATAACTGTAAAAGTAAAGAAGAAAATAGTTAGTACACTGACAGGTTTGAACAGTGTCTATGGTAACTGGAGCAAGACAGCCAAGTTATGGGATATTTGTATTGTTGGTGGTGGGGGGGGGGGCAGACTCATGACTCTGCATAGGATGGCATTTATCCACAATCTAGCTCTGACTCTGGAGGTGCATGCTGTAACAAAACATCATTATTAGCCATTCAAGTAGGTCAGACCTGTACTGAGTGGTGTCGAGAGTATAGCTATTCTTGATGATGGAGAAGACGTAGGGAGATCAGAAATGAGATGTAGATTAGTTTCAAATATGTAGTCTCCTCATGAAAAGAAACAGTATATTGCATGCAGTAATATTTTTGATTTTTGTATATGTTGGATTGTTGAACAAAGGCTGCTACAGCATGTATATTGTTTTTAATTGTTTTGCTTTAGTCATTGTATTAAATAATTAATTATTTTATTAATAGGCCTGGATTTTGTAATATAATCCAAACATTATGCATTCTAGTAGTCTAAACATGTTGCATTTTAGTAATATACAGTGCCTTCTTTACAGCCTCCAGCATCTGCAAAGGAGTTGAAATTTGTCAGGTTAGATTAGTCTGCATTGTTTGGCATAATGATCAGAACTGTCTGATCTTCATCATCTATCATTTAGCCATTATTGCATATTACTATAACACAGTCTTCTCTACAAGATCAGATTGTAAATAATTTCTGAATTTAGTTACAGACTGTTACTCTGGTGCAGAGGACTAATGCTTTGATGTATTAATGAGCTTCTTCCTGTGGCAAGGATGAGGGTTTTGAACCTCTCCACCTTCATTTACCTACTGTGTGACATTGAGAAAGTCACTTAACCAGACAGTGCTTTGGAGGAATTGGGAATTAGGGCTAGGCTACTTAAAGGTCTCCAGGACTGTATGCCTAGTAACTATGAATCTGTTGTTGTTTGCCAGCCATTCCCTACTAATTAGCTGATCTAGTTCAAGAAATGTTATGGCGATATCACCAGCACACCAATTTTTTTAAGGCAACATAGGCAATTATTCTACAAGAGTATCAAGCACTGTATTTGTAGATGAGGCAAAAATGAAATGAAAAGTAGTTTGCCAGCAGTAACCTATTCACTAGTAATTGTTCTCTTTAATTTAGAATTCAGATGATTTTTACTTCTGTAGAGATTGTGCATATTGACTTAGTATATGTTAACAGATGGTTATTATTTCTTATGCTCTCATAAATACTCTTCTATTTAAACATTGCTACATATAGCTGGATGTTACAGCATGAAGCTAGTGATCTTTATACAGTTGTATGTAGTTCATCCAAAGCTAGCAATAAAGTATGTGTGATTTTATTTCTTCATAACAATAAGGGATATACACAGTCAACAAAGCGGCTATAACTGCTGGTGAGGGCTCTCTGTGGATGAAAGTAACTTGTGCTTTTATTTGGTCAGTTTTTAACAGTGTTTAATCTAGCTTTGCAGGACTAGTGTGTGTGTGTGTGTGTGTGTGTGTGTGTGTGTGTGTGTGTGTGTGTGCTTGTTTATTAAGTTGGAATACTTTGGTTAGTGTGTGTGTGTGTCTGTGTCTGTGTGTGCGCGCATGTGTGTGTGTGTGCATGCGCGCATGTGTGTGTGTGTGTGTGTGTGTGTGTGTGTGTGTGTGTGTGTGTGTGTGTGTGTGTCTGTGTGTGTGTGTGTGTGTGTGTGTGTGTGTGTGTGTGTGTGTGTGTGTGTGTGTGTTTAAGTTGGAATGCTTTGGCTGCAGTGTGTGTGTGTGTGTGTGTACCAATTCTGAAATATGTGACTTGGGTCATTATCGTTTTTTTTGACAGAGACATCTGAGAAGGTTGAAGACAATAATATAGCCGTAAATTATGGGTTTGGGGGATATATGTGGATAAAAATGACTGACCATGTTGAGCTGATAAAATGTAATCATTAGTCTGCATTTGCAGGACTAGTGCACATATGAGTAAATGGGAATACTTCTACCATAACCATTTTTATCACAATCAGACATCTGATGAGTTCACAGTCTATAAAGTTGCTGTAATTGTTCACTACAAGTATTTGTGGATTATAATGAAAGCAGTTTCAGTAGTCTTTTATGGTTGAAATGTTCTGAAATGAGTATTTCTGTCATTACTGGTTACTTTTGTTTCCTTGTTTACTGGAAATAAATGCTCATATTTTCCAATTTAAAATGCACTCCAGCAAATGTTATTTTTAACTCATTCACACCTATAGAGCCTTTTTGTATACTTCCAGTTGACACCCATAGCTCTGTATGTTGTCTAGACCTTTCTTGATTCTGACTTTTTAACTAAGTAACTTGCCAGCTTGTAATAGACAGGATTAGAAAGAACAAGGATCTGACCAAATCTAGGATGTCCCACAGTAGAATAGCTTTAAGTATCGTATGATTTTTAAGTTGATTTTTCAGAAAATGCTCTGGAATGCAAAGATGCATATAGGCTATAAGAGGTGCAACATTCCACATCACACAGGTGTTTATGAGTTAAACAAGAAATATAACTTAAAAAAATCAGGGAGGTAAATCAAACAACACATACATTTATGCACAGTCCTAAAATGTGTAGATGGTGCATGGTGCATTTAATTTGCCACTGACCCAATGCATTTTCAACAAAAACACAAACTTGGAAAGACACGACCAACACAAAAGGATGAAAAATGAGGAACTCGACCGTTGAAATAAAATTCAATACAATTTATTTAGCGCTTTCATCCCCGGTAGAAGGACTTCTTCAGAATACATATAAACCATCCAGCCCCATCTTATATATCCCAGCAATACCAAAGTTAATCGGCATTTAATTGCACAGTTGGTATTGCTTCTTAAAGAAACATGCACCAATGCCCTTTACTTAAACACATAAAAAACAGATTACTCAAAAGAAGTTCTTTACTTAAAATTCATAATGTTCATGATACTAAAACTGCTTTCAGTCTTAAAATAGAGCTAATTGAAATGCTTTCATTTAAACCAGGTCACATAGTGGCATTTGTTCAAAGCTGCCACTGTAACTCTTTATACTGAAGGTAGTCGTTTGTAGGTCCACCTCTCTACCCCCCCTTCCACTTGATCAATAATTATAAATTTGAAAGAATGACCATTAAACTTTTGAATATGTACAGAAAGTGCATTGTTCAAATCTTTCTTTGCAATGTCATAATTGTGCTGATAAATTCTAGTTTTAAGACAATTCTTGGTTTTCCCAGTATAAAAACAAGTACATTTTTGGCATAAAGCTAAATAAACAATACTTCTGGTGTTACAATTAAACTTCCTATGAAGCCTTTTAATGCCAATATGTCCTAATTCAACTTAATTTCCTTCTAATATAAACTTGAACTGTGTACAACGTCCATATTTTTTCATTACCCCCAACCTGTTCCGACATTTTAACTTTCTCAAGCATGTTTTTTATACAAACATCCTTTTTATATACAATAAGTAGATTCATTCCCACTATCTTAGTATACTCTGGGTCTATATCAAAGACCTTCCAATTTTTGTATATCACTTTTTTAATATCAGAAAAATTGCCATTGCAAGTTAAAACTAAAGCCATATACATCTTGTTGTCATCAGTATTAAACTCATTATTTAAGGGTGTTTGATCCCTACAGACCCCCAATAATGGTGAATAGTACCCCCCAGTCCTTTTTTCCTTTACCTCTTTGAATATATTATTGAGGAAGGAAACTGGATAGCCCTTCTTGGTTAACATGTCATTTAAAATGTAACTTTGCACTTCAAATTCAGTTAAGTCAGAGACCATAAGTGCCAAATGTACACATTGTCCCTTCACTAAAGACCTCTTCTGATGGATAGGGTACCAACTGTTATAGTGTAATAACATATTCGAGTATGTAGGTTTCCTATAAATGGTGGACTCAAAATTTGTCCTTGATTTGTTTTTTCTAATAGTAATGTATAAGTAATTGATCTTATTTTCACATACAGTCATGGTAAATTTAAAAAAATCTGCAGCATTATGTATAAATTTAAAGAATTGATCTAGTTTATCTCGAGTGTCATTCTAAAAAATAATTATGTCATCTAAAAACATTTGTATAAAGTCTAGCATTCAGCAAAATTCGAGTTAATAACAAAATTAGTCTCCCAAAAGGCCAGAGCTATGTTGGACTATATAGGACCACCTCCATTAGTGTCCTAGACAAGAATTTCATCATCACTGAGCAACAAATGTTTAGACAGAAGAAGGGTGTTGCTATGGGGGCCGCCTGTGCTCCTATATTTGCCAACATAGTTCTGGCCTTTTGGGAGATTAATTTTGTTATTAACTCAAATTTTGCTGAATGCTGGATGTTTTTTAGATGACATTGTTTGCTTTTTGTCTAGGGGCTGTTTGGTGCTGAGAGTTGACTGTGTGTGTGTGTGTGTGGGGGGGGGGGGGGGGTCCTGGGTTTGAGTGGATATCTCCAGACTGATGTATACCCATAACTCTGTAATAACATTTGTAACAGAGGGATCTTTTTTTTTCCCACTAGGGTGGGATTTTTGTAGGAATAGCATCTGCTTTAGATATTGCATTCTGGATGGCTGCATCTGCTTAGTTACATCCTACAAGGCCTCAGCCAGCAATGCTACATCTTGCCACCTGCATTTGCCACTCACCCACATTAGCCATTCTGTAAGAAACAAAATATAACTTAGTACCAACCTAAACAACAATCCTCACCCCTGCCCCATAAGCTTCCTTTTGGATCCCCCCACAACAACATCCATCCACAATATCCACATATTTTAGAAGATGTCCCCATATCACGCAACCAGCAAGGAACTGACAGGTTGTGACAGCTGGCATGGGCTGCACAATAATCCTTTACCTATCCATGCCCCACCTAAATAACTGTCAGTAACCAGCTGAGGAATGAACCTGTACAAAGTGTGCATGATGCTTCATGCCATTCAATAAGTATAACCCCCCCACACACCCATGTGGGCCAACCCACAGTGTACCTCTTCACTGTCCAGAATTTACAGTATGTCACATCAATTTTGACTCATGTTAATGGCCTGTCCTTCATAAAATTTGATCACTTGTGAAACACTGAAGACTGCAGTCTAAAGATAATGCCATATATTAATGTTCCCGTTTGCAGAAATACCCCTAAAATGTGAACCCCTCTCTGCTAGGTGCCATTTTTGGAGATTTTAGATGTGCCTTTCTGGCTTTTTTCCTTTTTTAGTTATTTGCATATTTGCAAACTGAGAAGCCACAATACACAAGTGTCTGTTTTCAGGGATGACTCAAAAACACTGTCTGGCTGAGTGATGTGCCCAAAGTCACACAGTAGCAAATGGAGTACCCTGGGCTACTGAAGCAAGTTATTAACATCTCAGAGCATTAATCATGTGTGCAAATGTCCTGATGTACCTCACTGTCTGTCCTCGTAACAAATTGATTTTCCTGGTAGCTCACCGAGGATTATAATCAACCCAAACTGCTAGACACTTTAGAAAATGCATGTTGATGCAATTTCTATAGTTCTATTAAATGAACAGAATTATTGGACCTAATGACTTCCTGATTGCTCAGTATTATTAGCCAAACCTGACCAAAAAAATAAAAAAACTTACCCAATAGCCCATCAGTCATAAACAGATGACCAATGCATCATGAGCTACCAATCCCTGCCTGGGCTCTCCTGTCCTGAAATGCACCCCTAAAACATGGGCATGGTGAGCAGCAGGGAAGTACCTCCTCTATCTATTCCCACCAAGTCATGATACCCATTGTGAACTGCATGGCCCAATGCCCTCTTTGGCTGACAGATCTCTTTGTAGCCTTCAATACCCACCTAAATACCAGTGAATGGATTTGCCTGGCTTGCCGACTCCTCCAACGAGAGCAAGATACTAGCCCAGTGTTGCACCAGTTGTTGTTGTGTCTTTCGGCTTTTCCCGGTTAGGGGTCGCCACAGCGTAACTCTGGTCCGCTAATGATTGGCAGTAGATTTTCACATGCCGAGTTGCCAGCCCTGACGCACAACCTTCAATGAAGGTACGCCCATTCACGCATGTCTCCACACAGAAGATGCTCTAGCTGAGACAACGTCGTACTGTGAAGTGACAACGCTACCGCAGCACCACCACCGCGGACAGTCCAATCTGGATTAAAATCAGCTAATTACAGCCTACATCTGCCAACTTTAACAGCAACATATATATTAGCAGCTCGGCAACTGAATCAAGAAAAAATCTCTCAGGGTTTCTGCTCTGACAATGTAAGGATGCTCTGAACTCCAGTTTCCCTCCTATACCTGACTATAACTGCCTATCCTCCGCCCAAGACTAAGAACATCACTGAAACACTCAATACACCTCAAAGAGGAGTATTTATCTGATCCTGAACCTCACAGCACAAATACCTTAAGCGTGCTACCATGTCTATTCCCCTGATCGCATCTAACACTTGTTCAACCTACCAATACCAAAAGAGACCAGGACCTCATAACAGCCCTATTAATACTGCTTCTCTTCCTCCTCAACTCAAATCACTTCCCTTCTCAACTGTCCTCTAACCCCTAACATCATTTCATTTCTGAACCACTCTCTTAATGTTACCTAATTACATGTAACCCATGAATGAGGAGACCTGGGACAAACCTGTCTGCCTGCAAACCTCCATTGCCAGTTTAAATGCATCCAAACATTGTAAGCCAGTATTTTACTCCCTTGATATTCCCTGTTTTTTTCAAAGCAGAACACTATGACCTGGACATTATTGCCATTATAATTTATTTTCTAACCAAAACATCTGTCTCCTACAAACGTCATACTAAGACAGGCTAATGTGTTAAAATTTATACTGTTTTCCTTTCCTTCTCTGATTTAACTAATCTTCCAGCACCTCTACTTTTGTGATGTATTTTTCTGCTGAATGTCAGACAAGATGATGAGCTAATATTGAATGTTTTTTCTTTTCTCTTAAATTAACACTGGTTCTAATGTGCCATGCAGGGAGGACCTTGTCTTTGGCAACATGGCATGAATGCAGTCTTCTAAGTTTTTAAACTCACACAAACACACACACACACACACACACACACACACACACACACACACACACACACACACACACACACACACACACATACATATGGGTGTGAGTGTGCACTCACCCACACACATACTGTATCAGTCTCTGAATTACAGTTCTTAGCATCCAATCTGCTCATTGACATTTCTTTCTCATAGAGATATTTTCTCTGGCACTGGTATTACAGTGTTTCTTTAAATCAGTTGAATAGAAAGTGTGTACCCTCTTTTCCCCTTTTAGATAAGAGTGAGTAATAAAGCACCAAACCTTAACATAAATAACTTATTAACTCCTGATCAAAGACTCCTGTTTGACTGGAAGCCTGAATAACTGTAACCTCTGTGGTGGTTCCTGTATTTAATATTGGCATTTTTTCTTAAGTCTAGCAGTCATTATAGATGATCATTATGAAGTCTAAGTAGATTGTTATATATTCAAGATGTGAATGTCAAGAAATTTACATTGAGTATAAAGCCTGAGAAGTCAATCTCGACATCCATGTCAGGAACACAAGTTGGGTTATGATCCGAAAGAGCCGATATGAACTCTCTGTAGTGCATGGAGCTTTACCTGTTCCTATGTACTGCAATAGTTAGAGAAAATAAAGTTTAGACCTACTGAATGTATTACAGCTTTGAAAGCTGGATATACTTACTGCTACTGTAGGGTTTGGCCACCACAAAAGAGCAGTGGGAAATACAAAGGGCTTTAAAACTTGCTTAATACTTAATTCAGCCTTCCAAAAAATAATTGGCTGAACGAAATATTTAATAGGTTTTAAACCTCTTTGTGCTTACTTCTCTAAGGAAGCTGCTGACCACTGATAATGTTCTAGTTTTAACATGTGATAAGTCTAGTATGATATTTATTGAGTGAACTTTATGGATTTTAAATCTGATGTAGTTTATGTATGTTTAATATGAATGAGAGTACTTTACAGTGTTTTAAATAAACAGAGGAGTTTTCTTACTACTTGAACTTTTCATTCAATGTTTTGTGGATTTTGACGCCTTGGTAACAGTGTGTGTGTGATTATACATTCTGAATTTTCTGACAATCACAGTCCCTAATTGTATAATCTGGCAGTCATTAGAGGTTGTTCATCTATCCAGTAGTCTAAAGTTAGCATCATTGCTTCTAGACTTGTCTGTTTGGCAGATTTTTTCTGTGTTCAAGGATAAGCCACTTTTGTTACAACTGGTATGCATTTTATCTTGTCCTTCTTGTAGCAATCTCACATTTACTGAATATGTGTGATAGCAGTCATTTATATATACTGAAAAATAGACAGGCAGACAAAAATATAGATAGATTAGACAGACAGATATCCAAATTAGTAGATAATCCAACCAAGAGCCCTAGGGCTATGCTAACACGGTTAGAGCAAAGGCCTTACATGTGAACCTGTTGCATTCTTTTATTTAACCATTGTTTTACCCATTGAGTAATGTGTCCAATTACACTTTGCATACTATCCTTATCAGTGCTAGCTTTTCAAAAGAACTGTATAAAACCCTTTAACCCAATCCAAGTGGGCTGTGTTTAGAATAAGACCTTCTTCCAATGTCAATATAACCTCCTCAGAAGAATGACCACAGGTTTAAGATTCACAGCTTGCTTCTAATAAATCCACACTGGTCAAGGTTAGGTAGTTGCAGTTCTGCAATATTTCTTTGTATCGGATCCTTCAGTGTCATTACCATTAGTCTGCATGGCATGTGTGCTAGGCTTGTTAGTCTGAGATTATGACGGTCTGAAGGGATGCCTTCCCTGAGTGTATGGACTAATGTAGTTCAACAGCATAGATCATAGGTTCATAGGTTCATACTAGGCTATCTGCCCTAGGGCATTTATAAGCCTAGCCAGAGTGTGTTTAGCTTTCACCACCCATTTTAAATAAATTTTGCTATGCCCTTTTTCGAGGTTAGTATACTGTGCCTCTGTCTAACAGTGACACAGAAGTGATACCCGGGGTAAACCTATGATCCCCCATCCACTCATCAAGATTCCTCTTGAAGAGAGTCAATGAGGGACTCTGCATAACCTGGACTGGGATTTTATTCCAGAGTGAAGGGAGCCTCTGGGTTATGAATCTGTCCCTCCAGCATGTCCTATTTATTTCAGTGCTGAGGTTCAAGTCTCTCGATCGCATAGCTCGATGGGATTTGGATTTTCTGAGGTGCAGCATGTCCATTAATTCCGGGTTGGACATGGCTTTATATGTCAGGCACAGATCGCCTCTGAGCAGGTGGTATGCCACTGAGTAGAGCTGGAGTTTCTTTAACCGGGCAGCATATGGCATCTGTTTGAGCCCTTTGATCCTCTTGGTGAGGTACTTTTGGGGTCTTTCCAGTTGCTGCAGGTGTCTGGTAAGGTACATCCAAAAAGGAGCATTGTACTCAATTATGGGCCTGATGAGGGATGAGTAAAGAGGCACGATGACCTCCCCTGATCTAGATGTAAATCCCTTCATGATTAGGTGGGCTATATAAAATGTTTTTCTAACCACTTTGGCCACGTGGTTGTCAAATGAGAGATTGCTATCAACTTGGGTCCCCAGGTCCCTAATTACTTCTTCCTTACTTAATGGATTACCACTTATGTGGTAATTTGTGGGCACTTTGTTTTTGCCAAAGGGGATGACTATACACTTTTTGGTGTTTAGCTTGAGGCCATGGCTCTGGCACCACTTGTCTGTTTCTATGAGGCCCTTTTGGAGGATGCTTGTGTCGGCTGGAGAGTCGATTATGGCGCCCAGTTTGCAGTCATCTGTGAACTTGGTCAGCCACAGTCCTTCCATTTTGGCCTGTACCTCTGAGAAATATATACCGAACAAGAGAGGTCCCAGGACTGAGCATTGTGGGGCACCACTTGTAACTGGTTTGGAGTCTGACATGGCTCCAGCAATTCTAACCATGTGGGTTCTGTCCTTGAGCCAGTTTGCAACCCATCTAGTGACATAGGGGTTTATATTTAAGCTGGTGAGCTTATCTATAATGCCCGAGTGGGGTATTGTATCGAAGGCTTTTGCGAGGTCCAGGTAGGCTGTGTGGACCACCTTCCCCTCGTCAATGGTCTTGGTGACGGTTTCAAAGAAATTGACCAGGTTTAAGAGGCAGGATCTGCCCTTAACAAAGCCGAACTGGGTAGTATCCAGTGTCTGTAGGTCCCCAATATCTTTATTTATAAGGTCCATGATGATCCTTTCCATAGCTTTGCAGACCAAGCGAGTCAGGCTTATGGGGCGATAGTTTCCAGGATCCGTTGAGTCACCACCTTTGTGGAGAGGGACCACTATTGCTGTACGCCACTCTCTGGGTACATATCCTGTAGTAAGGCTGAGATTGAACAGTAGTTTTATGTTTGGGTTTAGCTCTTCTTGGAGTTCATGTAGGACGCAGCCCGGGACACTGTCTGGTCCCATTGATGCTGTGTTTTTTGCTTTGGAGAGGGCGGCTCTTACCTGAGCATCTGAGATGTCAGGGAGGCAGCACTCTGCTGGGATAGATATTTGCCCTTTTGGTGGGGAGGGGGGGGAGAAGTTTGTGCTGAACCTGTCAGCTAGGATGTTGGCAATGTCTGTGGGTTTGGTGTATTTTTTCTCATTTTGGACTAATTCTGAGCATATCTGGGAATTCCCACCCAGGTTCCTAACATAACTAAAGAAAGCCTTGTGATTATCCTTAGTGTCCTGTGCAATTTTTCTCTCAAAGCTGGCCTTAGACGATTTTATGAGTGCCCATAGTTTTTTGCTAATACTGATCAGAGATGCCTTCCCTTTTTGGGATTTTGCTCTATCATGAAGTAGCTTCCTCCTTCTGTTGTATAGTTTGTTTATGGCTGGGGTCCACCAGACAGGACGTCTGCCTTTGGAGGATTGGGTCTTGGTTTTATTTGGGATTGCATGATCCATGCATTCCTGAAGGTGTTCATAGAATGCGTTTATAAAGGATTCTGCGGTCTGGGCCGTATTTTCCACAAGCGCAGGGGCTTTGAAGGATTCCACCTCGGTTTTGAGGAGTGTGAAATTTGCTTTAGAGAAGTTTTTCACTGTGGTTTTCTGGGCAGGGGGTGGGGTCAGGATGTGAATATCCAGTGAGATTAGTTTATGGTCTGATCTTACCAGTGAGGGATACACTTCTGGTCTGGAGCATAGAGTCCCCATGTTGGTGATGATCAGGTCCAGTATGTTTTCCCCTCTTGTGGGAGTGGTAACAAGTTGTTCCATAGCATTTGAGTTTATAAATTCTAGGAATCTTTGGGCTAGGGTGTTGGAGCTAGAGTAATGCTCCCAGTCTATGTTTGGGTAGTTGAAGTTGCCCAATATAATGGTGTTTGGAGAGACCTCCATATTTTACAGTGTTCTCAGGAAGGCCGAGTGGAGTTCCTGGGTTTGGGAGGGTGGTCTGTAGCAGGATATAAACTGGAAGGCAGTTTTACCCACTGTTAGTTACACATGGATAGTCTCTGATGCTTCGTGCTGTGCCACCAACCTGGAGGTGTGGGTATCTTTGACGAATATTGATACTCCCCCTCCTTTTGTGGTTCGGTCCAAGTTTTGGGTCTGAAAAGCATGGTATGAGGTATAACCTGGTAGTGCTGGGGTGCTCTTGGGAGCCTTGAACCAGGTTTCTGTTACTGCACAGAGATCGATGTTCTCCATGCTAAGGAGAGTTCCGAGTGCATGCATCTTGAGGTTTAGACTTCTGGCGTTGAGTAGCACTACTCTTAGTTTCTTATCCCTTGTGATACCTATGGAGGTGGGTTTGTCTTTTGAGCCTTGCCTAAATAAGGCACTATGGGGGTAGCAAGAGCCTTTGCCAATATCTGAAAGCCCAGGGGTGAAATATGTCTTTCTTTTAGATACTTATTAAATACAGTACATAAATGTTTAATTAGATTATTATTGACCTTGTTTAGAAAACTACCAGGAAGAGTTATCAGTCCCATAGAGCTAGCACTTTTAATATTGTTAAGGTATATTGTAATTATATCTTTTAAGATTTAAGATGTGATGATTTTTAACTTAGCATGCACAGCTTGTAAACTGTTAAGCATTTACGGTTCTTAAAAATAATCATCTGTGAGTATAATAAATATGTTTTCTATGAGTATGTGGGATATTTTAATTTTTCTAAATATTGTTCAGTATTACTGGTTGCCATTTCCTATCAGTAACGTAAACTACAGTTGCATGTCCAAGACTAGTTTGCTGGTGGCAGGATGCTGCCAAGAGGATGTGGGAATATGTGACCATTTTTGGTATGCTTGGCTTTTCCCACGGTTGTGTGGTCATGAGCTGACATATTTAATCAACTTAGGGATGTGGAGAACAAAGCCTAATATGTGAGTGGAGCAGGGGGATGTTATGTGTGTGTGTGTGTGTGTGTGTGTGTGTGTGTGTGTGTGTGTGTGTGTGTGTGTGTGTGTGTGTGGGGGGTAGAACATTGATTTTTTTTTTGTATTAATGACAGTATGCTAATATTTTTGTTATTTTTGTTATTTCACTGGTTTGAACATATGTTTCTGAGTAGTATCCTACAGTCCTTCTGGAAGTGGGAGAGTTTATATACTATGACCCAAACAAAAGGGTGTGTATCTGTGAAACCTAAACCAAAACTAGTAACTCAAAAGGTTCATGTAGTCACCACTGAACACATAGCCCCATATCAGGAAGGTAGCCAGAGAAAGCCATAGTACATTGAGAAAACTTTAATTCAAGAGGATTGAGTGCTTTCGTCCTAATACCTAGGACTTCATCAGAATGAAACCAGTGTGAAAATATCTCATTCAATGTAGTTCATTAACCAATCCAAGAAACAAACTAATTAAACAAGTAATGTGAAATAGAGTTTATTAATAAACCATATACAAATTCAAGTAGTATCTGATTCCTTAAATACAAAAGTCTACCTAAAATAAATCACTAAATGTTTACCATATATAGAGTGTATTCTTAAAAATGTTTTCAATAAAAATTGTGCTTTGCCAACGTTAAAAATATTTAAAAAATTAGAACATACATCATGAGACATTTCATAAAGGGAAAAATATTCTACAACTTCACCAATCTGATCGTTAAAACTGGAAGTATGGAAACAACATTATTTAACCCTGGAGGGAAAGATTCATCCAGTTTGGTGTAGCATATTAGTTCTCTGTATTCTGTCTTACTTTCCCATTGGCCCCATCTAATTTCAGGGGTTATATTCTCTAAAATACCAAACATGAATTTTGAAAAACTCGTGCAAAGGCGGGAGTGTCTATAGAGGGCATTATTAGTATTTTCTTTCCTAATGTCATATAGATGTTCATAAATCCTTCTACCTACCTTGCGTTATGTTTTCTCCTACATATAATGGCAAACAAATTTGGCAAACTGCTAAATACACAATACCTTTGGTATCACAATTACCTCTCACAAACTTGACCTCAGAGGAATTAAAATTCTCCAAAACAATATCCATTTTTTCTAAAATAAATTGACAGGAGTGACATTTCCCACATTTTGTTGTTGTAATCTCCTTAATTGTAGTCAAATTTAAAGAACCCTTACAGGCATTATGTTCTAGTATAGCCTTAATATTTCTATCAACTTTATATAGAAAATGTGGAGTTTCCCCTAAAGTTTTGATAATGTCATTATCCATTTTAAAATAGCCCAGTTGTCTCTTATAACTTTTTTTAACTCTATCTAGTTCAGTGTACATGATGGCCATGGAGTTAGTAAACATCAGTTGTGATGATGTTAAAGTATTGTCCTGTTCTTGTTCTGGTCTTGCACCAGGCAGGGGAAAATACCCTCCCTACCCCTGATCACTACCTCTTGAATCTTCAAGAGGAGCTTCTTGGGGTAGCCCCTTTCCAAATCTCAGTCATGAAATTAAGCTCAGTCTTGAAGTTGTCAGCATTAGAAACCATTTTAACTGCTCTGATATACAGTCCTTTGACTAGTTCTTATTACAACTCCCCAGGTGACTACTTGTAAAGTATAAATAACAGAAAAGGTCTTCTTTCTATAAATGGCGGAAACAAAACTTCTACTTGAAATTTTCATCTTGACATCCAAGTAGTTTGCCATCTGCTGGAAAAGGTTGTGGGTAATCCTTAGAAAAGTTTCTACTTCTGGAAATGTAGATCACAAGATCCTGAATTTTAAGAGCGTCATCTTTCCATATAATAAAAATGTTGTCCATATAATGACAATATAAGTTCCAGCTACTGGTAAGGTGAGAAAATAATAGTTTAGTTTTTCCCAGGTTAACATGACTAGGTTAGCATATATGGGGGCACAAGCTTCCCCCATAGTTACACCTCTTACCTGTTTGTAAAATTTCCCCTCCCAAAAATGAAGTTGTAATCTAATATCATCGTCATCAAGTCCACAGTAAAGTTTAATGCTCTGTTTTTTAATTCCTCCAATTCCCTTGGGTTTCTAATACAATGATGGGACTGGACCCCATTCCTAAGTCAAAGTACGATTAAAGTTCATGAAATTAGTATTGTTTCACTCTTTGATGTCAGGCAAAAGTGCTCTTCACAGCACCCACAATGTGCCCAGTAATGGCTCCTTTTGCAGTTGATAATTAATTGATAACCCCATGTGATGTAGACATCATCATTTTCTATGATGCTTTGTGGCTCATGTTTCCAATACTTTTCAGCCACTTCAAAACCATAATGTTTGCACAATCCCCAGAGCAACAGTCTCGGCACATTATTGTGCTTTTCAGTATACAGCCTTTCTGCCATTAGTATGTCACAACCAGCAACAAGGTGTGCGACTGTTTCCAGTATGGTTTTACAAAAGCCTACATTTGTAAACCAGCGTGCACATGTAGCATGTTTAATTCTCTTGTGTCAGTCACCTAATAATCGATAAGAGCTGCATGAAAGTATTCCAGAGCCATTTGGTGTGCAATACTAGAAAAAAGGCCGATAATGTTGTTGGCCATGAGGAAACCTGTAATATCTAAACCAGAATCTGGAGTTAATTTCCTCAGGAAACACCAGGAGTCTTTCAGAATATGTGGACACTGGCTTAGGATATTTTTAAGTGTCCTATCTATGTATACTTCTAAAGGGTACATTTTGACCCTTGCATTAACACTATTAATCTATATGGAGGGTTAAACAAATCTTTTTGGGTCTTGGGTATACCAAACAAAGCTGATATCAAGGAATGTTTGTTAGACAAAAAAATCAAATAAATCAGGTGTGACTGAACCTTCCAGAAGAGCATGTAATAGATACAAATCAACTTTCCTGTATGCAATGCTAACTTCCTTTCTGGAAAGTACAGAATATGTAGATTCATCTTGTAGCATATCAAATATATTACTAACAGAGCTGATTTGATTATTAATCACTATCACCCCACTCTTGTCAGGTTTCATTATTCTACTGGATCTATCGGCTATAAGGCTATCCAATACATGTCGCTCTTCTAGTGTAAGATTTGAAAAAATGCGTTACCTTTCATTAGAAATCTTGTACAAATACATAATGCAATAGTTTTATGAATGGGGGGATTGTATAAACGTTTTTTCTTAAAAACCCATGTGTTAACCATGTCATTCACATTTTTATGCATAAGCCTAAGATTAAGTTTCCTTACATATAGTTTTAGTTCCAATATTGTGTCAGTAATGTCAAATTTTCTAGTTGGAATAAATTTAAATCTCTTCTCAAAAAGTAAAAAAAAAAACATACATCTATGTTAAGATGACTATAATTAAAAATGTGAAAACCATAGTATTTCACAACTATACCACCACGAGCAAAGGTTATGCCACCAGTGTTGCTGGTAATCATATTACCAGTAGCTCTCTCACTTAATACCGTCTCTAGCTGTTGTTGCCCCCTAGTGATCCCAGGAATTCTGTTGGTATGGTGCTTGCCATCCCTGGGTTATCTGTCCTGCCTGTTTGCTCTTTAGCTGTTCTGAATGCCTGGGGAGTGGGGGAAAACCCTAAAGGGTCTAAGCTGACATCTGTGTCCCTTTGATCATTGTCTCTCCTTGTATGTAACATCTAAAAGAGACTTGTGTGCTGTGTCCACTGTGTGTTTAGCAAAATTTGTGGGCGGGACCTTTCTATGTAGGATCATTCCAGGGCAGTTCGTTATTTTTAAGTGGATAAGCAAGGACCTCCCTGTATTCTTTTTCATCCCTCATTAATTTCTTATTCTACCTTTCTTTATTAGCTAAACAATTTCCTCTACCTTTTTAAAAATATTATCATAAAAAGCATGCTAATAATCAAACAGCAGATCCTGTAGTATTTTTTTCACTCAGGTCCTTGACGTCATCTAACAGGGTGTTAATCCTAGATAAATTAAATTTAACAATAAATTCAAGCTTATATACTGTTCAGTTTGCAGATTTTATTCTAATTATATGTCCAGATTTTTAGCCAGTTGCACCTACCTTTAAAGAGCCTCTGTGTCTGTTTTTGATGTCTGCAGGCTGAGAGGTATGCTTAAATGGAATATGGCACTATTATACATGGGGATACAGCATGGAGTGTATAGTGGTTATACTTGTGGATACAGCATAGTGTATAGCGGTTATACATGTAGATACAGCATGGAATGTATAGTGGTTATACATGTGGATACAGCGTGGAGTGTATAGTTGTTATACAGGTAGATACAGCATGGGGTGTATAGTGGTTATACATGTGTATACAGCACAGAGTGTATAGTGGTTATACATGTAGATGCAGCATGGAGTGTATAGCAGTTATACATGTAGATACAGCATGGAGTGTATAGTGGTTATACATGTAGATACAGCATGGAGTGTATAGTGGTTATACATGTGGATACAGCATGGAGTGTATAGTGGTTATACATGTAGATACAGCACGGAGTGTATAGTGGTTATACTTGTAGATACAGCATGGAGTGTATAGTGGTTATACATGTGGATACAGCATGGAGTGTATAGTGGTTATACTTGTAGATACAGCATGGAGTGTATAGTGGTTATACATGTGGATACAGCATGGAGTGTATAGTGGTTATACATGTGGATACAGCATGGAGTGTATAGCGGTTATACATGTAGATACAGCATGGAGTGTATAGTGGTTATACATGTGGATACAGCATGGAATGTATAGTGGTTATACATGTGGATACAGCATGGAGTGTATAGCGGTTATACATGTAGATACAGCATGGAGTGTATAGTGGTTATACTTGTAGATACAGCATGGAGTGTATAGTGGTTATACATGTGGATACAGCATGGAGTGTATAGTGGTTATACATGTAGATACAGCATGGAGTGTATAGCGGTTATACATGTAGATACAGCATGGAATGTATAGTGGTTATACATGTGGATACAGCATGGAATGTATAGTGGTTATACATGTGGATACAGCATGGAGTGTATAGTGGTTATACATGTAGATACAGCACGGAGTGTATAGTGGTTATACATGTGGATACAGCATGGAATGTATAGTGGTTATACATGTGGATACAGCACGGAATGTATAGTGGTTATACATGTAGATACAGCATGGAGTGTATAGTGTTTGACAAAAGCATATCAAAGATGGGGCTTTTGTCAAACACTATACACTCCAGCTGAATGTAATCTCCCTGTCATCTCAGATGTCCAAGTGAGAACCGCCCTAAACAAAGCAAAAAACACAGCATCAATGGGATGTGACGGTATCCCGGGGTGCGTGTTACGTGAAGTCCAAGAGGAGCTAAACTCACACATAAAAATGCTATTTAACCTTAGCCTTACTTCGGGATATGTACCTGAACACTGGCGTACAGCAACAGTGGTCCCACTCCACAAGGGGGGGGTGCCTCTACAGACCCTGGAAACTACCGCCCCATAAGCTTAACTAGCCTGGTCTGCAAAGCTATGGAAAGAATCATTATGGAACTCATAAACAGAGACATAGGGGACCTACAAACACTTGACCCCACCCAGTTCGGCTTTGTAAAGGGCAGATCCTGCCTTTTAAACCTGGTTGACTTTTTCGAAACAGTCACTAGTTCCATTGATGAGGGCAAAGCAAGTCCATACAGCATACCTGGACTTGGCTAAGGCCTTCGACACAATGCCCCACTCAGGCATCATAGATAAGCTAAACAGCTTAAAAGTAAACCCTTATGTCACTAGATGGGTTGCAAACTGGCTAAAGGACAGAACCCATAAAGTTAAAATCACTGGAGCAATATCAGACTCAAAGCCAGTCACAAGTGGTGTCCCACAGGGATCTGTCCTGGGACCCCTCTTGTTCGGCATTTATTTCTCAGATGTTAAAGCAAACATGGGAGGGCTGTGGCTGACAAAGTTCGCAGATGACTGCAAACTAGGCGCCATAGTTGATACACCAGCAGACACACACATCCTACAAAAAGGCCTCACTGAAACAGACAACTGGTGCCGTAGTCACGGCCTTAAACTAAATGCCAAAAAATGTATAGTCATCCCTTTTGGAAAAAACAAAGTACCCACAAATTATTACATAGACAGCAACCCACTGAGTACGGAAAAAGTAATCAGAGACCTAAGGACCCAAGTAGACAGCGACCTCTCATTTGACACCCACGTTGCCAAAGTGGTTAGAAAAACATTCTACCTTGCACACCTCATCATGAAGGGATTCACATCCAGATCCAAGGATGTCATTGTACCCCTATATTCCTCCCTCATCAGACCCATGATTGAGTACAATGCCCCATTTGGTATGTACCTCACCCGGCATTTGCAACAGCTGGAGAGACCACAAACATACCTCACCAAAAGGATCAAGGGTCTCCAACATATGTCTTATTCTGCCAGACTAAAGAAACTTCAGCTCTATTCAGTAGCATACCACCTGCTCAGAGGTGATCTCTGCCTGATGTACAAGGCCATGTCCAATCAGGATCTGATGGACATGCTCCACCTCAAAAAATCCAAATCCATCAGGACCACGAGAGCTAAAGACTTAAACCTCGGCACAAGTATGAATAGGACATGCTGGAGGGATAGATTCATAACCCAGAGGCTTCCCATGCTTTGGAACAGGATCCCAGTTCGTATTAGACAGAGCCCCTTGCTGACTCTCTTCAAGAGAAATCTTGATGAGTGGATGGGAGATCGTAAGTTTAACCCAGGGGTCACATCTGTGTCACTGCTAGACAGGGACACAGTAAACTAATTCTATTATATAAGGGGACCTTCATTGTGTCACTACTAGACAGAGGCACAGTATTCTAGATTTATTCTGTACATTTTTGTACCATTTCATGGGGTGGCAAAAGCCACATCACTATGGCTAGGCTTACAAATGCCCCAGGGCAGATAGCCTAGTACTATACTATGAAACTATGAAACTATGAAAGGGGTCCCTCTGGCACAAAGTGTTAGAGGGCATGATTTTAGAGTTCCTGTAGCTTTTCTGTGTACTGAAATGCTGGTACAGAAAGGAAGTTCAGTGTTCCTTTTGTATTTTTTTAATTGCTCTTCTATTGAAAAACTGAGGGAGGTGTATAGAATCCATAGGAAGCTGACTGGTACAATCAGCTTTCTATAATTTGCTGAAGTCCTTTGTTTTTGTTTGTTTGTTTATTTCTTTTTGCTCTACCATTCAAGAGCTGAGGGGGGGGGGGGCATGGATTGTCTGCTTTTAAAGCTGATACACCAATCAGATTTCTACCATACTTTTTTTTCCAGGGTGGGGCATGGATTTAGCTGCTACAGAAAGCTGAGGCACCAGTTGGCCTTCTGCAGTAAGCTGAAGTCTAAGATGAGCCAGCTACAGCTATGGTTGCTAAGAGAAGATGTAGCATAACCCACCCCAGAATCAGGCCATGCAAAAACCTACATGGAATGTTGCAGACATATTACAATGTCTAGCATTTATTACTGTTGCAGTAGCTTAGGCTATATGGGTTATATCCTTGCCTAGGATATGACTACTGGCTAGCTTTCAAAGCTGTAGGGCAGCTTCCACATACCAAACTGCCACTGGCTTGAGCAAAGCAATATAAAAGGCAGACTGGGTTCCTAAAATATTCAGTGCTTTCTTGCTAGTGAAGTGCTTTACCTCTGCTGGCCTCACAGAACTGATGGTCGGCTAGTGATCCTTTTAAGGCTGGTCAAATAAATCCCCTTTTGGAGAAAATCTTTCATTACATAATTTTTCTCTAAAAATGTGTTTTTTTCTGTAACTTTGATAATTTTATGCTAGGAGTTGTTTTTGTTGGACTGTCATGTTTCTGAAGGGATTTATACTTATATAATGTTTGTGTGAAAAAATGTAAAAAATCTATTTTTATTTACATATTTGCCTTTTTATATAGATTAAGTGTGTGGGGCAGGATTTGGTGGAGAATTTATGGAGAATTTTATCTCTGAACCTTTATTTTCCTGTCAGTGGATTTATTGACTTACGCAGGCTGTACTATCTGTAGTGAGTCTTCTTTTCCATCTTGAACATAGTGCATTTGTTGGTCTCCTCAGTTCTTGCTTCCCCTGTCTGCAAGAAAAAGAAAGTTGTTAGAAGCTGTTAGGGGGTCTTTGGTTATCTGGCTGATTCTGTCACTGTCTCTGCTTCTGGTTGATGACACTGCTGTGGCCAAAACTGGTTCCTTGGACCACTGATGTTTTTCTGCAGGTCCCCCTGGTGTAACTCTTCATGAAGCCACTATGGACCAGGGGGTTAGTACATCCTCTGTGAATATAGGGTTCCCTTCACTGGGCAAGGGATAATCACTCTAACTGGGTTTGAGGGAAGGAGTGCTTAGCTGGAGTATGGTGACTGACTCCTGAGCTAGTTCTCCCGTCATGGGTCAGGAAATCTAGGAAGAGAAAGCTGAAACTTAAAAATGTCTCTTCTCCTATGCCTCTGACTATTTACAGGGAAGATTTTATTGGATTTGCTAAGGGATTACTGTCTGTTTTTAAAATATTGAATCCTGGTTCATCACTAATTACTAAGAGAAAAAGAAAAAGATATCCTTTGTTAAATGGGTTGTATCTCACAAAAGATATGGCAGCCGGCCATCTTCCAAAACCTAAAGACATCATTCTCTTTCCCAGACCATTGATCGATGAAGCACGTCTGCAGAAAAAAACAAAAAAAAAAACAAAACAAACAAAAAAAAAAAACAGCCCGGATGCCAAGTCCTTCATGAGCTTTCCTGCTGCCAAAGAATGATCCTCTTGTGGGCTTTCGAGGATCAAAAGTCAGCTAGCATTTCTACATTGCTGGGCAAATAAGTTCCCTTTGGAAAAAAAATCCACATTTTATTTTATGACAGAACTATTACATTTTTCTGTGAGATACATTACTTTATGCTAAGAATATTAAGTTTATTGGACTGTCACATGACTTTTCAGTCAGTTTAATTTAGTGTAAACCTTGAAAAAATGTAATAACACCAACGCTCCACCAGATGACAAAAAACACTGTGTCGTAAGCAACAATCACCGTAAAGTACCAAGATAAAAGACACAGTGGTAAACCACGGCTTCGAAATCAGAGGTACAACCAGGATACCAAAAAATACCTCTGAATTAAACTATAACAGAAGTCCACAACTCGACAAAAAAGACGAGTGATGCTCAAAATTCAGTATTTTTTGGTATCCTGCTTGTAAAAAATGTAGTTTAATTTAGTTTTGTTGGTGATAACTTTTATTAAACTGTATTTAGGGACTGGGCTAAGTGTATATTGTGCTCGTCTTGGTGTTGTGTGCTGAAAACACTACTTTTTTGATACTCTTCTCTTTTACTGACTGCTGCTGTCATTCATAACTGGATTTCAGGCTTCATTCTCAGCTTCATCATGAAACAAGTTACTGTTCCTTGGTTCTTCCTTTCTCCAGCCATAAAAAAAAACATTACCAGACAGCCTTTGCCCCTTCAGCAGGCTACAACTTTGCCTCAGCAGCAAATGGGTGACAGCTGTGACCATTCCTGGTTCCTCAGTCCACTCATCTTCTTCCCTAGTTCTACTGGTCTAGTATCCTTAGTAGGCAGGGGAGGACCATTCTTGTTTGTCTTTTATTTCTTTCTTTCTTTATTATTTTTTTGCTTATTGCATTGTTGACCAGGAAAGTCTGATGGGGCACAGAGTCCTCTTTTCAGTGGAGGCCTGGGGAGAAAAGATCCAAATGATACATATTATTTTATTTTTAATATCTGTTGACTGGGAAAGTTTGACTAGGACAGAGCCTATTTTCAGCAGACACCCTGGGAGAAATGCTCCAGACACATGTCTTTGGAATGTGAGAGGAAGCCGGAGTACTTGGAGCAAACCTATGGGAAAACAGGGAGGACATACAGACTCTGCACAGAAGGCACCCCAGCTGAGAATCGAACTGGAGAATCTCTTGCTGTGGGGTGGCAATGATAACCGCTGCATCACTGCGCCACCCTAATTTTAGATAAACATTTATACACACTGTAGAAGATTTATAGAGCACATAGAAAACACAGCATTTCACAAGGCTACACATAGTTTACCGAATAAAGCCATTTTATAAAAGTTTATACACGGTATGGAAAAGTCATTCAATGGTATTTTGAAAAGTCTGCATAGTAATGGAGTCATTGCAGTCGTACTATAAGGCACAGATACAGATTTTTGAGCAAAGGAAGATGATGAGAATAATTCATTATGCAGACATACATTTCAGTAGATCAGTAGCATTGTTTATATACTCATAAATTTCTGTGGGCCAGCATTGTATACTTCAGTAAGCAGTTTCATATTAAAAAAATAAAATAGACAACATTGCAGTAAAGCAGCATCTTTTTAAGCTTTATTTTTGTTGTTATACAAGGCAGCTGGTGTTGTAGACTAAAGAGTGATTAAAGAAGGAGAAGGACTAGAAGTGGTTGAATGCGTGAAGATGGAGGGGAAAGAAGGTTCTGTAGGTGAATGTAAGAAGGATGACGTGAGTGGGAAAGTGGGGGCAGGTAGTAATCAGTTACGGTGAATCAGCTATGGTGAGTGGGTGAGAGTATAGAGAAGGTGGGTTGTTAGAAAGAAATGAGAGGGACGTAGTTGAAGGGTAGGAAGAATTGTGGAATTATGGTCCAGTGGTACTTCTCCAGAGTTAGTGCAGGGGCAGAGCCAGAGATTCTGTTTAAAATGTTTGAGATGTTGTTCTATTTTTAGAGAGAGGAATAGTGTTTCATGCTTTGGTTACAGTTCTAGAATAAACTCTCACCAGCTATACTATTGGATTTAGTGATGTGGAAGAGCAGCATTTGGGCTGAGTGAAGGGGCCTATTTGGTTTGTATGGGTGGATTAGAATTGACAGATAAGGAAAATTTGTAGATTTATAGATGAGATTATGAGTTGCCATTAAGTTGGGAGTAAGGCAGTAAGTGCAGTAGTTAAAGCCAGTTTAGTTTTCTGAGTGCTAGGCAGTGGCAGGATTTTTGTGGGTGATTTACTGCAAACGTTGCTACTTTGTGATAGCATTGTTCAAGCTTTAAGAGCTAAGAGACTTGCAAGTTGTTGAAAAGAGAAGTGTTAGGAGTAGTAGGGTACAGTCCAAGTGTTTTCTGATTTGGTCAGTGAGGAAATTTTTGACTCTATATAAGAAACTCATTTTCTTGTGAGTTTTCTTTACAGAATGTTGGAACTGGCAGTCATATTATAAAGTATTGTCAATGTAGATGCCAAACATCTTAGTATGTGGCATGATTTCACTTTCAGCGTTATTTGACAAGAGAATATCAAAGGAGGGTTTCTGGACTGAGAGCTGTCATTGGGGTAAAGAGCATATGTTTGCTTTTTGGGGTTAAGAAAAAAGTTGTGAGTCAGTTAGCCAGGCTTCAGTGGATAAGGATTATTGAGTGATTTGTTTCAGGTTGTGAATGTTTTGGTTGCTATATATGAGGGCGGAGTCAATGGCATGCTGAATTATTGTGGCTGATTTGGAGGCATTTGGGAGGTTATTAATGAAGATGTTGAAAAGAATTGGACCAATAATGACCAAGAATGAACCCTTGAGTGACACCTATGAAGACTGGGAGAAAAGGGAGAAGTATTTGTACCATTTCACAGCCTATGATCTGTTAGCAAGATAGCTATTAAACCATGAAGCAGAGGATTCATCAAATCCTAGAGATGAGAATTTTATAGGATAATGGGGTGTGACACTGAGTTGAAAGCTTTGGAAAGTTCTTGAAAGTGGACAGATACTATCCTTCTTTCATTCCTTTGGGTATTAACAGTATTAGTGAAATGTAGGAGGGATGTAGTAGTGCTATGATGGGGTAGAAGCCATACTGGGATGGGGAGAGGCGGTTATTTTTGGCAAGGTGTTGGGAGCGTTGGGAATGAATGCATTTTTCAAGAATTTTACTGAATCTATAATTGTCCTTTCCAAGCAACAAACCCTTACTCCTGATACCAAACCAGCCAAGTCTACAACCTGCAATGCCTCATTCTCTTTCTCCCCAGTTCCAACAGCCACTCTAAAAAAACCTACTCCAGAAACTAAAACCTACTACACTTGCCGTAGATAAGTTACCCAGTGAATACCTGAAAATTTCACCTGAATCTATAGCCTTTCCAGTACCAATCCTTATAAATAGATCCATTCTTGAAAACAAGGTCCCTCAACTGTGGAAAATTTCCCATGGAATCCCACTTCATAAAAGGGACCTTCCACAGAACTGACAAACTATTGGCCAATTGTTATTCTTTCACCTCTTTCTAAGTTACTCGAAAGGTGTATTCACCTCCAGGTCATGAAATTCTTACTATCACATAACCTTCTCTCAAACACTCAGCATGGGTTTCACCCATCACATAGTACCACTACAGCTCTATTATCCTTCACTAATCCCGTAAACCACCATAGGAATAACAACAACTTTCTATCTGCCATCTTTTTAGACCCATCAAAAGCTATTGATATGGTCTCTCATTCCTAACTAATACATGGCTCTATAATACAGTATGCAGTTGATTCAACACTTATCTGTGCTGTCACTTCTTTATCAGCTATCCATTCTCAAACACAGGATCTTTCACTTCTGTTGAAACATGATTAACCAATCCCCATCTAATCCTAAACCGAAACAAAACTAAATTATTACTCTTCCAACTGAACAAGACATCTATCTCATGCCCACCATTTAACATAATAGCCAAAGACAATACTGTCATCTCCCTGACACCCCATACGAATCTTCTTGGAGTGGAAATAGTCAATAACCTAAAATTTGACTTGTATATCTCCCTAACTATAAAAAAGTCCACAAGAAACTTGGAAGTCTATATAGGCACAAAAGATTCCTGACCACAATGGCCAAAATTACATTAGCACAAACCCATCTGCTCTCCACTCTGCTATATGCCTCTCCAATTTTAACTAATTTAAGGAAAACTGACTTATCTAAGCTAGAAGCATGTTATAATAAAATTGCTAAGCTTGCATCTAACTTCCCATATAGAACACATCACTATACAGCTTTAAGGATACTAGACTGGCTTGAGCTTCCCACCATTATTCTTTGCAACCAACTCTAACTCACAAAACTATAACACAACTAACCAGACCCCCTGCACTACAAAATCTTATCCTCTCTTACAGTTCCAGCAGACCACTTCGCTCTAACAATAAGAACATACTCACCGTGGCCAAGGTCAACAACACTGCAGGAGAATCTTTATTTTCCAGCTATATATCTCATATATGGAACTCACTTCCTAACTCCATTCTCTCAGTCTCATCCACTAACCACTTTAAGCCATCACTTATAGCTTACCTAAAAAATAAGTGGCTATGTTCCTGTACTAACCCCTCATGAATGCTCTGATACATCACAGTATACCCCAACCATATCCAACTTTTTCCCCGGTGTTTAATCCTTTATTCCTACAACCTGTCTTAACCTTATATCTTGACATAAGTCATACTTTACAGATATTAATAGCTATGTTCAAAGCCAAGGTTTTGTTGTCAAGAGGTAACAAATTTGTATTTTCTTATGTATATTACATTTTGTTTACTTTATACTTTATTGATTATTGTAATGTGTACATTAAAATTTACTGTTACTCATGGAGCTTTTCTCCCTGAGTCTCTGCTGAAAAAGTACCTGTGTCCAGTTGGACTTTCCTGGCAAACAAATGTTAAATAAATAAATAAATAAAATGAATACAATTTTATATAAGGGAGTCAGGATAGCAATAAGGTGAATGTTACTAAGTTTGGTGTTATTATTTCCTTTATGTAGTGGTAGGATATAACTTTTTTTTCCATAATGTTGGGACATGTGCTTCTGTGATAGAGCGGTTTATGAGTATGGAAATGTGATAGTTTACAAACTCGGCAGCTATTTTTAGATATTTGATGGGGAGATTGTTGGGTGCTAGGGTGGACGGTATTAGTTTTAAGAGTAGTTTTTAATGATTGAGGTGGGAACTGGTTGCAATGAAAAGGCGACAGAGTCACAGGGGTTGCTAGGGATGGAGGTGCTGGTGGGAGGGTTGTGGTGTTTGATTAGAGATGTGACAGAGTGTATGAAGTGCATATTATAGAGAGTGGCAGTGTTTTCTGTGTTGTTTGGCACTGTGAGTTCGAGGTCGGCAGCATGGCCTGGTTTGAGAATTTTATTAATAGTTGACCAGAATGCCTTTGGGTTTTGAATGTTTTTGTACTGTATATTAGAGTAGTATTTTTTTTTACCTATTTTGATTTGGTATTTAGAATGATTTCTAAGTTGAAGAAACATTTGTAGGTTGTTTTCTGTGTGTGTTTGTGTGTGTGTGTGTGTGTGTGTGTGTGTGTGTGTGTGTGTGTGTGTGTGTGTGTGTGTGTGTGTGTGTGTGTGTGTGTATCTTTTTATCCAGGAATTCTAGGCCTTGTCTATCAGTTTCATTAGATGCTTTATGGTTCTGGTCAGCAAAGGGACTGGTATGGCATTTTACACGTTTTGTTCTGGGGGTGCAAAACTATTTAGAATGCTAAGTAAAGTCTTGGAGAATTCTGTAGCAACACAATCTAAGGAAAATTCCTTTAATTGTTGTCAGTTACAAAACTGTAGGTACTGGAGAAATGTTTATTTTTTGGAAGTGGAAGATACTACATATTTCATTAAGGTAGTGTGGTCTGGTACTGTGACTTTGAGCTCTAATGACAAAGGTAAGAAGGTGGTCACTTAGAGCGTTAGAGAGAGAGAGAGAGAGACATAAGATAATATATTGACTGGAGAGACGATGAGAATCTAATCAAGTATTGAACCTTTGTTGTTGGTCTTTATGTAGTGACTAGGAGAGGTAATTAGTTGGGTGAGGCCATAGAAATTGACGGCATTTTGAGGGCAATTGCAACTGACAGATAGTTAATGCTGAAATCTCCTTCAGTTATCTTTTCTTGTGGGATATAGGTGAACCCTGATAGAAATTCTTCATTAGTGCTGATGCTATTTCCAGGAGGGATGCAAATTCACATTACAGATTGGGATTTTTTGGGGAATTTCCTGAAAGATATTAAGCCTGAAACCTAAATAAATGTTATTAGTTAGAGACTTCAATCCATAGTGATTTGCCGGCAAACTACAAATTTTATGAGGAACAGACCAAATATGTGAGGCAAAAATCTGAACTTTCTGTGAAAATACAGCTGAGACCTCTGGGTGTATGTCAATATATATGTTGGGTGGGTGGTAACTGAGAGTAGAGTAGGGCAGTGATGTGAGTCCGAGTGTAGTAAGGATGAAAAGAGCAGGTTACACAGATTGGGAAGGTAAGGTAAAAAAAACAAAACAACAATAAACAAACAAACAAAAAAAACAATCAGTGAAGTAGCCTTGGAGCAAAGGTAAGTGCTTCCTTCAGCTAATACCAAACATGTTTATTGCGTTTATTTGTTACTTTAATTTATAATTGAAATTAGTTACCCCTCTGTTTTTTAATACCAAGTTATCCAGACTAACTAACCTTGATATACAGCATTAGAAATTGCACGTCTGTTTAACTAGTTGGCTAATGGTAAGGAGGTTTTGATGGATGTTGAACTGCGAAGTCCATAGGCTAGTTTGCCCCCCCTCCCAAGAGTACCAAAACAATTTGAAACATTATCTCTAAAATGCAGGACTGCAGCTCAGGAAAAAATAAACTTCTGGCTCAGAACTTATGTCAAAACAGAAATAAACTTAAGCAAGGTTTGCAATGGACTGTTAACAACAATCAGTGATGCCCCCTTGGAAGGAAAAAGTACCAAAAGAGCTTCTGTAGTCTAACTCACTGGAGCAATAACAGTGGACAAAGTTCTTTGTTTTGGGATGACAAAATGTTTATAAATAATTTATGGAAAAATACAGCCCTCGGATAGATATTCTAATTGCAGACTTCAATGTTACATAAACTAGATTTTTTTTTCTCAAACCATACCTAAAATAAATCAGTTTGTTTTAGTGGAGACTGTCAAAGGAAAAATATACTTTAAAAATGATCAAAACACGGTAGGTTCAGGTTAAGGCACTTTAATCTTGCAGCAAGGAGACAAAAATGTGCTAATACAGAGTTTGTCTAACTAGAATCAGGAAATGCAGACATTTTTATACACTTTCTAATAAGACATTGCCTACCAAGCTGACGTAGTGAATCACAAGTTTTGTCATCATCATTTTGTAGTGATTGTTTTTACAATATTCTGCTGGTACTATCAATTTTTATGAGAAACTTCCTAAGAAAAACAACGTGGCCTTGGCTACCACCGGTTAGATATATGCAATGTTACCATTCAAGGTACTATGGCTAATTCGAGCACAAAGCAAGTATAGATTGCAGTTCATTTCTCTAACAGTCTTTTGTCTATGTTATCTCTAACTTCTGCAGCTGTGTATGTTATCATACTTCGAACAGAGCTGATTGTTTAAAATCATTACATTTACAGAATATAGCATTGTTCATTCATTTCTTCCTGACCTAGCAGATAATCACCTGCCTCTCAAGTACATTTCCAAAAGGCATAAACATGAATATTGCTGTGCTAGCAATTACTAGGTCAGAGGGCATCTTGCAAGTTTCAGAAAGCACACTGCAGTTTCAAAAAGCATCTTTTCAGTCTCATATGAAACTCAACTGTACATAAAATAGAATGAAAAACGTGTTAACTTATTTAGTTTCTAATTAGCATTAAGCATACACACATTAATACATATTTTCTGACATTTCCCCCCTGTTAATACTTTTTAATTCTATTTTCAAAAGAATAAGCAGTTTGCTTCTTCTCCTAACTTCTTCCATTCAGGATTTGTAGTTAAGAAAGTCATTCAGTTTAAACTTATGAAAGTGTTTCACATTCTAAAAATTCTTCAATTTCAGTACTTTGATACAAAGTCTCAGAAACTGATATATCTATAAAGTCTTTGATTAACTTTTTCATGCAGGGAATACCACAACAAATGCATGCTCCTAATAGGAGTAATCCCACACAAATGGCAATCAGGATGTTCATTAGGATGGCTCCCCAACCCCCAAACAAATTCTGGAAAAAGTCCGTCAGAGGGTTTGGGCCTGGTTTGGTCATGGCCGACACTTGCTGTATCACTTCAAGGTGGTCATTTATCTCATGTTGATGATCAGGTATATACGCACAGCACTCTTCTTTGATTAAAGTGCACGTACCACCTCTCGCCGCTATGGTGAAGTCAAGGGCCATTCGGTTCTGGAGCACTACTTTTCTCATAGCATTCAGTTCATTGGTTATCAATTCAAGAGCAGAAAAAGTTGCATTACTCATTACTTCGAGAAGTTTAGACAGTTTTCGCATCTCCCAAATCGATTTCACTGCGCCATATGCAGGTAATATGCCTGCCCACGATATAACAGCATCACTCAAGTCCATGTGCGTCAGTTTGGTACCCACAGTATGATGGTCTTTCCAGCCCGCCTCGATCTGTCCCACTGGATTTTCAGGCTTCCTGACAGCTTTCTTGGCCACATTTCGGGTATTTTGAATATTTCCCTGAGGCAAAACTGCAGTGTGTCGTATGGCCGGGACCAGGTACCCCAAAAAACAACTGCCGGACCAATTCTCAGGTAACCATTTATATGCTTTCTTACCACACACAAAATAACAATCCTCTACCTTAGTAGTTACTTTGTTACGAAATGGCTGCCCTGCATGAAACATTTTCCTATCTATTACAGATAGTTGTTTAAAAAGTACAGGATTACGTTGCACTTGTTCAATAGTCTTATGCATGGACTCAAGAAATGAGTCATAATTTGAATTACAAGCTGTACCCATTTTGTTTGTATAACATTTGTAATGTACAGTCACATTGCACCTGCTCCAACCCACTTGAATTGTGTCATTCTTATAAAAACATACAATTCCCTTTTGTGTCACAGGCAAATACAGTGCTACCTTATCATATGCTTTAATAGCTATGGTGTCATAAATCAAATTTTCCCAGGTCTCATTGACCCCTAGGGGGACTGCAGTCATTAATAACCCCCCGTATGCTGTTGGTATGGCTGTGCAAATCCAGCAGTTTGAAACATTAAAAGTCTCAGCATACACATGTGTAATTGCCTGATAAGTGTTAAAGTTCGGGTGCCAGTCTATGGTCAGCTCATCACATTTAATTAGTTCAATTTTTGTGGCAGGAAAAAGGAAAGGCCACAACAAAAAGATCAGTGTTATCAGTATAGCTACCAGAATAATCATGCAAGTTTTCTGAGGTTGTTCTGCATCTCTGTTTGCTCTATACCTGGTCATTTTGTTCTCGTTGTACAACAGTAACAAGGTTTTTGTCCAGTTCAAAGTTCTTAACCAGTTTACAATGTGTCAAATGAATCCAGGACGCTCGCTCCGCGATCTTGACTGCAGTGGGTGTCGACAGTAGTACCTGGTATGGCCCTTCTCACTTCGGAGAACTCCAGTTTTTTCTCTTCACCACCTTCACCCAGACCCATGCGACTGGGGCTACTGCTGCTTCCGATGGTCTTGTTTGCTCTTTATCTGAAGCAGAATTTAACTTCAAAAGTTTGTTATTCAAAAATCGCCTCATATACCCTGCAAGTGAACTGTCAGCCTCCTGCTCTGCAGGCATGAGAGGTTTCCATTGAGGTGTATAATATGCCCTCCCAAACAGAACTTCAAAAGGAGTTAACCCTTTTGCATTTGGAACAGTTCTCATGCTCAACAGTGCCAGAGGTAAACAGTGCACCCAGTTCTTTTGTGTCTCACTAATCAATTTTCTAAGCTTGTTTTTCAAAACCCCATTATGCCTCTACTAATCCTGCAGATTGGGGGTGGTATGCACAATGATTTTTCAGAGAAATCCCGAAATAACGGCTAAGTTGTTGTATAGTTTGATTTACAAAGTGTGTGCCATTGTCACTATAAATCTTTTCCGGTATGCCAAATCTAGGAATAATTTCTTTAACGAGGACTTTTGCAACAGTAGCTGCATCTGGATTTTTAGTTGGAAAAGCTTCCACCCATTTGGAAAACATATCTATAATGACAAGGCAGTACTTCTTATTTTCGCATTTGTTCAATTCTATAAAATCCATACAGATAGTATGGAACGGATACGGTGGTATAGGGAAACTCCCTTGCTTAGGTTTCAATGCCCCTTGTGCATGATGCTTGTTACAAACATGGCATGCTGCACAAAAATTTTTTGTGTAGTTTGTAAATCCATACGTCGTAAACACTCGATTCACTAACTGTATCATCCCCCCTGTTGAGACATGGCACTGCCATGGCTCAACAAAGCTGCATATCTAAATAGGTTAGATGGTAAAATCGTTTTTTTTCTTTGGAGATGTACAGTCCCTTTTCAAGGATTGCTCCTCGTTTTATCCACTTCTGTTTTTCTACATTTGTAGTAAGTGTCTGCATTGTTTTTAACATTTCTAAGTCTAAAATCTCAGATGGTTGTAATTCCTCACTCAAAAGAAAAACTTCTGAAGCTGAAGCTGCTTGTTTTGCAGCTGTATCAGCCCTCACATTACCTTTTGAAATTCTATCCTGTTGTTTGGTATGAGCTACGCATTTGCAAATAGCTACTTTCTGAGGTAACTGAATAGAGTCTAACAAGTCTAAAATAAATTGCGCAGGGTTAATTGGTTTACCAGTAGATGTTATCATTCCTCTATTTTTCCACTGCTGCGCAAAAACATGTACAGTAGAAAAAGCATACTGACTTTCAGTAAAAATGTTTACTTTCTTACCTTTTGCCAAGGTACATGCCCTTGTCAAGGCAATCAATTCTGCTGCTTGTACAGATAAGTTGTGTGGTAATGACTTTGCTTCTAAAATCTCGGTATCAGAAACTACTGCATACCCCACTAGATTCTGTCCTGTAGGACCCATCCTGCACGAGCCATCCACATAGTATGTCACCTCGGCATCATCCAAGGGAACATCCGTAAGGTCTTTTCTAGGTAGTGTCTTTTGCTCAATCTCCTGCAGGCAGCAGTGTGGTTTGCCATCTGCAGGAGCAAGGTTGACGGATTCAAAGTTGTGCATCGTTCAATTGTCATACAAGGTTGGCTCAACAGTATAGTCATACAGGAAAGGTGTCTAGCAGGAGAAAGATATGTTACTTTTTCTTGCAGTAAACTAATCGCGACTGCATGGGGCACTCTCAATGTGAAAGGGTGGAACAATACTACTGAGGCTGAAGCCTGCACTACCATTGCAGCTGCGACTACTGCTTGTACACAGTGGGGCAAGGATCGCGCCACTGGGTCTAGCTGTGATGAATAGTAAGCTATGGGGTGTTGTTTGTCCCCATGCTGTTGTGTTAACACTAATGTCATATAGCCTTGCTTACAGTCTACAGTTTGGAAAAATCACTTATGATAGTTTGGTAATCCTAAAACTAAGGAAGAAGCTATCAGTTGTTTCAGTTTGCAGAAAGCTGATTCTGCTTCTGGTGTCCACTGTAATAAATCTTGTGCTGCTATCGGCTTTTTGAATATCAAGTTAGTCAGTGGAGCAGATTCCAAGGCATAGTTTGGAATCCAACTCCGACAAAAGTTAGTAGTACCCAGGAAGGGCATCATTTCCTTCTTGGTAGTTGGTTTAGGTGCTTGTAATATTGCTGTTTTTCTGTCTTCATCTAATATTCTGCCTTCTTTGGATATTACATATCCCAGGTATTTGACCTGTTTTTTCCAAAGTTGCAGTTTGTTTTTGTTTACCTTGTGTCCTTGAGTGGCTAAAAATTGTAATAATGCTATGGTATCCTCTCTGCATTCTTGCTGGGTGGGGGCTGCCAGCAGAATGTCGTCTACATAGAGTAAAATCTGACTGCCTTTCGGTGGGATAAATCCCACCAGGTTACTTGCCATTTCTTGTGCGAATATTGTTGGACTTTCACAATTTCCCTGTGGTAGTCTCGTATATGTATACTGCTTCCCCTGAAATGTAAATGCAAACCAATGTTGGCTGTCTGGGTGTATCGGTATTGAGAAAAATGCATTGCTTATATCTACCACAGAAAAATACTTTTGTTGAGGTTTCAAATCATTCAATAAAGTGTGTGGATCTGGCACCGTAGGTGCCCTGGGTATAACTGCATCATTTACAGCTTGTAAATCTTGGACCATACGCTATTCTCCATTTGCTTTCCTAACAGGAAATAAGGGTGCATTACACGGTGAATCAGGAGATTCTATTAAGACTCCTTCCTTAAGTAAGGCTGCTATTATAGGTTTGATTCCTATTTCTGCGTCCTTTCTTAAGGGATAATGTCTCTTTTGAGGTCTAAATGCTGATTTTGGCATGATAGTAACTGGTCCTGCTGTACGAATAAGTCCTACATCTGATTTTCCTGTTGACCAGAGAGTCTCTGGTATGTCTCGTAAGGCTTTTTCCTCTTCCTCTAGTAAGAGGGCTACTCAGCTATCCTCACTTGCCTGTGAGTGCACAGCTGGGTGTGTCTGTGTTATCCAATTTAATTTCTGCTTTTGTACTCCTTGTTCAGAGAGTTCTAACTCTGTCTGTTTTTCCCACCTTGTGACTTTTTCTCCTAGGTCTGCCCACTTCAAATTTCTGTCTTTAGTTAAACTTACATGTGGTAATCGATTAGATTTGTAAAGTGCTAGGAATTCCTGGGGCAATGAACAGCTTACTACACTGTTTCCTTCTGTGTCCCAGTACAAATTTTATAATACTAACCCATTAGCATGGTTTTTAAACAGTTCTTGCTCATATTCTTTCTCAGGTCCTGGTCTGTTACAGTAATATAGAGTGCAATGCAACAAATGCTGTTTATCAGTGTCAAGGGAGGGGGATTTACTGATGGCTACGTTCATCAGTTCTTCGGTTACTGCCCCTGGACCAGTCATAACTAAGTCCTGACTGTACCAATAAAATGTTTCACCCTCCGGTCGCACTACAAAAGTATCCATTTGTCGCTGTGCTTCCATACCCTGCATAGTTGGAACTATGGCTATGCCAAATATCTGCATTAGGTCTCTGCCCAAGAGATTCACTGGGCATTTTGCAGAAACAACAATTTTGCTTTTCTGGGTCATCCCTGAAACTGGGTCAGTTATTGCTATGTTGTGGGAGAGTGGATCCCGATACAGCTGTCCATTAGCTGCTTTCACTAATATGTAGTCCAGTGATTCTGAATTTTCCGGTAGTTTGGAAGGATGTATCAGGGTCCGTGAAGCCCCTGAGTCACACAGGAATTTGACTTCCCTCCACTCTACCAGAAGTGTAAGTTCCGGTTTTGTGTCTGCCAAGTAGAGCTCTAAGCTCAATAATGCTAAGTCAAAAATTTCATTTTCTTCATTATCTATGAATTCATGTACATCCTCTATTTCTTCTGTCACATCCTCTACCCTTTCTATCACATTTGCATTTGTCTTTTCTTGTTTATTCCTATCCAGTGATTCTTGACTGTCATATAGTCATTCCTCACCCTCCTTGTCTTCTGTGGTTACCTTTTTATTTTGCCTGCAATCCCTTGCTAAATGTCCCTTTTTCCCGCATTTGAAACATTCACCCCTTTTCTTTCTTTCTTCAGTCTTCTGATCGCTTATCAGATTGTTTGTTTCCCTGGGTATTTTTCTTACCCTTCTTCCCAGTTTGTACTACAAAGACTTCTGATCCATCTTCTGCTGCAAATACTTGAGTTTTCTTTTTCTTTTTGCTATTAAAATGCCTTTTGGCATGTCTTGTATATTCAAGTAATGACTGTAATCTACTTGTACGATGATCTACCATGTGCTTTGTAATAAAGCTGCTAATGGGCGCAATACTGCCTTTTAAAAATGCATTCTTTAGCTGTTGCTCATATGGGGAATCATGTGTTTGATCTTCAGGTACCTGCATTCCACAATGGCTATTAAAACATTCTAATAATCTGGCATAATATCTATCAACAGTTTCACCTTCTTGTTGTATACATTGATTAATGCAAGTCCAATCAGCCCTAGGCTTCCATTTCTCAGAGATTCGGTCTGTCAGACCTTTCACTCTGTTGTCCAGTTCTGCGTTACTATGTGGGAGTGGTCTAAGCTCTGCGTCATGGGGATTCCATTTGCCACTGATCTATATCTCAAGTCAGCAAACACTCTTTAAATCATGGTTATGACTCAGCTGATGCTTTTTCCAGAACAGCTGCTGCTGGAGTTGTCATGAGAAGGTTTGCAAGGCTACTTTCTCAAAATTTACTCGAGGATGGTAAAAGTTAAATTTTGCATTCTCCTTTAGATACAGAGGCTGTTTTTGGTTCACCTGCTGCTGCTGATGTCCTGGAAAAGTGTGACAAGAGAGAGAAATTGATTCAATGTGTGACTCAGATTTCTCAGCCTTCCTTCTCCAATTTTGTTGAAGTTTTTTACCTACCTCAGTGTCTTTTTATAAACAACAAAATGAGATTCAGTAAACTTCTGGCAAGCAGACATTCAAACAATAATGGCAAGGGGGCTCCAAAATGAAAAGGGGGAGCCTTCCAGAAACCAGGATAGTCAAACAAGTCTAAATGACTAGCTACAGATAGCAATCCTAGCCTCCCATCCTGGCAAGCCTTTAAATCTTCCCCCAAATCTATCATTTCTTTCTTTGACAACAGATTACATCATACAAATGGGTTCTGAGAGTGATCCATTTGGGATACAGATGGCAGTGAGAATTCCAGTCTCCTTTTCAGGGGATTCCTCCTCAGCCACCAGATCAAACATTTTATTTCCCAACTGTCATTCAGTATCAGCTGACTCAGAAAGTCATATAGCCTGTTCCCTGACAGACAAAGGTTTTTAATTCAAGAATGTTTCTGGTCCCAAAGAAAGAGGCCTCATGGAGTCTACTCTTAGATGTGTCCTTTCTCAATTTGTTTGTAAACGTCCCAAAGTTCAAAATGCCATCCCTTCACAATCTGCTACCATTTATTCCTCCTTTGAGTTTTTTTTTTCATAGCTCTAGATTTAAAGGTTACTTATCACATTCCTATAGCCTCAGATTTCAAATGTGTTTTTTTAAGGTTCTATGTGTCTGGATTACACCGTCAGTTTGCATTACCCTTTGGGTTATCCTCTGCTCTAAGGGTGTTCACAAAGTGTCTAGCTCTGTTGATAGCCTACTGCAGACTGCAAGGCATTTTTACTTATTTAGACAACTTTCTTATCTTTGCAGTCTTTTTCAGAGTGTCAGGAATCTCTCATTTGGGTAAGAGATCTCCTTTACAGATTAGATTTTGAGGAGAACATTTAAAAATCTTGTTTGACTCCTTCTCACAGGATCATTTTCCTGAGATGTGTTTCTGGAAAAAAACCCCACTATTATGATTAATTAGAACTGGAATTTCCATAACCCACTCAGGCTGCCTCTGTTCTTCCAGCTTTGATGGATGTTTTTATTACAGCCTTTAACATGCCTGACAGCCAGCCTGCAACTCATAAGAAGATAGATTATATAAAGTTCTTGAGTCTTGCAAATTATTTTCTAATCCCATATCTGCCTCTGCTGTGATTTCCTTGGCAAATCCTGCTACAGTTGAACATTTGTTAAATGTGAATCTCTCCCCTTTAACAAATTTGGGTACAAGTGTACACCCCGGCACACTCAGTTGCTTCGAGAATATAAGGAAGATTATTGCCACTTTTCCCTCTTCTGAAGAAAAATCTTCTCTAAATACACTTATTGTTTCTATATCTCAAGTCAGCAAACACTCTTTAAATCATGGTTATGACTCAGCTGATGCTTTTTCCAGAACAGCTGCTGCTGGAGTTGTCATGAGAAGGTTTGCAAGGCTACTTTCTCAAAATTTACTCGAGGATGGTAAAAGTTAAATTTTGCATTCTCCTTTAGGTACAGAGGCTGTTTTGGGTTCACCTGCTGCTGCTGATGTCCTGGAAAAGTGTGACAAGAGAGAGAAATTGATTCAATGTGTGACTCAGATTTCTCAGCCTTCCTTCTCCAATTTTGTTGAAGTTTTTTACCTACCTCAGTGTCTTTTTATAAACAACAAAATGAGATTCAGTAAACTTCTGGCAAGCAGACATTCAAACAATAATGGCAAGGGGGCTCCAAAATGAAAAGGGGGAGCCTTCCAGAAACCAGGATAGTCAAACAAGTCTAAATGACTAGCTACAGATAGCAATCCTAGCCTCCCATCCTGGCAAGCCTTTAAATCTTCCCCCAAATCTATCATTTCTTTCTTTGACAACAGATTACATCATACAAATGGGTTCTGAGAGTGATCCATTTGGGATACAGATGGCAGTGAGAATTCCAGTCTCCTTTTCAGGGGATTCCTCCTCAGCCACCAGATCAAACATTTTATTTCCCAACTGTCATTCAGTATCAGCTGACTCAGAAAGTCATATAGCCTGTTCTCTGACAGACAAAGGTTTTTAATTCAAGAATGTTTCTGGTCCCAAAGAAAGAGGCCTCATGGAGTCTACTCTTAGATGTGTCCTTTCTCAATTTGTTTGTAAACGTCCCAAAGTTCAAAATGCCATCCCTTCACAATCTGCTACCATTTATTCCTCCTTTGAGTTTTTTTTTCATAGCTTTAGATTTAAAGGTTACTTATCACATTCCTATAGCCTCAGATTTCAAATGTGTTTTTTTAAGGTTTTATGTGTCTGGATTACACCGTCAGTTTGCATTACCCTTTGGGTTATCCTCTGCTCTAAGGGTGTTCACAAAGTGTCTAGCTCTGTTGATAGCCTACTGCAGACTGCAAGGCATTTTTACTTATTTAGACAACTTTCTTATCTTTGCAGTCTTTTTCAGAGTGTCAGGAATCTCTCATTTGGGTAAGAGATCTCCTTTACAGATTAGATTTTGAGGAGAACATTTAAAAATCTTGTTTGACTCCTTCTCACAGGATCATTTTCCTGAGATGTCGTCTAGGTCCTGAGATGTCCTCTAGGTACGGCAATTCAAAGAACTTTTCTTCTACTGGAAAAATTAGATGTATATCTATATCTATTCCTGAGTTGTTCCACTCAGTGCAGGACTACAACAAGGGAATTTCTTGGGATATTAAGATTCATGGCATCCATGATTGTCATGATTCCTAAAGCCAGACTTTACATGAAAAAGATTCAGAGGTACTAAAGATCCATATGTCCCAACATCAACATACACTGGCATTCCAGATTCCAATTTTTGGATTTGTAACAAGGGGACTGCTTTGGTGGAGATACAAGTTTTATCTGAATCCAGGTCTCACATTTTCCCTTCCAGCTCCAGCACTGTCTATAACTATGAATACCTCACTCAGACTTTGCTTGGGGAATAGTGTGTCTGGGTGTAAAAGTGCATGCTCTTTTGAACAAAAAAGCCCAAAACAGAAAGAGCTGCTGGCAGTGATAAATACAGTCAACTCTCTCAATCACCTGTGGTCCCCACGATCATTACACATGCTTACAGACACCACAATGATGTGGTATGTAAACAAATGGGGGGCTCAAAATCTTACCTTCTGTGTAGTTTAGCCATAGTAGTCTAGGATATAACAATTCAACACAATCTCACTCTACAGGTGTCTTACATCCCATCAGTGAAAACATTTTAGCAGACAATTTGAGCAAGACCAGGACAGACCCTCCTGAATGGAAATTGAATCAGGGGGTCTTCCAGAATTCGATCCTGCTATGGTAAAAACCACAGGTAGATCTTTTCATCATGATTCACAACAAACAACTGACAAAACTGACAAAATTCTGCTCCTGGACTCCTTGCAAGCAGGCTTGGAAAGCAGATGCATTTTCATTTCCTTGGTCAGGAATATTCCTGTATGCCTTTATACCCTTTCCACTGATATACCAGGGTCATTCTGAAATATTCTGAAGGAATCTTCCAAGATCATTGTGGTAACTCCTTTTTGGCCTAGGCAACAGTGGTTCTGCCTTCTCTTGGAAATGGTCAAGGGCAATTGCCTCAAGCTTCATCATAAACTGGAAATACTTGTACAAGACAGGCAGAGGTTGATACACCTTGTCTTAAATATGTCACCTAACTGTCTGAATGATTCAGTTCTAATACCTTTTAGGAGGATGTGCAGCAGGTACTAAAGGAGGCAACATAACTTGCTACTAGAAAACCTTATATTGGCAAGTGGAAGAGTTTTTCTAGTTAGTGCCTAGTGGATAACCAGAGCCCTCTCAGGGATTATCTTAAATGATGGTGTTCAAATATATGTGTAAGTTACTAGCCTCTGGCATTTTGTTCTCCTCCTTCAAGGTACACATTGCAGCCAATTTCCGCATGCTTGTCCATGGATCATATACTTTCTTCAATGTCTTTAGTAAAACAGTCTCTGAAAGGAGTGTTACATGTGAAACCACAATGCAGGCAGGCTAGTCCTTCCTTGGATCTTAACTTTGTGCTGGAAAAGTTATCAGTGTCTCCATTTTAACCTGGAGATCATGAAGATTTAAGGTTCATAACATGTAAAACTGTTCTTCTTATTGTTCTGACATTTGCAAGCTTTCATGGCTGGTGAACCCTATCTTGTCTTCCATAGGCATAGATTGTGATTAAGAACAAACCCCTCATTCATGGCCAGGGTTGTTTCAAAGTTTTCTTTTGAGTCCAGCGATCAGTCTCACAGTCTTCTATCCTAACACTCTGGGCACGCACATGTAGCTCAGGGTACTATCTTGACAGAACCAAGTCATTTAGAGAATCTGATCATCTATTTATTTCCTGTGTTGGGACTGGGAAATGACAGCCTGTGCCAAAAACATACTACTACAGATGGTTGTCCTCCACTATTGCCTTTTGTTATTCCATGGTACCAGTTCCATGCAGTATCAAGGGCATAAAAGAAACTCCAAAAATGGCTTCAGCATAGGAACCACATATACCAAAGGATGTATTTCAGCATTCGGTTTATTTTGGTACCTCAGCCTTTCATCTTCTGAGAATAATTCATTCAGCTACATCCAACCCAATTACTAGGTGTATAAATTGGCTTGGATGTAGCTGAATGAATAAATTGAATGCTGAAATACATCCTTTAGTATTTGTAGTTCCTATATTGAAGCCATTTTTAGTGTTTCTTTGTGGCTTGGTGATTACAGAGTGTATATGATAGTATCAAGGGCATACTCTGCTAGGGTCTTGTCTTCTTCGATGACATACTGGAAAGGTGTGGCTCTAGAAACATTCTAGAAGCAGCTACATGGTCCTCTGTCATACCTTTACAAAGTATTACAAACTTGATTCTTTTTCAAGGTCCAGGACAAACTCTACTAAGACCATTCTGCAGGGACTCCTGGATCCATATTCTTTCTCATCCCTCTTTGGGTAGGTTTTGGTAATCAGCTAGTATAACCTAAAGGCTACCACATCATCAGGAATGATAAACACAGTACAACAGATAAGTTGCACTTACCCTTAGCAGTAGATGTTCAAATTCCTCACTATTGCACTAGCTGCACCCAACCTCCACCGTCCTACTACTGTATATATTTTTTGTGGGGTAATACTTTGGTAATTATTTCTTGTTTGATTATTTCAGGATGATAACTTTTAGGCTAGAAAGTCCTGAATATTTTGCACTCTGATTATTTTCCTGCCTCAGGACTGACCAATCAGCAGAGTGGAAATAAGGGAGGGAACCAGAGCTTTGAGAAGTAGGCCAGTTGTTGTGCCTTGGGCAAGGCACAACCCAAATAGCCTAAAGACTACTGCAGCAGTGAGGAATGCATGACATCTAATGTTATGGTTAAGTTCAACTTTTACAACTTTACTTTTTTTAAAGATCCAGAAGGATACTCAAAAACTGGTGACTCTATTTAGTCCCAGCCAACAGTTTTTACCCCATCTTCTGAAATTAGCCAAGGGAGATTATCACAAGTTTCTCCACAGACTTTATTTACTCACACAAGACTAGGACTGTTTGATACACCTCAGCTAAAAAACATTTCAACTGACTGCCTGAATGATAGAATTTTGAGACCTTTTAGGTACCTTTTTTGAGGATGTGTGGCCAGTACTAAAGGAGGTGCAAACACCTGCTACTAGAAAATCATATGGGTATAAATGGAAAAGATTTACAAGTTGATGCAGCTGTAAGAGCTAAGATTCTTTCAAGGCGCATTTGCCTCTGGTTCTAGATTATTTGTGTGGGTAGTTGTTCTCTATCAAGGATCATATTTTAGCAATATCTTCTGGTCTGTCCTTGGATCCCCTTTCTTCCTGAACTCAAGTCATGCAGTTTTCGAAAGGAGTTTTACACATCTGTCCACCTAGTAAACAGATGTCTGCTCCTTGGGATCTTTAATGTGTTTGAAAAAATAACACATCTTCCATTTGAATAATCTCATCAGTCTGATCTGAGGTTGTTAGCATGGAAAATGCTACTCATTGCTCTGACATCTGCAAGAAGAGAATCTAAGTTACAAGCTCTTATGGTACCTCATTTTCCATAAGGATAGAGTTTCTTTGAGGGCTGCTACTCCTTTTATACTTAAAGTGTTTTCAGAGGTTCCCTTAAAGCAGACTATCAATCTCTTGGTATTCTTTCCAGAATCTGAAAACAAGGGATAAAGAATCCTATATATTCTGGATGTCCACAGGACAGATATTACTTGGACAGAACTAAACACTTCAGGAAAGCAGATCAGCTCTTTATCTTCATTGAAGGTAAGAAAAAAAGCCAGATGGTTATCTAGTATTATTTCCTTCTATTATGCTCGCCATATCAAGCCACTTGTAGGTAGGGTTTGTTTTCATTCTAACAGGGAGTTGGGTTCACCTGTGACTTTTCAGAAAGGGGTGGAATTTAGAAGTTTTCTAGAGCCAAAAGCTTGGACCTCTGTACATACTTTTACCAAACATTACAAACTGGATTATTGTTCCCGCTCCAGAACAGGCTTTGCTAGGACCATTCTTCAGGAGCTTCAGGGTTCTTGAATTCTTCCTTCTCTCTTTATGTTCCTAAGCTATTTTACTCCACCCATGTAACTTAGGTTACTGCAGCAGTGATCTAAATGTTGAACATAGTACGCCTGTGTAAGTAAACTTACCATACCATTAGGTGTTCTAATAGTTCGTTGTTATTGTAGTAGCCATCCCCTCCCTAAAAGCCCCTTACTTGTTTTTCTTTTTTGTTTTGTATATATTGCAAGGCTGTGGATGTATTTACCCCTGTATATATAGTTACATTTTTATTGCTCCTTTTCTATCATTTTCCCTTTTGAAGCTGTAGCCACCCTTGTGGGGGCAAGAAAGCTCTGAAGCTTTTAGCACTCACTCCACCTTTATATTACTCTGCTTGGGCAAATGGCAGGTTGGGCATATGGAAAGTGCCCTAAAGCTTTGAAAGCTAGCCTATGGTTATATTCTAGGCAAAGATGTAATCCATATAGCTTAGGCTATTGGAACAGTAATGTTAATAGAACAACTACAGTTATGGTAAGTTTACTTACACAACTGGACTTTCAGTGCCATCACTGTCATCCCAGCTGACAGTTATGATCAGACTGTGACAGTCAAATAGGATGAAAGAAAAATGCTTCCTGACTTGCTTTTCCCATGCATGGAAAGCATTAGGGTTCCTGACTTGCATTTCCCATGCTTGGAAAGCAGTAGGGATCCTGCTCTGCAGGTCATCACAATGATGCCTGACCTGTTCTACCATTGTGGAGATACTGGTTCAGCTCATCAGCCATGTTATATTGGGTATCCACTTTCTGAATGTACCATCATAGGGTCCTGCTGCCCACAGCTCCATTCATTGGTGAGTTTGAGATGGAAACACTCAGCATGTTTTTCGGACATGGGAGAAACCCCACGGAGACACAGAAAGAACATGCAAACTCCAAACAGGCATTAGTCGGAGTTCAGGATCGAACCTTGTACCTTGTGCATTGGAGGCGAAGACCTTAACCACTAAGCCATCTGGTCTCATGGATGACATGATGATACGGAGGAGGGTGGACATCCTATGTATCCAAGAGACGAGATGGAAGGGCAGTGCAACAAAGCCACTTGGCTTGGGATCCAGACTCTTCTACTCAGGTGGTGGACAGGCTAGAAATGGTGTAGGAATTGTGGTGATACAGAAGCTTCAGAAGTCAGTGAGGGATATCATCAGAATTAATGACAGACTCATGGCAATCAGACTCCAGTGTAATGATATAACAGTATTCATAATCTCAGCCTATGCTCCACAGCAGGGTTGTGATAGTGAGGAAAAGAGTGCATTCAGACAGCAGTTGCAGGACCTACTAGATAAAGCAGGACAACATGAATTGGTGTTGATAATGGGTGACTTAAATGCACATATCAGGACAGACAGAACGGGATATGAGGACTGCCTGAGTCCACATGGGTGGAGCAATACGAATAACGAAGGAGAAGCCATTCTAGACTTCTGTCTGGCAAATGGCTTGATAGTAGCCAACACATGGTTCAGAGAGAGAGACAGTCACAAGATCACATACAAGAGTAGCCAACATGCAACTCAGGTAGACTTCCTCCTTGTAAGGAAAAGGCACTGGGGTAGAATCCATGATTGCAAAGTCATCCCCAGTGAAACAGTCGGTTCACAGCATAAACCAGTAGTTGCCACAATCAGCTGCAAGCAGTGGTCAGAGAAGGCTCTAAGGTCAAAAGAGACCAGGCTGAAGACCTGGAAGTTGACTGGAGAGAAAGTACAGCAGTTCAAGGAATTACTCAGGGCGCTAGCACCCGAAGAAGAGCAGGAAATAGGTGGAGTTGAAGAAGAGTGGCAGCACCTAAAAACAGCATGTGTTAGGACTACAGAAAAGATATGTGGCCGAGCCAGGTATGAAAATAAGGTACATAAGGAAAGCTGGTGGTGGAATGCGGAAGTGCAGGAAGTAATCAAAAGAAAGAAGGAGTGCAGGAAGAAGTGGGAGATTGAAAAGACTGACCAAGCTAGGAAGGACTACTGGTTGGCTAACAAAGAAACTAAGAAAGAAGTTGCAATAGCAAAGAATAGGGCATCAGAGGCACTCTATCAGCTTCTGGAAAGTGACTCAATAAGGGGCACAAAGAAACTATACCAGGTTGCAAGGCAAAGACAGAAAGATAAAGAAGATAATCAGACACCCTTCATAAGGGATTCCAGCAACAACCTGCTTACCAGCCCACAGGACATCAAAGGCAGATGGAAGGAGTAGTTCCAGCAGCTTCTGAATGAAGAAAACCCCACAGAAGCGGTACTGCCCCAGAAACAGCCTACAATGAGACTAGAAGAGGAGCCCAGCTTAGAAGAAGTAAGAGCAGCACTAAGGAAAATGAAGTCAGGGAAAGCAGCAGGCTCAGATGAGGTCACAGCAGATATGATAAAGATGCTGGGTGAGCTAGGGGAGAAATGGCTACTGAGGGTACTAATTGCAGTGTGGAGAGAAAGGTGTATAATAGATGACTGGAGAATAAGCATACTCGTGCCAGTGTACAAGAACAAAGGGGACATCCACAACTATGGACAGTACAGAGGCATCAAACTCCTACCACATTGCATGAAAGTTCTGGAGAGGGTGATTGATAAACGGATACGCAGAATAGTAGAATGTAAGATGGGAGATGAACAGTTCGGATTCAGATCAGGATGCAGCACAATTGACCCGATGTTTGCATTGAGACAGATACTTGAGAAGAGGAGTGTCAAACTGGGCTTTCCTAGACTTGGAGAAAGCATATGACAAGGTCCCAAGAAAGCTGATCTGGGCAGTACTGCGGTGGTTTGAAGTCCCAGAAACATTGGTAGAATTAGTACAGGCTATGTACAAGGACCCAGTGACTCAAGTACGAACAGTGTTTGGCCTCACTGAGGGGTTTCCAGTGGGAGTGGGTGTACACCAGGGTTCAGCTCTGAGCCCACTGCTGTTCATACTGGTAATGGACTACATCAGCAAACAGGTTGGAAGGGTCAGAGCAACAAAGCTGCTGTATGCAGATGATGTGGCAGTATAGGCAGACTCTGATCTAGAACTTCAGCAAAGGATAGGAGAATGGAATGCAAATCTGAAGGCACATGGGATGAAACTAAGCACAGATAAGACAGTGGGAATGGCAGCAGATTGGGGAAATCAGAAGAAGCTGAGAATAGAGATAGATGGGAAGATAGTCGAACAGGTAAACAGCTTCAAGTATCTGGGAGGGGTGGTTGAGGAGAAGGGTAGTCTGAATGAAGAGGTCAAAGCTAGAATCAGAGGGACTGCAGCCAACTGGCATAGAGTATCAGGTGTAGTCTATGACAGAAGAATGCCAAATAAGCTGAAAAGTAAGGTGTACAAGACAGTGGTGCGACCAGTACTAGTGTATGGTACAGAAACCTGGGCAGTAAAGGCAGAACAGTTGAAGAAGCTAGAGGTGATGGAAATGAAGTGCCTGAGAAAGGTGGTAGGATGCACACTGCGGGACAGGCGAAGAAATGAGGACTTAAGAGCAGAAGCCAAAGTAGCTCCAATTGCAGAAAAGATCAAAGAGAACAGATTACAATGGTATGGGCACATGTGTAGAAAAGCAGAAGACAATCTAGTGAGGGAGATTTGGGACAGACAGGAAGAAGGTAAGAGGAAGCGAGGGTGTCCAGCAAAGAGGTGGATGGATTGTGTGAAAGAAGATCTGCGACAGTCAGGCATGAGTGTTGAAGAAGGCAGGAGAGTGGCACTGAATCGAGAGAGTTGGCGACAGTTAATACGATACCCTGACCCCATGTAAATGGGAAAAAGGGGGATGATGATGATGATGTGGCAATGTGATTATCAAGGGAGAGACTACTGTCCACCTGGGTCCCAAGGTCTCTTATCACACATTTGCCATTAAGTAGACTGATGTTTATGTGGTAGTTCATGGGTACAAAGTTTTTACCAAAGGGGATGACAATGTACTTTTTAGCAGTGAGCTTGAGGCCATGCCTCTGAAACCAGGCATCTGTCTCAGTGAGGCCCTTCTGTAGGATGTCCACATCATTTGGGGACTTGACTATGGCTCCTAGTTTGCAGTCATCTGTGAACTTCATTAGCCAGAGGCCTTCTGTGTTAGCCTGTACTTCAGAGAAGTAGATACCAAACAGGAGAGGTCCCAGGACTGGACCCTGTGGTTCTCTACTTGTCACTGGTTTAAAATCAGATTTGGAGTCTGCAACTTTTACAGTGTGGTTTCTGTCAGTGAGCCAGTTGGCAACCCATCTTGTGACATAGGGATTTATACCTAGTTTAATGAGTTTAGCTATAATTCCAGAATAGTGGATGGTGTTGAAAGCCTCGGTGAGGTCAAGATAGGCTGTGTGAACTACCTTACCCTCATCTATGGCTTTGGTGACTGCCATAAATAAGTCGATCAGGTTCAGAAGGCATGATCTGCCATTCACAAACTCGAACTGGGTGGGGTCCAGAGTTTGGAGGTTACCAATGTCTTTGTTTATGAGTTCCATGATGATACGTTCCATGGCCTTGCAGACCAGGCTCATCAGGCTAACAGGGCGATAGTTCCCAGAATCAGTGGTGGCTCCCCCTTTGTGGAGTGGGATAACTGTTGCTGTGCACCATTCAGTGGCCACAAAGTCTGACGTGAGACTATGATTGAGCATGGTGCTTAAGTGGGGAGCCAGTTTGTTCTGAAGTTCATGTAAAATGCAGCTTGGGATGTTGTCCAGTCCCATGGATGCTATGTTTTTGGTTTTAGAGAGTACAGCTTTTACCTGCATAGATGTGATTACAGGGACACTGCATTACTTCCTGTATAGATATTAGACATTTAAGGGATGGGGGGGGGGTTAAGTTATCACTGAATCCATCTGCCAGGATGCTGGCAATATCAATTGGTTCTGTAATTTTCATGCCATTGTGCTGTAACTCAGAGAAGATCTGGGTGTTGCCATTGAGATTCTTGACATACCTATATAATGCTTTGTGGTTGCCCTTAGAATCAGTGGCAAATTTGTTTTCATAGCTAGCTTTGGAGGATCTTATAAGGGATCTCAGCTTCTTACTGAGGCTGAACAGGGAGCTCCTCCACTCATGGGATTTTACTCTCTTTTGCAACAGTTTCTTCCTTCTGTTGTAGAATTTGTATATGGTAGGGGATCATCAGGTTGCTTTCTTTTTTTGGAGGATAGTGTCTTGGTTCTGTTTGGGATAGCACGATCCATGCACTCGTGTAAGTGCTTATAGAGAGCATTTGTGTAGGATTCAGCAGTCGTAACTGTATTTTCCATCTGCATGGGTGTCATGAAGTTCACCATTTCTGTCTTAAGAAGCATGAAGTTGGCTTTGGAGAAATTTTTTACAGTGGTTTCCTTAATGGTGGGTGGGGGTGCAAGGTGGATATCTAGGGTGATTAGCTTATGGTCAGATCTGACCAATGAGGAGTTGACTTCAGGTGTTGAACACTGGTCACTCATGTTGGTAATGACTAGGTCTAGATTATTGTTGCCCCTGGTGGGCATGTGGATAAGTTGATCCAGGGTATTGGAATTTATGAATTCCAGAAAGTGTTGAGTGAAGGAGTTGGTACATGAGTACATTTCCCAGTTAATGGTGGGGTAGTTGAAATCGCCCATTATTAGGGTGTTTGGTTGAACCCTAATATTTTCCAGTATATCAAGAAATGAGGAGTGGGAATCCTGGGGCATGGTGGGGGATCTGTATCAGGCTACAATTTGGATTGCAGTTTTGCCCAGAGTTAGTTGCACTTAGATATCCTCGGATGCATTATGTTGTGCAACTAGCCTGGAGGTGTGGATATCCTTCATGAATATGGACACACCTCCACCTTTGGTGTTCTGGTCCAGATTAGATGGCCGAAAAGTGTGGTATGAGTTATAGCCTGGTAATGCAGGGGTGCTGTCTAGAGCCTTGAACCAGGTCTCATTCACTGCACAAATATCAATGTTGTCCATTTTAAGGAGTGCCTCGAGTGAGTGCATTTTGAGATTTAGACTTCTAGCATTGAGTAGCATTACCCTCAGTTTTTGCTTCCTGTTCCTGTTATGGTGGTAAATTTGTCATTTGAACCTTGCCTAAAAAAGGCACTACAGGGGCAGCAAGACCCTTAGCCAGTATCCGAAATCCCAGGGGCGACAGGTGCAGGCCATCTGTAGCAAAGCACCGTGGTCTGTCAACCATGTCATCTCAGGCAGACAGATACTGGATCCCCTTAGAAAGACACCAGAAGCTTAGTCAATTGTTAAAGTCAATCATTTTGTCCTTATACTGCGGTATAATTCTGGGCAATGGCAGGATGCCTCTCAGGGCTAGGGTCATACCTGCCTGGGCTACAAGATCGGAGAGCTCTTCCATGTCTCTTTTCATGTAGTCCAGGGAGGTACATCTCAGGTCATTCACACCAACATGGACAATGACAGAGTCATATTTGTACTTGTTGTGGAGTGACTTGAGGGCGTGGGTTATGTGGTGGATCCTGGCACCCAACAGGCAGCCGACAGTAACCTTCTCCTTGTTTAGTTTGGTGAGTGGGACATCAGTGTGCCTGACTATAGAGTCACCTATGACTAGTGTGTTGGGTGTGTTGTTTTGTCTTATGGGCTGTGGTTTATTGACACACTGAGTCTGTGGGCTAAGTGTCATTTGGGTTGTTTTTGGGGGGGGGTGGAGGTTGCTTGTATTTCTGCTTTGGAGGTCTCTGTTGCTTGAGCAGATTATTACTGAGAGCCTCTGTGAATGTTTTTGTGTTTCTATGTGTGGATTTTGGTGGTGTAGGTTTAGTGGGACTATGTGATGAGTGTGGTGGTGGTGTGGTGCAAGTGTTTACGTTCTCCTCTTGACTGTCAACTTCAGTCTTTGTTGGAGAGAGCTTTACCTCCAGTTTGGCTAGATAAGTGTATCTCTCACAGGTTGTGGTATTGGGTGGTAGGATGAGAGGGTTGTTTGTGCACATAAGGCAATTGCTGCATTGCCCCTAGATGCCCAGATTCATAAGACAGACAGGAGAGAACACTGGGAGCTGACCCTTGAACATGCCTTAATCAAAAACTACTTTCCTCTAGATAAGTGAGGAAAGTGAGTATAAGAGCTGTTTTTCTCTAAGCAAGTGAGGAAAGCAAGTACAAAAAACGTTTTCCTCTAGGTAAAGAGGAAGGTTGAGTGCTGTAATAATTTGTAGCTTATTTATTGCTAACAATAACTTCTGAACAAGTGCTGAGCACGAATAAGCAAATTCAAGTGCTAAAACTAAGAATCTGTAGCTGGATCTTGTGGTAGATAGACTACCTAGTGCTTACCACTCACACTGATAAGCTAGAATGCTTCCCTCCAACACAGAAAGGCTTGTGGGGGCTCAGAAGCTTACAAACAGTCCTGGATACAGCAAATCTGTATCTGGGCTAGACGAGTTACAGGGAAGGTGGGAAACAAGTGCAAACATGGGCTTTTAAACCAGAAAGTTGAAAGAGATAGCAAAACTGCCCAAGTGGCCAATAAACTACAATTTCTAGGCCAGAAACCACTCTTGTGGTAGATAGGCTACCTAGTGCTTACCACTCCCACTGATAAGCTAGAAGGCTTCCCTCCAACACAGAAAAGCTTGGGGGGCTAAGAAGCTTACAAGCAGTCCTGGATACAACAAATCTGTATCTGGACTAGACTAGTTACAGGAAAGGTGGGAAACAAGCACAAACATGGGCTTTTAAACCAGAAGGTTGAAAGAGATGGAAAAATTTCCCAAAAGGCCAATAAACTACAATTTCTGGGCCAGAAACCACTTTTGTGGTAGATAGACTACCTAGTGCTTACCACTCCCACTAATAAGCTAGAAGGCTTCCCTCCAACACAGAAAGGCTTGGGGGGCTCAGAAGCTTACAAACAGTACTGGATACAGCAAATCTGTATCTGGACTTGACTAGTTACAGGAAATATGGGAAACAAGCATAAACACGGGCTTTTAACTCAGTAAGTTGAAAGTGATGGAAAAACTGCTAAACAGCCAATAAACTACAATTTCTGGGCTAGAAACCCCTCTTGTGGTAGATAGGCTACCTAGTGCTTACCACTCCCACTGACAAGCTAGGAGGCTTCCCTCCAACACAGAAAGGCTTAGGGGGCTCAGAAGCTTACAAACAGTCCTGGATACAGCAAATCTGTATCTGGACTAGACTAGTTACAGGAAAGGTTTGAAACAAGCGCAAATACAGGCTTTTAAACCAGAAAGTTGAAAGAGATGGAAAAACTGCTCAAATGGTCAATAAACTACAATTTCTGGGCCAGCAACCACTCTTGTGGTAGATAGGCTACCTAGTGCTTACCACTCTCATTGATAAGCTAGAAGGCTTCCCTCCAACACAGAAAGGTTTTAGGGGCTGAGAAGCTTACAAAAAGTCCTGGTTACAGCAAATCTGTATGTGGACTAGACTAGTTACAGGAAAGGCAGGAAATAAGCTTAGAATTTTTATTTGGAAAGTGGGAAGGGAGAAAGGAGAAACAGAAGATAATTCAAAATTATGGACCTAAGTGGCTTGCCCTTCACAAATGTTCTCTCAGTATTAGGTAGAATGAGCTAGTGACATTACACTGGAATAGAGCTGGGATAGAGCTGAACAGATGGGACTGGTAGGAGTGTCTGAAGTCAAAGTATGATCTCACTGTACTCGGTTGAGTGAGCAAATGAGATAGACCCAGGAGGAGTGTTCAAACACAAATTTACAGGAGGGGCAGGCAATTCCAAAGCCACCAAGATTAATACTAGAACAACAACAGGGAGGGCGGGTGAGAAACTAACTGCAGAGACTGAGAGAGACCAGAGTATTCTATGAAACAATTAAATAGAAAAATAAATAACTACAGAGAGACACAGACCACAATATTCAATGAAACAAATAGAAAAAATAATAAAATGCAGTACAATCTTTACCACTTCAAGTTTGTACTTAACTCAGCTAGTAATGCAGCTGAGTGTAGGTATGTAGCAGACGCCAAATGACTCAGATACTGAGCAGTAATAAATTCAAAGATATGTGACTAGCACTTATAAATACAGAAAAACCCTCTAGGCTAAGAGTTTAACACTGAATATCAGTGAAGTGAAACACAATAGCCCCTACTAACTGTAGAGACAGAGAGAGACCACAGTAGGCTATGAAACAATTAAATAGAAAAATAAATGACTTCAGAGAGACACAGACCACAATATTCAATGAAACAAATAGACAAAAAATAAAATGCAATACAGTCTTTAACGCTGCAAGTTTGTACTTAACTCAGCTAGTAATGAAGTTGATTGTAGGTATGTAGCAGAAGCCAAACAACTCAGATATTGAGCAGTAATAAATTCAAAGATAGGTAAATTTATTACTTATAATAAGGTCAACCACTTCTCACCCAATAGGGTGTCATTTTATCTCTAAAGTCAATAATGTGACAAGAGAACAGTGCTGTAAATCTTAATTTGTGAAACTGGGTCATGATATAACAGAAGTTATTTGGTTCACATCATTGCACAACTATCTTTACTCCCTGCAAATGTGTAAAACTAATATATTTAATTACAACTGTTACTCCAGTAATTTATTTCCTTTCTGGATGACATTACACTGATCCGTAGTGATAACAGTGTAAGTTTAGCTTAGTGCTGTTTTCTTATAACATTTTATATCACTGATCAGTACAACACCTAATACAAAGTCTGCACAAGAATTAGTTTCAATAATATATCTTAAATGTACTAACAATACAACTATTTACCCAACTAAAGTGATTCATTACTGTATTCCTTCTGCCATTATAATCTGTACTACTCTAAGGTCACTCTGCCCACCCTCTCTCTCTCGATTACATTTACCTGGATGAAGATAGTTTTCTCTGGTAGTTATGCTACAGGAGGTTACAGGATGTTTTTGTTTATGGTCTACACCTAACAGTCTGGGCAGGATTCATCTGATTACAGTGATTTAAATGTGGGCTGTTACACTCAGCATGTGCTTCAACATGATGATACACTGAACTGATTTAAGTAAATTGTTTTAACTGTGTGACTGCACAAATAACTCTAACGTGTTCTTATAATTTTTATGGCTTTTGAGTCCAGAAAAAGAGAAATTCAGATATATTGTAAAAAAGTGTTTCTTTGATCTTACATACATCACTTCTTATTCTTCTTTTAGCTTTTCCTGATTAGGGGTCGCCACAGCGGATCACATGTCTGCTCATGATTGGCAGTGGAGTTTTACAGTGTCGAGTTGCCAGCCCGGCTCCCAACCTTCCACAGAAGGCACACACACATATGCACTCGTGCCTAGGGCCAATTTAGAGTGTCCAATCCACCTACAGCAGGTCTTTGGGAGACATAACTAATGATATTAATTGACTAGAAAAGTCTAGGGCTCATAATGACAAGATGCACAGTAGATTTTAAGGAAAATTACCATATGGGTGTGTACTGTATTTTACAAGGAAAAGACAATCGCAGAGAGAAAACTAGTATCATGTGCCATTGCAGTATAGTGAACTAGTAGTAGTTGTTGCTAACACAAAAAAAATGTTTATGCAAATGTATTCATTTTTTATATTTTTATTTATTTGTTTATTTATTTATTTTATTTTACATTTGTTTACCAAGAAAGTCCGACGGGGATAAGATCCATTTTCAGAAGAGACCCGGAGAGAAAAGTTCCACATATAGAGATTATACAAAATGTATACAATAAATTATACAAAACTTATTCAAGAAATTATACAAAAAATATACAAGACATACAGTTCACCAGAAATTACATTCTATGCTATTATAGCTGACATTTGTATTATGCAATCATCTGATATAATTCCTTATTGTAGTGTAGACACTGTAGTTTCTCAAAGTAAGCCGATGAGGGGTTTGTAGGGGGGAAATTGGATAGAAAAGGATGAGGTTAGAGATTATCTAGACATGAGGGAGAGCATAGATTATGAGTTGGTCAGGGAAGAAGAGCAAGTATGAGCAGAGACTATTCAAACCAGTTAGCCTGGAGTACTACAGGAACAAAACCAGGTGTCATTAAGATACTTTTTAAGAATCTTTTTGAATTGGTTGGTATTTGTGGTGGTTCTGATGCTGTGAGGTAGTGAATTCTACCTTGTTTCTACATGATGAGAAAATAGTGAGTCTCCTGTCATATTAGAGGATTTGGATACTTGTAGCAGAGATTTATTTGTTGAGTGAAGACTTCGATTCATGGTATAGGGCTGGCGAATATTTAGAACAGCAGGATTTTTCTCAGGTTGATATGTTAGTTTGTGTGCTAAGGTTAATTGGTTATAGGACAGAAATTGTGGGAGTTCTAACCAGGAGAGTGGTGGGTATGATGTAGGCAGTCAGCTGCAAATTTAGCTGTTTTATTATAGCATGTTTCAAGTTTAATTAAATCTGTCTTTTTAAGGTTGGTAAGAATTGGGGAAGCATACAGAAGTGTTGAGAGAAGGTGGGTTCTAGCAATGTCAATCCTAGAAGTATTAGTTAGATATTTTTTATTTCTGTAAAGAGCACCCATTTTTTGTGAACTTTCTTAATTGCTTGGGCTATATGTAGGTTGTTATCTATTATTCCTCCTAGTAGTTTTGTTTGTGAATCAGTGTTAATTTTAGTATTATTCCTAATATACATTTTAAAAGCTGTACAGATTCTTATACAATTTAAATTAAGTTCTGATTCATAGTTATGCCTAAATTTGGTTTTCCAGGTCCTTGTATAAACCATATAAGAATGCTATACATCAATCCTTTCACTGACTCACTATTAAATATTTATCAAAACCTATATATATCAAAACTGGAATTAGACATGGCTTCTATCTATCTTCATACTTATTTATATGTTGAATCTCTTTTTTGGGTCTAACACAAAAGACAGTTTATCATATGCCACATTTTTTTTAAGTTTAAAATACCACTGACAAATTTTGCTTAATATATATATATATATATGTCCAAATTCAGAGGTATCAGAATTATAAATTCTATGTTTAGTTTCAAGATTCTCAAACTATAAATTAAATTTGCGAAAATCCAGTGTATTCTCCACAGATCATAACCGCAATTATACTGATACTTAAAAGTTAGAAGGAATAAAGCTGCATCAGATTATGAAATGCTTAGGTTCATAGGTTCATAGGTTTATACTAGGCTATCTGCCCTAAGGCATTTATAAGCCTAGCCCAAAGTTTTGTGGCTTACGCCACCCCTTATATGAAAAAATACTGTGCCCATTAGTTTGTTGTGCCTCTGTCCAGCAGTGACACAGAGATTATTCCCGGGGTAAACCTACGATCTCCCATCCACAGGTCAAGATTTCTCTTGAACAGAGCCAGCGAGGTGCTCTGCCTCACATGGACCGGGATTTTATTCCACAGCATAGGGAGTCTCTGAGTGATAAATCTATCCCTCCAGCATGTCCTATTTATATCCGTGCTAAGGTTTAAGTCGGTTGCTCTAGTGGTTTTGGTGGATTTGGATTTTTTGAGGTGGAGCATGTCCATTAATTCCGGGTTGGACATGGCCTTGTATGTCAGGCACATGTCACCTCTGAGCAGACGGTATGCGACTGAATAGAGCTGGAGTTTCTTCAATCTGGCAGCATATGACAGATTTTGGAGTCCCTTTATCCTTTTGGTGAGGAACTTTTGGGGTCTCTCCAATTGCTGCAGATGTCGGGTGAGATACATCCCGAATGGGGCATTGTACTCGATCATTGGTCTGATAAGTGAAGAGTACAGGGGAACAAAGACCTCACTAGATCTAGATGTGAATCCTTTCATGATCAGGTGGGCAATGTAGAAGATCTTTCTAACCACTTTAGCAACGTGAGTGTCAAAAGAAAGGCCACTGTCAACCTGGGTCCCCAGGTCCCTGATAACCTCTTCTGTGCTTAGTGGATTGCCACCTATATGGTAGTTTGGGGTTACCTTGTTTTTCCTGAAGGGTATGACTATATATTTTTTGGCGTTTAACTTCAGGCCATGGCTCTGGCACCAGCTATCTGTTTCCGTGAGTCCCTTCTGAAGGATATCCGTGTCCGATGCACTTTCCACTATGGCGCCCAGTTTGCAGTCGTCTGCAAACTTTGTCAGCCAAAGTCCTCCCATGTTGGCCTGTACTTCTGAGAAGTAGATGCCGAACAATAGGGGGCCAAGGACCGAGCCCTCTGGGACACCACTTGTGACCGGCTTGGAGTCTGACATAGCGCCAGCAACTCTAACCCTGTGGGTTCTGTCCTTAAGCCAGTTTGCAACCCATCTTGTGACATATGGGTTTACATTTAAGCTGGTAGGTTTTTCTACAATACCCGAGTGGGGTATTGTGTCGAAAGCCTTTGCAAGGTCAAGGTAGGCTGTATGGACTGCCTTTCCGTCATCAATGGCCTTGGTGACTGTTTCGAAGAAGTCGACCAAGTTCAAAAGGCATGACCTGCCCTTGACGAAGCCAAACTGGGTCGGGTCCAATGTCTGCAAGTCCCCTATATCTTTGTTTATGAGCTCCATTATGATCCTCTCCATAGCTTTGCAGACTAGACTTGTTAAGCTTATGGGGCGGTAATTACCAGGGTTTGTAGAGGCACCGCCTTTGTGAAGTGGGACCACAGTTGCCGTATGCCACTCCTTGGGCACATATCCTGTGGTAAGGCTGAGATTAAACAGCTGCCTTATGTGTGGGTTTAATTCCTCATTTAGCTCGTGTAGCATACAGCCAGGGACACCATCCAGTCCCATTGATGCTGTGTTTTTAGCTTTAGAGAGAGCAGCTTTCACCTGCGCATTTGAGATGTCTGGGAGGCTACACTCCGCTGGGATAGTTATCTCTCCTTTAGGGGGGGAGAGGGGGGTGAAGTTTGCACTGAACCTGTCTGCCAGTATGTTGGCAATGTCTGTGGGTTCAGTGATTTTTGTATCATTTTGGACTAATTCTGAGCATATCTGGGAGTTTCCACCCAGGTTCCTAACATAGCTGAAAAAGGCCTTATGTTTGTCCTTTGAATCCATGGCAATTTTTCTCTCAAAATTGGCCTTAGTTGATTTTATGAGTGCTCGTATTTTTTACTAATAATGATCAGGGGTGACTTCCCTTTTATGGATTTTGTTCTACCATGTAATAGCTTTCTCCTCTTATTGTAAAGTTTGTTAATGGCTGGGGTCCAACAGACTGGACGTTTGCCCTTTGTGGAAAGAGTCTTGGTTTTATTTGGGATTGCCTGATCCATGCAGTCCTGGAGGTGTTCATAGAAGGCAACTGTCAGGGCTTCCGCAGCTTGGGTTGTGGTTTCCACTGGCTCAGGGGCCTTGAAGGATACCACACCAGTCTTGAGTAGTGTGAAGTTTGCTTTAGAGAAGTTCTTCACTGTGGTCTTTTGTTTGGGGTGGGGCGGGATGTGGATTTCCAGTGAGATTAGTTTATGATCAGATCTCACCAATGAGGGATATACTTCCGGTGTGGAGCATTTTGTCCCCATGTTTGTGATAATGAGATCTAGTATATTTTCTCCTCTCGTGGGAACAGTGACTAGCTGTTCCATGGCATTTGAATTTATGAACTCCAGGAACCGTTGGGCTAGAAAGTTAGGGCTTGAGTAATGTTCCCAGTCTATATTCGGGTAGTTGAAGTCACCCAATATGATGGTGTTTGGAGATACATTTATACCCTCCAGTGTCTTCAGGAAGGCTGTGTGGGGTTCCTGAGTTTGAGAGGGTGGCCTGTAGCATGCTACAATTTGTAGAGCAGTTTTGCCTATGGTTAGCTGCACCTGGATGGTTTCCAAAGCTTCATGCGTTGCCACCAACCTGTAGGTGTGGTATCCTTTATGAATATGGATACACCCCCTCCTTTTGTGGTGTGGTCCGGGTTTTGGGGCCGGAACACATGATATGAGGTAAAACCTAATAGTGCCGGGGTGCTCTCAGGAGCCTTGAACCAGGTTTCAGTTACAGCACAGACATCGATGTTCTCCATACTGAGAAGGGCCTCGAGTGCGTGCATTTTGAGATTTAGACTTCTGGCATTGAGCAGCATTACCCTCAGTTTCTTCCCATTTTTGTTTTCTAGGGTGGTAGGTTTAGAATTTGAGCCTTGCCTAAAAAGGCACTATGGGGTGGCAAGAGCCTTAGCCAATATCCGGAATCCCAGGGGTGACAGGTGCAAGCCGTCCCTTGCGAAGCAGCGTGGCTTGTCAAGCATGTCATCCCAGGCAGACAGACACTGGATCCCCTTTGAATAACACCAGACATTAAGCCAATTGTTAAAGCTGATCATCTTGTCTCTATATTGTGGCATCATTCTTGGTGAAGGAAGGATACTGCTCAGGGTCAGGGTCATACCTGCCTGGGCTACATAATCAGAGAGCTCCTCTATGTCTCTTTTCATGTAGTCCAGGGCGGTGCGTCTCAGGTCGTTCACGCCAGCATGGACAATGACTGTGTCATATTTGTACTTGCCGTGGAGTGACCCGAGTGCTTGTGTTATGTGGTGGATTCTAGCGCCCGATAGGCAGCTTACTGTGACCCTCTCCTTGTTCAGCCTGGTGAGTGGGATGTCAGTGTGTCTGACTATGGAGTCACCTATGACAAGTATGTTTGGTGTTGTATTTGGCCTTAAGGGCTGTGACTGCTTTGCACACTGATTTTGTGGTTTATGTGTTGCTTGTGGGGTGTCTTGAGGTAGCAGTTGTTTGGGTGTCTGCTTTGGAGGCCTCTGCTGTTTAGGTAAATTTTACTCAGAGCCTCGAGTATGTCTTTGTGTGTTTATGTGTTTGATTCAGTGGTGTGGTAGCATTATGTGAGGCTGGTTTTGTGGTGTGTGTAGTTGCCTTCTCCTCCTGTCTGGTTTTGCCAGTCCTGAGTTGAGAGAGCTCAGCCTCCAGTTTGGCTAAATAGCTGCATCTCTCGCAAGTATTTGTGTTATGTGGGAGGAGGAGAGGGTTGTCTGTGTACATGAGGCAGTTATAACATTGCCTCAAGATTCCCAGATTCACCAGCTGGACCGGAGAGGAGATTGACAACTGACCTTTGGACATGCTAGAATAATATTGGGAATTCCTTTATAATTGAAAACAAGGGCCGGTGGGGAGTGATGGTGTAGTGCTTTTAATTTTTAGTGCTGACTTATATAATTGCTTTAGTGAGCAAGTGCCAGATAACTTGAGTGCAATGTGTTACAAGTAACTAAATGCAAAAACGACAAACAGTAACTTTCTTTCAAGTGAAACAAGGAAATAAGTACAGTAAGCAATGCAGATACCACTAGTGATCCACAGAAGCGCTGAGAAGCCGTGTATTAGGTGGAATTAGCGTTCCAGGGAAATAAGCAAACAAACAACAAGCATATAAACAAAGCTAGATTCAGCAGGCCTGGATCTAGTCTATGCTACAGCAAACAAGGTGTACCAATTTCAGTAAGATACAGTTCAAATATTCAGGCACTATAAACCTTTAACCAGAAATTCCCAGCTCAGAAGGGCAGAGTCCAGCCTCTTCTCCCACAAGAGTGCAGACCACGAAACTTCTTAATGTAAAATAACTGGCCTGAAGCCCAAGTGCTTAAACCAGAACTAATACACTTGGACACTGGGCTCTCAATCAGCAGTTCCCAACTTAGAAGGATGAAAGCTACCTGTCCTGCCACCACAGTGCTTGACACAAACCTTCCTAATATAAAACAACTGGTCTGAAGCCCAAGTGCTTAATACAAAAGACTTAGAATGATAGCTACACTTTAATCAAGTTACAACCAAGCAGTAATAAATACAATTGAATACTTTAGAGAATGTCTGGATTAGTGCTCAAGTTACACAAACAAAGCTAGATCCAGCAGGCCCGAATCCAGTCTATGCCACAGCAAACAAGGTGCACCAACTTCAGTAAGAAGCAGTTTAGATATGCATGCACTATAAGCCTTTAACCAGAAATTCCCAGCTTAGAAGGGCAGAGTCCAGCCTCTCCTCCCACAAGAGTGCAGACCACGAACTCTCTTAATGTAAAATAACTGGCCTGAAAGCCCAAGTGCTTAAACCAGAATTAATACACTTTTAGAATAACAGACACTGAGCCCTCAATCAGCAGTTCCCAACTTAGAAAGATGTAAGCTACCTGTTCTGCCACTACAGTGCAGACCACAAACCCTCTCAGTGCAAAACAACTGGTCCGAAGCCTAAGTGTTTAAACCAAAAGGCTTAGAATGAGTTACACCAAGCAGTAATAAATACAATTGAGTATTTTTAAGATGATGCAAAAGTAAAATGAAGTAGGTAGAACACGAGTACAGTAAAAGCAGATGAAATTTTTTTTTTTTTTTTTTTTAATCTTAACAAGTGCTGAGATCAAAGAAACAGATTTGAGTGCTGAAACTAGAAAACTGGCTAGTTATAAGAAAAAAACAAGCTAGAAGGCTTCCCTCAAACACAGAAGGGCTTGGGGGCTCAGAAGCCTACAAATAGTCTATACCACTTAACAGGAAAGGCAGGAAATAAGCTTAATTTTTTTTTTGTCTTTTTCCCAGATGCTCTCTTTGTACACAGTAGGACTGCCTGAAATCAGAATATGATCTCACTGCACTCAGTTGAGTGAGCAAATGAGATGGGCCCAGAGGCAGGCTGAGGGGCGGGCAGTTTCAAGGCCACTAAGATTAACACCAAAACAAAAAACAGGGAGGGTGGGTGGGAATAACTGAAGAGCAGAGTTTAAAACTGCCAGTTCAGTTAAATTTTCTACAACACAGATTAAATCAAATTAAATGCTGTATTTTTTTAAAAAAAAAGTGCAGATAAAGGTACTTAAATTCTCTTATACGTCCAGTTGAATATAACCAAGTTCTTAGCTGGCCAAAGCTGAGGTTTTTAAGCAGAAAGTATTTCACACTGTACCACTTAAATAGGCAAGGACTGGAAATCAAAGAATGTGGCTACCCCCACACCTGTAATTACTAGCAAATAACAAAATTCAGCAAACACTAGCTTCAGTTCAAGTTACTGAAGAGCAGAGTTTAAAACTGCCAGTTCAGTTAAATTTTCTACAACACAGTTTAAATCAAATTAAATGCTGTATTTTTAAAAAAAAGTGCAGATAAAGGTACTTAAATTCTCTTATACGTCCAGTTGAATATAACCAAGTTCTTAGCTGGCCAAAGCTGAGGTTTTTAAGCAGAAAGTATTTCACACTGTACCACTTAAATAGGCAAGGACAGGAAATCAAAGAATGTGGCTACCCCCACACCTGTAATTACTAGCAAATAACAAAATTCAGCAAACACTAGCTTCAGTTCAAGTTACTGAAGAGCAGAGTTTAAAACTGCCAGTTCAGTTAAATTTTCTACAACACAGTTTAAATCAAATTAAATGCTGTATTTTTTTTTTTAAAAAGTGCAGATAAAGGTACTTAAATTCTCTTATTGATCCAGTTGAATATAACCAAGTTCTTAGCTGGCCAAAGCTGAGGTTTTTAAGCAGAAAGTATTTCACACTGTACCACTTAAATAGGCAAGGACAGGAAATCAAAGAATGTGGCTACCCCCACACCTGTAATTACTAGCAAATAACAAAATTCAGCAAACACTAGCTTCAGTTCAAGTTACTGAAGAGCAGAGTTTAAAACTGCCAGTTCAGTTAAATTTTCTACAACACAGTTTAAATCAAATTAAATGCTGTATTTAAAAAAAAAAGTGCAGCTAAAGGTACTTAAATTCTCTTATACGTCCAGTTGAATATAACCAAGTTCTTAGCTGGCCAAAGCTGAGGTTTTTAAGCAGAAAGCATTTCACACTGTACCACTTAAATGGGCAAGGACAGGAAATCAAAGAATGTGGCTACCCCCACACCTGTAATTACTAGCAAATAACAAAATTCAGCAAACACTAGCTTCAGTTCAAGTTACTGAAGAGCAGAGTTTAAAACTGCCAGTTCAGTTAAATTTTCTACAACACAGTTTAAATCAAATTAAATGCTGTGTTTTTTTTTTTTAAAAAGTGCAGATAAAGGTACTTAAATTCTCTTATACGTCCAGTTGAATGTAACCAAGTTCTTAGCTGGCCAAAGCTGAGGTTTTTAAGCAGAAAGTATTTCACACTGTACCACTTAAATAGGCAAGGACAGGAAATCAAAGAATATGGCTACCCCCACACCTGTAATTACTAGTAAATAACAAAATTCAGCAAACACTAGCTTCAGTTCAAGTTACTGAAGAGCAGAGTTTAAAACTGCCAGTTCAGTTAAATTTTCTACAACACAGTTTAAATCAAATTAAATGCTGTATTTTTTAAAAAAAAGTGCAGATAAAGGTACTTAAATTCTCTTATACGTCCAGTTGAATATAACCAAGTTCTTAGCTGGCCAAAGCTGAGGTTTTTAAGCAGAAAGTATTTCACACTGTACCACTTAAATAGGCAAGGACAGGAAATCAAAGAATGTGGCTACCCCCACAACTGTAATTACTAGCAAATAACAAAATTCAGCAAACACTAGCTTCAGTTCAAGTTACTGAAGAGCAGAGTTTAAAACTGCCAGTTCAGTTAAAGTTTCTACAACACAGTTTAAATCAAATTAAATGCTGTATTTTTTTTTAAAAAAAGTGCAGATAAAGGTACTTAAATTCTCTTATACGTCCAGTTGAATATAACCAAGTTCTTAGCTGGCCAAAGCTGAGGTTTTTAAGCAGAAAGTATTTCACACTGTACCACTTAAATGGGCAAGGACAGGAAATCAAAGAATGTGGCTACCCCCACACCTGTAATTACTAGCAAATAACAAAATTCAGCAAACACTAGCTTCAGTTCAAGTTACTGAAGAGCAGAGTTTAAAACTGCCAGTTCAGTTAAATTTTCTACAACACAGTTTAAATCAAATTAAATGCTGTATTTTTTTAAAAAAGTGCAGATAAAGGTACTTAAATTCTCTTATACGTCCAGTTGAATATAACCAAGTTCTTAGCTGGCCAAAGCTGAGGTTTTTAAGCAGAAAGTATTTCACACTGTACCACTTAAATAGGCAAGGACAGGAAATCAAAGAATGTGGCTACCCCCACACCTGTAATTACTAGCAAATAACAAAATTCAACAAACACTAGCTTCAGTTCAAGTTACTGAAGAGCAGAGTTTAAAACTGCCAGTTCAGTTAAATTTTCTACAACACAGTTTAAATCAAATTAAATGCTGTATTTTTTTAAAAAAAAAGTGCAGATAAAGGTATTTAAATTCTCTTATACGTCCAGTTGAATATAACCAAGTTTTTAGCTGGCCAAAGCTGAGGTTTTTAAGCTCAAGCTTGTATACTAATTCTCCATGAGAATATTGTCAAAGTATGTTCTAATATACATGATGAACTAAAAAGATAGCGTAAAATGAACTTTTTATTTTTATCTAATATATCCTTAGTTAAATTAATATTTTCCCTAAAATTCTCCCTTGCATTATGTCTACACTATATAATTTACCAGTCAAACTATTCAAACCTATTAGATCCACTCTCTCTCTCTAATTTCATATGGTCCCCTAAATCAGGTAGAATCTCATATTCTAAATTAATTGCACCCTTGTCAGATACCAGTGTTGGCCTGCCAGACTTTTGTATCTATTACCTTCCTATTAATTCAGGTAGATTATTGAAGCATATCAGTCACTCTATTAAAGAAATTAATTGGTGTCCATCAAGGATAAGAATTTGGTCCAATGTTTAGAAACATATGGTTGTAACCAAGTTACTCCTTTCCTTCTTAAGAAACAGGATATTAAATCACTTAAAACGCATAAACTTTTTTAACCCAATATCTGCTTTTCAGAAGTCAGTGAAGCTGTTAAATATTGATGATAATGATGTATATTTGGGAAAGTTCAACTTGGAACAAACCGATTTTCAGTGGAGGCCCGGGGAGAAATGCTCCAAACACATGTCTTTGTAATGTAGGAGGAAACTGGAGCACCAGAGAAAACCCAGATGAATGCAGGGAGGACATGCAGACCCTGCACAAAAGGAACCCCAGCCAAGAATCGAACAGGAAAACATCTTGCTGTGAGGTGATAATGTTAACTGCTGCACCACTGCGCCATCCATAATACATACAATATATACTGTGAAGATATGTGAAGGCAGCCAGCCTAGGTAAATAGAATTTTGTAGATAATTCTGTCATTTGTAAATAGTAATATAAGCCACAGGCATGTTCTTTTAAATGTGAAAATACTGTATTGGATGTTGAACTGCAAAAATGTAACAACAGTGCATTCTGCTGTAGGAAAGCTGATAAGTCACGTTTATATCACGTTATCGAAAGATGAAAATAGCGAACGCTATTTCATCGGCCCCAAAACATCTAAACATGAAAATATCGAACATTCAGAACAGTGAATTTTTTCCCATGGAAAAAATTTGCTGCTCCGAAACACATACACACAACACAAGCACATCAAACAAACAGCAACTGCACACATACACTTAAATTCCTACATCTAACGCTACACTAAACTAAACATACACTACTATCTACCCACTTACCTTAACCCAAACTTTAACCCTAAGGTCCATCACTATCACACACTCACCTAACCCACGCCCTAACCCTAACTCACTTAAACCCCCCCAACCCTAAAGTCTGTCACTATCGCACACACGCCTAACACGCGCCCTAACCCTAACTCACTTAACCTGCCCCTAACCCTAAAGTACAAACAATTGCACACTTACCTACCACAGCACTAAGAATAGCGAAGCCACAGAAATTGCCAACCAAATTCTTTCCAGAGGAAAGAATTTGCTGTTCTGCAGCTTCGCTATTCCTAGCATTTGCTGAATAGTGTTCAATTTCAGAACATTCGAAGTTTTAATACTTCGATGTTCTGATATAGACCCGATAAGTCAAGCATTGTATGACTGTTTTGATCTCAGGGCTCGGAGCTGTGGTGTCTGAACCAGCAGATTCTTTTTATTGTTTTGAGACTAGAGTTAATTAGTAGATTTTACATATATAATTGCTGTAGTTTACTGAGGCACTGCTTTCACAGGATGCCACATTTCCTGTGGAAGGGGAGCTGGGAAGAGTTACAAAGAGAGAGTTGAGAGAGGCCCAACTCTCAGACCCTACATTACAAGGCCTGAGCCAGGTAGCTAGTGAGGCACCTGATTCTCAAGGGAAGGGGGAATCTGTATGCTGGGACAAAGGGTTACTGTATAGAGACTGGACCCCTGAGGGAGGGCTAGAAGATGAGAGGATACAGCAGTTGGTAGTGCCCAGAGCCTACTGTCTGAGGCTTCTACCCATAGCTCATGATATTCCCTTTGCAGGTCATATGGACATAAAATGTACAAAGAGACATATTATGCAGAATTTCTATTGGCCTGGAATTTCCAGAGATGTAACAGGGTACTGCAGGACCTGTGAGCAGTGCCAAAAGGTAGGCAAGGCAGGAGACAAGGTGAGAGCTCCTTTGATGCCTTTGCCTGTGATTGAGGAGCCATTTCAGAGAGTAGCTATGGATATTGTGGACCCCTGAGTACCCCAGGTTCCACAGGGAAAAAGTATATCCTAGTGGCAGTAGATTATGCTACAAGATACCCCGAGACAGTGGCTTTGTCCTCCATTGAGGCAGAAAAGGTGGCAAATGCTTTGTTAGAGATTTTCAGCAGGGTAGGTTTCCCAAAAGAAATACTGACTGACAGGGATGCCAATTTCATGTCAGACCTGCTGACTTGTCTGTGGAAGTACTGTGGGGTGAAGCACCTGAAGACCAACCCTACCATCCCCAGACTAATGGTCTTGTTGAGAGGTTAAACTCTACAATCAAGTCCATGCTATGGGCATTTGCAGACCAGTTTATATCTGTTGTTTGCTTACAGAGAGGTTCCCCAGGAATCCACAGTTTTTTCACCCTTTGAGTAGCCATATGAGCATAGGATGAGGGGACCTCTAGATTTAATTTGTGAGTAGTGGGAAGGTGAGTGTGAATTTCACAAGGAGTCTGTTGTGGCATATGTCGTAAACCTCAGGACAAGGCTCAGGGAACTCATGGGTTTGGCCCAAGAGAACCTGGCAGAAGCCCAACAACAGAAAAAGGTAGGGTATGACAGGAATGCTCGAATTAGAGAGTATGCTGTAGGGCAGCAGGTAATGGTTCTCATTCCTGTCAGACACAACAAGCTGCAAGCAGTTTGGGAGGGACCCTACAAGGTGGTAAGAAAGGTAAGTGATGTAAACTACATGGTGGAACTACTAGGCAGGAGGCAGGGGCACAAATAGTACCATGTTAACATGATGCAACCTTACCATGATAGGGAGGCCCTAGTGTTGAGTATTTACAGTGGATTGCAGGAGAAGTCTGTGGGAGATCTGGGGGCTGATCTCCTCAGTGAGGGTCAAACTGACACCTCAGTGGAAGGAGTAGCAATGTCCCAGCAGCTATCTCCTACACAGATTCGAGAAATCCGAACAGTGTTACAGGAGTTTGGGGACATGTTCACTGGAAAACTAGGGTGCATCCACCTGTTGCAGCACCAGATGAATACAGGACCCCAAAGACCTTTTAGGCAGGCCCTTTATGGGGTGTCTGAGAGAGTCAAACAGACTCTGAGGGAGGAGATACAAGAGATGTTGGAACAAGGGGTAATTCAAGAGTCCAACAGTCCCTGGGCCTCCCCAGTGGTGCTGGTGCCAAAGAAGGATGGCAGCACCAGGTTCTGTGTGGACTACTGGAAATTAAATAGTCACACAGAGTCCGATGCTTACCCCATGCCTAGGACAGATGTGGCTCCAGAGCAGCTGGGTGGGGCTAAGTATCTTACCACCATTGATCTTACCAAGGGTTACTGGCAGGTGCCCTTGACTCCCAGTGCTAGAGTGAGGTCAGCCTTTGTGACTTGATTTGGCTTGTATGAGTTCACAAAGATGCACTTTGGGATGAGAAATGTCCCAGCAACTTTCTAGAGGCTGTAGATCATATCCTAGCAGGAACAGGAGGGTTTGCCCTTGCTTACCTAGATGATATTGCCATCTATAGCCATTTCTGGCTAGAGCACCTTCAACATGTCAGAGAGGTGCTGGGCAGACTACAGAGGGCAGGTTGACCATTAAGTCCAGCAAATGTCAGGTGGGTATGGAAAAGGTCTCCTACCTGTGACATAGAGTGGGGAGTGGTAAGATCAGGCCAGAACCTGCCAAAGTAGAAGCCATCCAGGCATGGCCTGCATCTGTTACCATAAAACAGGTGAGTGCATTCTTAGGGACAGCAGGGTACTACAGGAAGTTCATCTCTTGTTATAGTACCATAGCTGCTCCTCTCACAGACCTGACAGAAGAACAGACCAGAAAAAGTAGTGTGGACCACAGCATGTGAGCAGGCATTCCAGAAGCTTAAAGAAGCTTTGGGAGGATCCCCTGTGTTAGCCAGTCCAGATTACAGCAAATAATTTGTTGTGCAGGTGGATGCTTCAAACCATGTGGTGAGGGCTGTACTTAGCCAGATTTCTTCAGAGGGAGAAGAGCACCCAGTGGTTTATCTCAGTCATAGGCTCCAACCCAGGGAGGAATGCTATGCAGCTGTAGAAAAGGAATGTCTAGCCATAGTTTTGTGAACTGGAAAAACTTAAGCCTTATCTGTATGGAAGAAAATTCACTGTAGTGACAGATCACAATCCCTTAACATGGTTAAATAGAGCCGGCCAGCAAAATGCCAAGTTGCTAAGATGGAGCCTAGGGTTGCAAGCATATGATATGTCAGTGCAGCACTGCAGTGGGAGTAGCAATGCCAATGTAGATGGGATCTCAAGACAGGGAATGGAGTAAGGTATACTCAGATAGACCTAACCCTCTCAAGCAACATTTCTCAAGGGTCACTTGAAAAACTAGCTTGAGTTCTCCGGGGGAGTAATGTGAAGATATGTGAAGGCTGCCAGACTAGCTAGATAGAATTTTGTAGAACATTCTGTCATTTGTAAATAGCAATATATGCCACGGGCTTGTTCACTTAAATGTGAAAGACTGTATTGGATATTGAACTGCAAAAATGTAACAACAGTGCACTCTGTTGTAAGAAAGCTGAAAGTCAAGCATTTTATGACTGTTTTGATCTCAGGGCTCAGAGCTGTGTTGTCTGAACCAGCAGATTATTTCTATTGTTTTGAGACTAGAGTCAATTGCTAGATTTTTACATATATAATGTCTTTAATTGCTGTAGTTTCCTGACCAGGTGCAAGCTTACTAAGAAATGTTAATGTAGAATTTCTATTAGCCTGGGAAACCAGATAATTGTTAAGAATGATGTCATCTAAAATGAGTCAGCAGGATGTATTACTAATTTAAAGGACTTTCCCAGAGACAGAGAGAGAGCATTTTGCATTTGTCTTCAGAACTGACCACTCACCAGCACTTGCTTTGCTCTGTCTGTATGTAAGTAGGATCTTAGACTTTAGTGTCTCTCCTAGAAATAGATAGAAAATAGAAAATAGTAAGTTTAGTCTAGTTGTTTTTTATAGCCATAGCTATTCTGTCACCTCTAGCTAAAATTATGGAGAAGTGTGTACACATACAGCTCATGCACTACCTCAAACAGAACAAGCTGTTGTCCAACTTTTAGCATGGCTTTAAGGCACACCACAGTACTACTTCTGCCCTCTTCTCTTTCTCTAACGTCATTAACCACAACCGCAATAATAACAAACTATCCTCAGCACTCTTTCTAGATCTATCCAAGGCTTTTGACATGGTTGACTACAAAATGCTTATAAATACCTTGAAGACCTTCTCTTTAAACAACCATGCACTCCAGTAGTTTCTATCCTACCTGCAGGGCAGGCAACAGGGAGTCTTATGGCAGGACAAGCTATCATCTCGCATACCCATCACATTAGGAGTCACCTAGGGCTCGATACTAGGACCCCTTCTTTTCTCCATCTTTATCAACAACCTTCATTCAGTCATCCCAGTTGCTACCTGCATTCAATATGTGGATGACTCCACCGTGATTTGTTCTGACACCTGACCAGCTACTTTATTCACATTAACCCAAAATACCTTCAGTACAGTGGGAAAATGCCTCTCCAATCAACATCTAATTCTAAACCCCAACAAAAGTAAGTTGCTCCTCTTCTCCCCCACATGCAGGACCCCCCTGCCATCCTTCAACATAACTGTTAACAATGGTACTATCATCTCCCCAGAAGCCCAAACTAAACTATTGGGTGTCATAGTTGATAACAACCTGAAGTTTGATGCACATATCTCTCAAACTATCAAAACCACTAATAACAAACTTGGCTCTGTTTACAGAATCAAACCTTTCCTTACCCCATTTGCTAGAACTGCAATTGCCCATTCCCATCTGCTACCAACTCTTCTCTATGCCTCACCCATATTCTCCAACTTAAACAAAACAGATATTAATAAACTATCATCCTGCTATAATCACATTGCCAGATTTGCTACTGGCACAGCCTACCGGGCACACCACTGTCACAACCTAAATAGCCTAGAATGGCTTGAAGTGCCAAGCCTACTGCAGTTCAACCAGCTAATAGTGGCACATAAAGTCCTTTACCAACCAGAAAATACACCTGCACTAAAAAATATTATCAGCCCCTACATCAGCACCCGACCACTGCGATTATCCACTAGACTCCTAGTTCAAACATACAAATCCAACTACTCAGCTGGGGACTCTCTGTTTGCCAACTCTGTTGGAAAAATATGGAACAGACTCCCAGTTGGCTTGACCCTAAAACCCTCACTAACTCAATTCAAAAACAAACTCAAGAAATACTTCAAAACTCATTGGTTATGTCCTCGCACTAACCCCGACTAGTGATCTCTCTATTTCTTAAGTGCCTTACCTTCAACTACTTCTAACTTTTTTTTACCACGCCATTTCAGGAAGGGTCAATTGTATAACTGCTGCTCAGTGTGTCTTAAACCTGAATGTAATGTTATGTATGTTTAACTTTGAAAATAATGTTATGTTTTGTAAAGTGTTTTATAATAAGTTATGTGCTAAATGCTGGTATTGCTTATGACTGTAATCTGCTTGAAACTAGCACTTACTAAATGTTCAATGTGAATTATTATTTTGGAGCTTTTTTCCCTGGGCCTCCTCTGAAAATGGACATGTATCCAGTCGGACTATCCCGCTCAACAAATGTAAAATAAATAAATAAATAAAATAAGTATGTCAGACTATTCTACAGTATTATTTTAAGCATTTTCCTGTGATCGTTGAACCCTTGTCTAGCACTGTGTTGAATTGTGGAGATTTGTTTTCTGTTTTTATTATTTATTAAATATTTTTAAACCTTTCAACTGTGGCTATTTTGTGTAGAGGTAATTTAAGCTCTAGAGTACATTGCATGTATACAGTGATACTGTACAAAGCCACTCCAAATAAGCCTTACTGCTCAGTCACACTTACCATTTGGATAATAATATTGCACAGTAATAATTAGGCACCCTTTGGTAAGTCCTTTTTAGTAGCTGATAAGTAAGGGTCCTGGTGGCAGTGATTACTACCTTATAGCCTGGACAGAAGGGGCACAGCTAGTGAACCTGTGCCAGCCTTCCTCAGGAGTGTCTGTGTGGTGGTATATAAATCATATTGCAAAGTGTGTGTGTGTGTGTGTGTGTGTGTGTGTGTGTGTGTTTGTGTGTGTGTATGTGTGTGTGTGTCAGCTACTTGGGCAGGGACACGAAGCACTGGTTGGACAAAGAGAGTGCTAGGAGGACTTGGCTTGGGACCCTGGATAAGGACCCCACTCTATAGCTGTGCCAGTGGGGAGTCTTATTGGGAATATGGAGAGAAAATGAGAAACCAGCCCCAGACTGACTGTGATCTCTGGCTGCTCTAAAGGGAAATTGCACTTTGCTGTGTGTGTATTTGTTATCCTTCTCAATGTGGGCACCCTTCACTGCTGTTAGTGGTGAGGATTGAGGCTCCTTGATTACTGGGCCAGTGCACGGGTGTCACATATACATCTAAATATTAAATATATATTAAATAAATATTAACTATATATATATATATATATATGTATATATATACAGTATATACATATATCTTTCATTCATTGAAAACACATTTCACTGAATTTCAATTGACCTACACCAAGTCGCTGAAACCTCAAATCACTGAAAACCCATTTGACCTAATCACATTTCACTGAGTGTAAGTACTGTTGGGCAAATAAAACATATATGCCCTTTTCCCCACTGTAGTGCGATCCTGAAGTTAGTATATATATAGGTAAGGTGTGTGTGTAGGGCACAGCCCCCCGCATTGGTTTGTGTGGAGGGTGCAGCCCCCCCCACCTAATTAACTTTTATATTTATGAATCTCATTTCACTGAAAGCTAACAATATAAAACCAAAAGTAGGTGGGAGGCTATGCCCCCATAGTCCAGGATTGCACTACAGTGGGAAAAGGGCATATATGTTTTATTTTCACAACAGTACTTACACTCAGTGAAATGTAATTCAGTTAAATATGTTTTCAGTGATTCGAGCTTTCAATGATTTGGTGTGAGTAATTTGAAATTCAGTGAAATGTGTTTTCAGTGAAAGAAAGTAGACCCATTTATACACACACACACACACACACACACACACACACACACACACACACACACACACACACACACACACACACACACACACACACACACATATATATATTAATATTAACACTATATGAATACATTATATAATATTATATTATATAACTATATAATATTATATTATATAATTATATAATATTAATGATATTAATACAGTATGCAAATGAATATATTATTATATTCATATTAATGATATGAAATACAGATTAAATATATGTGTAAACTATATAAATATATATATATATATATATATATATATATATATATATATATATAGTACCCAATTAAATTTTGTTAAATAGGAAGATGATTCTTTTATCCTTTATCCCTCTTTTTAAAATAAACTATTATGGGACCTTATTTCAGAAAACTGTAAACCAGTAATGCAGATGAGATTGACAATGATTTTTTCTAAAGATTATTTCCCCATTTTAAACCAAATATGGAAGTTGCTTAAATATAAATTAATCTCTGACCAACAGTAGATTTATCAAATAACTTTAAAAACAGTGTCAGTATCTCTGAATTCAAAGTAATTTCAAAAAGCATATAAATGAATATCAAATTTTAATTTCAAAATGGAAACTGTTATAAATCTGAATAACTATAATCAAGATGCCAACAGTAAAGAAATTAAAAGACATCTTTAATTTTTAATCTTAAATACCTACCATATAAGAAATTATACTGTGCATGATTTATTATAATTTTGTAATGCCTACTTAGTGCCATTTAAAAAAGCTTCAGATTGTCCATGCTCAACTAAAGGTAATGCTTGTAACCTAGATAATGCCTGATGTGCTGCGTAATTTCTGCAGCTGTAAATGTACTAATAAGTTATGGGATGCTTTTCAGGGATACCAAGAAAATAGTATAATTTGAAAGTTTGTCTTTCTTCATAGGTGAATACTAAGCTACCTGTCCTGAAGGATCATTTTAAATCTGACCAATAACCCAAAGACAGAATCAAAAATTGCACTTTGTGTTTATGATGTAAAGACCTTAACAATTATTCCTACCTAATATACCTGTGGGTTAAATTCCAAATATGTAAGAAATATAGCAACTATCTTCATGCTTGTTAAACAATTTATTATCAAACTCGACTGACATAAAATAATTAAAATAGGAGGGTTTAAAGAGTTGACTATTACACACCCTATAGCCTATTAAATATTATCATATGCCATAACAATAAAGCCACTTTATTGGACATTTGGGCAAACATATTAAATATTATAACTTGATTTTATCAGGTCTTTATTTATTATACTTATCAGCTTATATTACTTCTCTTTCCTTTGACTTGTTTATCTTTCTTAATGTAAAAATCATCCAGGTGTCTTCATCTGCATGCTGCTTCATAGCATTTTAGTAATTACCAATCTTAGTTTCATGTTATATTATTAGAGATTAATCAATCTATTTTTAAAGAGAGAATTAGAACTCATTCTATTAATTATTTATGTTATTTTTTTGTAAATGTAAATAGTTTGTTCATTGTTATATTCTGTTGTTCAAATGTATATATGTGTGGTTTGCAATTTGTTTGTCTGTTTAGCTTTACTTAGTTTTTGCTGCATATACAATGTAAAGCTTAATCAAATATTGGAAAAAAAAACCAAGAACATTTTCTGCTTTTGCCATTTAAAGGGGTTGTAACAAAATGCAAATAGACTTTTTGTGTATAGGGCCCAGTTGTTGACAATTAGCATTTCTGCAATTGTCTATTGCATGTCCATTGAAAGAAAAACTGATATTGATCATAATCACTAACAGTGGTCATATCGTGTCTACATATGTGCTGCATTTGCTGACTCAGGAAAGAGGATGACACTTTGGTGAGTTAAATGTCTGTACTGTACTGAGATGTGCAAGGCATTTAGTATTGCCATCTATAAATAATACAGTTTATTATGCCATATTTCTTTCCACATTTGCACACCATGCATTACAGCTGGAGAGGTAAACTGGTACTAAAGGTATTTTATATGTTTGTATCAAATCTCAATAAGGGGGAAATGAGGGGCAAATGAGTGCAAAGGGGAAAAAACGAGGACAGGGTATTAATTAAAAAAATAATAATGTGTACCTCTCAACTGCTATAATTTCTACCCTAGATTTGGCCCTGTCCTCACTGACTTTCTCCATGAATTTAGAACCATCTAAGAGCATACATTATTATAGGAGGTCTAACCTTTGGTGTAAAAATGCAAGGCTGCTCCTTTTCCTGCCACTTTGCTATGAATTTTAAAAGGCAGAGTTTTGATTTTAATACTTTGAGGCATCGTGGATCTAGTTACTAATGGATTATACACTTGGAAAAACAAGAAATTGGTAGGGGTATATGTCAAAAATTATATTTTTGGCATATTTATTTTTCAAAAGTAGCAATTGAACCTAATCTATTTAGTATTAGGAAGACAGTTTTACAAACTACTTTGGATGTGTTGAAATTTGTAATGGATTTGCCATGAGGATGAATGCTAACCCATTACTGCAGTAACGCAAATATAAAGATAGAAAAGAAGGATATCATACAGAATTAGGACTTGAATATTACTTGGTGGTCTAACTTAGTTTCTTCACATTGTACCCATCCCATTTTAGGGCTACTTTAAATTATTTTTTGTCTGTACTAAATAACTTGAGACATTTGATATGTGTAAATGTTTTGACATGTAGCAAGTGTATGTTAGTATGTGTATGAAACAAGATTTATCATTGAACATCTGAGATTTTAAATGACATTTGATATTCTGCCTTTGTGAAGCATTAACTAGGCTGCTTTACAAGATTTTTTAAGAGAAAGGCAACAACATGTGTATAGGTTTATAGATTTGAAAGTTACCTCCCCTCTTTGCTTGAGCATGTACCTTTATTTTGGTAAGTAAACAGTTGTGGGTTAGATGGTGTGGATGGTTTCTACTGGAGTTTGGTGAGACTGTTTAGGTTCTGTAAGAGTGCTATCCATTGGGTATCATCTGTCATATGAGCATGTGTATGTTGGGGATGGCTACAATTCGACATTCTTACATACAATAAATGTATCTCTCTACCTTAGTATTAGCTATAGTGTCTGCATGTACCAATTAGATTGCCCAGAAAGGACCAAAAAGGTCTTACAAAGCCGAAGAGGCCAGTGAAAACATAACATTATCATGCACCTCACTTCAGTTACTATTACTAATAACCTACACTTAGGTTCTAACTGCAACCATGAATGCAGTATCCACATTCATTTATGAAGGAGTGATATCCTCGCAACTTCAGAAATGAATGCTTATTGTACTGTTCTCATTACACCATTGGTACCAGTAGCAGCCCCTCCCCCACCTTAGTTACAGTTCTGCAACTTTTAATCTAATTTTTTACATACATAGCACTTGTCAAAAATCTTATCTTCAGGACTGAAGAGGGAGAGTTTTTTGCTTAGAAAGAAATAATAATATCATGCACAGCTTAATCCTGCTGACAGATTTTAAATGTGTTTGTTTGATGTCTGTAAAGACAACTTTGTTGCATATTGTCTGAAAGTGGTACTGTTTTCATGTATTTCTGTATATTTAGTATGTCTTCTAATAGTTTAGCAAGGATTTATATTGTTAAATATTAAATATGTTGTTCAATCTTGTTACAGGGTAATTTAAAAGGATGTATAGTATAAAAGTATTTTCCATTGATATACATTCGGATAGGAAAATTGATACAAACATTTACTTTTAGTATTGTGAAACAACCCATGATTCCTCATCTTGTCAGAGGTTGAACGAGCCCATTGATTTCCTCAGGGCTGGTCTCACATCTTATTAATTCATCATGGCGGGATGTATGCATTTTTGTGCTTGTGTGTATATGGGCGGTGCGGTGGTACAGCAGTTAACGTTGTCTCCTCACAGCAAGAGGTTCTCCAGTTCACTTGTTGGCTGGGGTGCCTTCTGTGTGGATCACCAAGTTGAACAAACACTAGTAAGAATAAAAAGATCCGTGACTCGATAAACCCACAGCTTTATTGTAAATGTTGAATCACTGACTCATTGCCATAGAGTTGTTAGTAGTAAGTGTATTCATCTCAATGGTATTAGATGAACCAACACTTCTACTTGAATCCAAGAGAATAGCTCTAAAATTACTGCTTCTTCTCCTTTCAACATCCTTACTTAACTTACTCAGTAAATCCATTGGATACCCTCTATTTGTGAACATGTCAATAAGCTTCAGCAGTTCATATTTAAAACAGTCATCCTGACTAATAAGCCTTGACAATCAAATCATTTGACCCTTCACCACATTTTTCTTTTGAAACTGAGGGTGGCAACTCTCATAATGTAAAAAAGAGTTGCCGTATATTTTTTACGGTAAATGTTCGAACGTATATGGCCATTCTCTTTGTACAAAAGAATATCCAAATATCCAAATATTCAATCCTGTCTCTGTACATGTGACTTGTAAATTTTAGAAAAGTGGTTGTGTTACTCAAATAACCAATAAAATCTTTCAACTCTTGTTTTGATCCCTTCCACAAAATCAGTATAATACCAATTCTAACAAATCCACAAGGAGGCCTCTTTTTACATGGTATAAATCACTGTACTTAGCCACACTTGTTAAAGCTATCAATTCCAATATGGTTCCGTAAATGGTCTGAGCACCTCAGTGGGGGTGGGTTGTCATTATGAGAGTTGCCACATGTTCACAAATAGAGGGTATCCAATGGATTTACTGATTAAGTTAAGTAAGGATGTCAAAAGGAGAAGAAGCAGTAATTTTAGACCTATTCTCTTGGATTCAAGTAGAAGTGTTGGTTCATCTAATACCATTGAGATTAATACACTTACTACTAACAACTCTATGGCAATGAGTCAGTGATTCAACATTTACAATAAAGCTGTGGTTTTATCGAGTTACGGTTATGCCTTCTGTGTGGAGTCTGCGTCTCCTTTCTATGTTCACGTGGGTTTCCTCCCACATTACAAAGACATGCATCTGGAGCATTTCTCCTCAGGCCTCTGCTGAAAATAGGCTCTGTCCTAGTCAGACTTTCCTGGCCAACAAATGGTAAATAAATATGTGTGTCTAGGGGTGTATCAGAATATATTTGTCGGAACCAGTGTGCTATGAGAATTCTTGCTTTAATACAACTGCTATAGGATATTTTGAGGCATTAGAACAGTAGCCGTTACAGGGTGCGGCAGCTTTTTGAAAGAACAGCTGTTGTCGTAGATTATGATCACAGCTGTAAGTTGTCCTGAGTTTGCAGTATGTAACAGAGAACAGTTTAGCTGGTAATGCACCTCTCCAATCTGTAAGGAAATTATTTTTTACAGAAGAGTGTACTTTTGCTTTCACAAGAAGTATGTTCGTTATTGCTCTACAGTTGTTCATATCTTTGATTGTTATAAGTAAACAGATAAAAGACATAAGAATAGGTTTTGTATATTTTCAGAAAAATGACACAGGAAAAAACTGGGAAAGAAATTCCATAAATGAGGAGCCCATTCTATAACAATCAGGATAGAAAAGACTTTACTAAACACTGAAGTCAGAACCACTATACCATGCCTGAAACAAGTAACTGTAAGGGCTGTCTTCTGAAAATAAATGTGCTACAGCAGTTATGGCTAGAAAGTAAATACCAGAAAGTGTAGATTGAGCAAAAACATCTAGATGCATTACAGGGGAAGGATGAAGGGTATGGGGGTGGGCAATGGAGAAAGACAAAGAAGAATGACACTACAAACACAATGCAATTTATGTCAGAGAGAATTACAGACAGAGAAAAAAAAAAAGAGACACGAAAAACCTGAAGAGCATGATAAAGAACCTCTAACATGAGAAATGAATTCTCATCCCATGACAGGTTCCTGGGTGCAGTGGGAGGCAGGTTTCATTGCAAAAGCCAATATAATTTTGACTCTGTTTTCCTTTTGCATTTGAGTCTCTCCTGTTTGGTATCTACTTCTCTGAAGTACAGGCTAACACAGAAGACCTTTGGCTAATGATGTTCGCAGATGACTGCAAACTAGGAGCCATAGTTGAGTCCCCAAATGATATGGACATCCTACAGAAGGGCCTCACTGAGACAGATGCCTGGTGTCAGAGCCATGGCCTCAAGCTCAATGCCAAAAAGTCCATTGTCATCCCCTTTGGTAAAAACTCTGTACCTATGAACTACCACATAGGCGGCTGTCTACTTAACGCCAAATGTGTGATAAGAGACCTGGGGACCAGGACAGTAGTCTCTCCTTTGATAATCACATCGCCACAGTAGTCAGGAAATCCTTCTACATGGCTCACCTCATCACAAAAGGGTTCTCATCTAGGAAAAAAGAGGTCATTGTTCCCCTCTACTCGACACTCATTAGACCCATTATAGAGTACAATTCCCCTTTTGGAATATACTCACAAGACATCTGCAGCAGCTGGAAAGGTCACAGAAGTACCTCACAAAGAGGATTACTGGCCTCAAACAGATGCCCTACACTGACTGTCTCAAAAAAGTCCAGCTTTACTCTGTAGCATATCGCCTACTCTGAGGTGATCTCTGCCTAACATATAAAGCTATGTCAAACCCAGAGGTGTTGGACATGCTACACCTAAAGAAATGACAATCCCTCCAAGCTACATGTTCTAGGGACCTAAACCTTGTCACCACAATAAACAGGACATGCTGGAGGGATAGATTCCTGTCCCGGAGACTTCCCATACTCTGGAACAAGCTACCCATCTATGTCAAGCAAAGTTCCTCATTAGCACTCTTCAAGAAAAATCTTGATAAGTGGATGGGAAATAGGAAATACATCCTGGGGATTACTTCTGTGGCTCTGCACAACAGGGGCACAGGAAAATAACTTTCTTGGGTGGCGTAAGCCAGGGAATCTTGTTGGCTAGGCTTACTTAGGCCCATTGGGCCGATAGCCTAGTATCTACCTATGAACCTATGAGTGGGATAAATATGACTTATTTTAAACTCAAGAGTATTGTTAGGGTTTTTTGATTAACTCATGTCAGAGCAGATTAATATGAAAAGACTTCTGGGACAACTAGTCATAGGCAAAACTTTGTTTTACATTAACAAGCTGAAGGATGATGTTAATTAATGGGGATTATCAACAGGCACAGTTATACTGTTGAAAAGGTATGATTTCACTCTGGGAAATAATGCAGGAAGTTCAGAAAAATAAGATAACATGTAGACAAATGTAGAGTATAATTAAATTAGGTAAGAGTTGCAAATCACTTAGGACAACTTTTCAAAATAAAATAATGGTGGGCTGGGGAACCAGGTATGCCTTCCTCAAGTCCACTGATACTGTGGCTAGTAATGATTTCTACCTAATCTAATGGCACACAATAATGCAGCCCAGAGTGTAACCGGCTACTTTTGGAAACAGATCTGTAGCAGCTAGATATAGAGGAAATTAGGGATCTTATGTCAAGAAGAAAAAAATATCATAGTTACAATGAAGTGGAGAAATTGATAATATATCTACCGTAGAAGACATTTTTTACGAATTATAGGCTAAATATAAACATTAAAGCTATCTAGGAGTGGTTTGGTAGGCAATATGCAAGTAGTAGTACTCCCAAACATAAACTAGCATGTGTATATTGTGTCTCTCAGATTCTGCTTCTTAGTCTGAGGGACAAGGCTTAGATTTCGATTGTGTTTCTGAATTTCCTTTTCCACAGAATACATCTTTTTTTCTTCAGATTCCCTCCTAAAGAGTTATCCTTTAGTGATAAAATTGCCAAATGAATGAGTTATTTCAATGTGAGCAAAAAGAAATGTTTGCATCACAACTAAGATATGATATAATACAGGCATGTATTGCTCAGCCTGTAGTTGTTTCTCCTGGTTTCATAGCATTAGAGGATGCTTTCTTTGCAGCCGGTAGTTTGCCTAATAGTCCATCACCTGCCCTCAGAAAGTCTTACAAATTCTACAAGGTTCCTCAGACCCACATATATATTTTTGTAGAACCTAGATCAGACCCCACAGTGATTTCTCTGTCAAATAGCTCTTCTGCCAAACAACTTTGGCAGTGAACTGTATTCCATCTGACAAGAATGTGAAGGCTTTGTGATGAATGATTATACCGCTTTCATCCTAAGTTTCAGAAGAGTGAATCGCCAAGCTCACATGTCAAAGTTTATACTGGCTTCCTTTGACAACATGAAAAAGTTATCTGCTGAACTCCCTTATTTGGAGACTACGGTAGGAGACTAAAGTATCTCTGACTTCTTTGTTATATTATGTGTTTCAAGTAAATATTCAAATGACAATCCAAAAAAATTGAGCCAGCACCAAAATATGGTAAAAATACATCTGCTCAATGTGTATAAATACACATATACAAAAATATCATAATTGTATAGACAAAAAATGGGTCTATATTAGAACACCAAACGTTCAAACTTTCGAGTGTTCTAATATCGACCCGTTTTCAGCGAACACTGAAAATATCAAAGAAACAGAAAAACAAATTTTTTCCTAGGGAAAGAATTTGGTTGTCCATTTCTGTTGCTTCGGTATTTTCAGCACTGTGGTGGAAAGTTACGGCTCGGGTTCAGGTAAGTGTGCGATTGTGTGGATGTGAGGGTTAGGGCGTGTTCGGTGAGTTAGGGTTAGGGCGTGGGTCAGGTAAATGTGCGATTGTGTGGACGTGAGGGTTAGGGCAGGGTAGGTGAGTTAGGGTTAGGACGCGGGTGAGGTGACTGTGCGATAGTGACGGACCTTAGTGTTAGGGTTTGGGTTAAGGTAAGTGGATAGTTAGTGGTATATGTATAGTTTAGTGTAGGGTTAGGTGTAAGAGTTTAGGTGTATGTGTGTGGATTGCTGTTTGTTTGGTGTGCTTGTGTTGTGTGTATGTGTTTCGTAACAGCAAATTTTTTCTCTAGGAAAAACTTCGCTGTTCTGAATGTTCGATGTTTTAAATTATAGATTCATAGGGTTCGATATTAGAACACTCGAAATTTTGAATGTTTGGTGTTCTAATATAGACCCACAAAAAACATACTAGGTGTGGGGAAACCCCCAACATCTGAACCAAACCAGTGTCGGCCAAATAGCCTTCTTCAGTGAAATGCTATACAAAAATAAACTCCACAGCACTCACTTATAAATCCTAGGTAACAACCCCAGGAAAATCCAATTGGATAATGGTTCATGCATGAGGATTGTTCATTCAAGCCTGGGGAGAACAAGCCTCCCAATTTAATTATCCATTTCCTCTCCTTCATATTGAGTATAGAATGCCAGCTGAACCTATCCCTACAATCCCCCATGATGCAGTCAATAATAGTAAATCTAAAATTCGCATTAGTATGTTTGGAAGTGTGTTTAAACAATGCATTGGACCGTCTTTTGTTTTTAATGTCACTCATGTGTTCCCCTATTCTAAGTCTAAGGGATCGTGAAGTCTGCCCTATGTAAAAGGTGGAACATGAGCAGGTGGCCATATAGATAACCCAACACGTACTACAATTGGCAAAAAAATTAATGTTATAAACATTAGGTGCACTTTTGCTGGTGAATTCTTTTTTTTTTTTGACAGTGTGAACAGTGCCCACAAGCCATACAGCCCCTGAATATGTCACTCTTAAGCATCCTTTGAATATGAGACTCCCTGTTGTACATAATTCCTTTACAAAGGATGCTTACGGGTGATATATTGAAGGGCTGTATGGCTTGTAGGCACTGTTCACACTGTCACAGGGGTTTCAAGACAAAATAATTCAGCAAAAATACACCTAATGTTTACAAGGGGCATTGTACTTAATAATGGGTCTTATAAGGGAAGAATACAAGGATGTTATGACCACCTTGTCCCTAGATGAGTTCCCCTTACTAATGAGGTGGGCCATGTAGAAAGCTTTCCGTACAATGGAGGCAATATGGTGGTCAAAAGTCAGTTTGCTATCAACCTGGGTGCCCAAAACCCTCATGACTGATTGCATGCTTAGGGCGTTGTTATTAATGTGATAATTTGTGGGGATATCACTCTCACAAATGGGGATGATGATGCATTTTTTGGCATTCAGTTTAAGACCATGTTTCTGGCACCAGTCATTTGTTTGGGTGAGGCCCTCTGGAGGATGTCCACATCACTAGGGGAATTGATGACAGTGCCCAGCTTGCAATCATCTGCAAACTTTGTCAACCATAGCCCACTGGTTTTGGCCTGCACCTCAGAAAAGTATATCCCAAACAACAAAGGCCCCGAGGCTGATCCCTGGGGTACACCACTTGTTATGGGTCGACTGCTTGAGGTGGCTTCCCCTATTTTGACTAGGTGGGTTCTTTCAGTGAGCCAGTTTGCTACCCATCTGGTAACATATGGATTAATGCCTAGTTGAGAGAATTTATCTATTATACCCGAGTGGGGAATAGTAACAAAGGATTTGGCCAGGTCAAGGTAGGCAGTGGGCACAATCTTCCCCTCGTCCATGACTTTGGTGACTGTCTCAAAGAAGTTGACCAAATTTAACGTACACGACCTCCCCTTGATGAAAGCAAACTGTGTGCGATTGAGTGTTTGGAGGTTGCCAATATCCTTGTTAATGAAGTCCATGATAATCCTTTCCAAAAGCCTTGCAGATCAGGATAGTTAGGCTGATGGGTCTATAGTTTCCTGGATCAGTGGACACTCCAGCTTTGTGCAAAGGGATGACAGTGGCTGTTCTCCACTTGGCTGGGACAAAGCCTGTACTCAGGTTTTGGTTGAATAGGGTGCGTAATGGTGCTGCAAGTTCCTGCTTGAGTTTGTGTAGGATGCAGCCGGGGATATTATTGGGTCCCATGGAGGCTGTATTTTTGCCTTTGAGAGGGCAGTGATGACATGCTCCCTAGACATAAGGGGAGGGGCGTAGGTGCTGGGGATGTCCTGGTTTACTGATGTGGGGGACAGAGGGCTGAAGTTTTCACTGAACCTGTATGCTAGCAGGTTGGCTATATCTATGGCATTTGTGTATGTGGTGTCCTTGACCATGACTTCTGAGCAGATCTGGGTGCTTCCCTTGAGATTGCAGACATATGTGAAGATGTGATTGTCTTTAGTAGATGTGGCCTGTTTGGACTTGAAGTTTGCTTTGGGGGAATTTCACTAGTGTTCTTATTTGCTTGTTCACGCCAAGGAGAGATTGCTTCCAGTTAAGCACCTGGCCCTTCGTGGTCCTGGAGAGAAATGTTTTCCTTTTATTATAGAGTTTATTTATTGCAGATGTCCACCAGACAGGTTTACTCTTCCTTGAGGAGGAGGATTTTGTCCTGTTGGGTATTTCTGATTCCATGCAGCTATATCAATGCTCGTATAGTACATTGGTGTACATTTGGAAATATGTGACAGTTCCTATGGAGGGGGAGGGGGCTGTGAGGCTTTGGAGAAGTTTTTTTGTTTGACCCTAGCTGGGTCAGAGGAGATGGTGACTTCGAAAGTGACCGCTTTGTCGTCAGATCATACCAGGAAGGATGACACTGTAGGGATGCTGCAGTGGTTACTCATGTTTTTTAATACCAAGCCCAAGATATTATCACCTTTTGCGGGGGTGCCAACCAGCTGGTCCAAGGCATTTGCATTGACAAAATCAAGGAATCTCTGGGCATTTGTGTTTGGGCATGAGTAGTTTTTCCTGTCTATGGTTGGATAGTTAAAGTCACCCAGGATCAGGATAAAGGGTTGACTCTTGATAGATTCAAAGAGGTCCAGATACATGGAGTGGCACTTCCCCAAGAAGAGTGAGTTATAGGCTGTTATAGTGATTCGATCGTATCTAATCTTTCACAAGGATAAAGGAATTTCAAAACAAATCCTTCATTTTTGCCTAAATTGTTTCAAAATATATCTTAAGCTAGTCTATTCATCACCCTGTTTTCTGTCCAGAACCAAAAAAAAAAAAGAAATAGGGGAGAAGGGATTTTACATACTCTGGATGTCCACAGGCAACTTATGAACTACATTGCCTGGATAAAATCTTTCAGGAACTCTGATCAACTGTTTATCTCCTGTTAAGGCAAGAAAGAGAACAACCAGTATCAAAACAGACAATTTCTAAACACATGCTATTGGCTTTTGTTACTCTCATCATAACAAGGCACTTCCAAGCAGGGCCAGATTCCACTATACCAGGGCTCTGAGTACTTCTGCGGTGTTTTGGAAATGAGTGGACTGTAGAAATAAACGTGAGGAAATATTTTGATCATCTGTGTACTTTCCTCAAGCACCACAAGTTAGATGTTTTTCCAGGTCCAGAGTAGGCTTTGCCAGGACTATTCTCCAGGGTCTCTCAGAATCGGATCCTTTTTCCTCCTCCCTTTCGGCCTAATCTTTTTACTTTCAATCCATTATTAAAAAAACAACTAAACCACGTGTGGTTATGCACATCCTCTTCACCTGGGTAACTCTATTTTCCTTTGTCAGCTCATTCCCCCAGTGCATTTATAACCTCTCCCTTCTACACAACAAAACGTTATACCATTCCTTTTCAATTTCCTTCCTACTTTAATCCCCACTGTACATTTCACTTTCTTTCTGACCTTTTCACTTTATCCATCTTTTTCAAATACTCTCCACTAGCATCTTTTAACTTTGTTCTACATCAGTATGTGCCTTAGTATTCTTACCCCCACTATCCTTGACTCAGAAGGTATACAATGCCTTTTCCCCTCTTCTGGTTTTATCTACTATCTACCTATCTATTGAGAAATGTTTCCCACTCTTTACCACATTTTTATTTATTGTCACCATCTACACCGTAACTCTTCTTACCCATGTCTTTTAAGTCATATCTAATGCATGCTTGTAACATATAATTGCACAAAAACTGTTTGCATACTAAATGTTTTATACTTGGAATTTAATATCATGAATAATGTCACCCATAGAAGAAATGCTCGTTTTATTTTTGTATAGTGTCACTAAAGAATAATTATCTGTTTGTATCTAGCTATCCTGCAAAATATCTATGTAATGTAACTTTGTAAAAAATTTGTTTTGTCATGAATATCTTACATGCATCTGCTTGAGCTTTTCTCCCTGGACCTTCTCTGAAAATGGACTTTATCCAGTCTGACTTTTCTAGTCAACAAAGGCAAATAAATAAAATAAATAAATAAAGCCCTGGTGTTCTACCCATATAAGTGAGGCTACTGCAACAGTTATCTAATGATGAACATAGTACAGTTGTGTAAGTAAACTTACTGTAACAGTAGATATTCAAATAGATCACTGTTACAGTAGGAACATCCTGCCTCATCCCCCCTTATTTTACTATGTTTTATGCCAGGTGTAAATATTTTTCCCTCCCCTTTCTTCTACCACTTACCTATCACATGCTTAGCTAGAAGGACTCTAGCCCCCTTTACTTTGAGACAAGAATGCTTTATACCACTCTCCTTGTGTTGTTCAGCAGTCAGGGCATAGGGAAAGTGCCTTCAAGCTTTGGAAGCTGGCCATGCATCATATCTATGGTAGGAAATAACTCATATGGCTTAGGCTACTGCAGCAGTGACCAAATCAAATATCTACTATTATGGTAAGTTTACTTATACAACTGTACCGTCTTAGACTTCCTGAGATGAAATGCTGTAGAAGGAGTGTAAAGGAAGTAAAGGTAATTGAGGAACTTCCTGAAAATGCTAATAAGGGGTACGACTTTTATAACAGAAAACTTGACTTTATAGTATAATCTTCAGTCAAGCTTTGAAAAAAAGCTTTTGATGGGACAAGAAAAGGACTTTGGTAATGATCCCATCAATAACAACCCTCCTTCACTGACTAAGAAATTAGATGCATCAAATTAATTGTGGGTTGTAGCTGTAATGCTAAACTTCAGCAAAAGTATGAGCATACGATTTCAAGAGAAGATTAGAAAATCAAGATACACCTAGCAGCTGTCTGTCTTAGCAGTCCTACTGCAATTGTATCACACTGAAAGGGAAACAAAGAGAAAAAGGAATAGTCAACAAAAAGTGTTATGCAATGCAAAGTTTTCTGATCGTAACGTGAGGAATCTTAAATTTTTATCCAATACAGCTCTAGGTCTTTAAGGTCAGAGACTGCTCTTACCTTGGGAAAATGCTCTGCTGTACATTGCATATCCACAGTAATGGTGGCAAGAGAAAGAAACTTTCAGCAAATTGTATTTTTCAAAGTCTACTACAGGTTAATACTGACATTTCTAAGCCAGTGATATCTGTTCTTTGGTCCACCTGGGCAAGCAAAGATGGCCTCTACATATACTGTATTTTTCCAGTCATAGGTAGGAATGGTATGTTAGTGCATGCATAGTGCCTCTGATCATCACTGAGAAAACTTTTCATGTAGAAGCCATAGACATGTGCTCCTTGTACCCAACACAAAAAAGATAAAAAGTTAGAAGCCATAAACATGTGATCCTTGTACCCAACACAAAACAGATAAAAGGTTCATATGAATGGTATGGATCAAGCCAGCAGACACTCAGAAGCAGTATTTTTTTAATTTATTAGAAAAGATGCAGATTGTTTGTTTTGCTTAGTTGTCAAGCCACACTTTCCATGAGGTTCTAAAATACAGACGTAGCAAATTTATATATTTTAACCTTGCGGGATAGAAAAGTGGTCTGAAGCAGATGAAAATTATTCTGTATCATTCTTTTGTAATCAAAAGCAGTAATTTAATTCCACCTTTAGACAATGTTTAATAATCACAGAAACAACATTTCATAATTATATGTGTTTGTTGGAGTTATCTTTGTTTGCAAAGATTGTAATTGAAATCCTTGAACCAATAAAACTCTATTAGCAAATATGATGAAATATATGTCTGCAGTTGTATCTACAAGTATTTCTCCTGCTCTAAGGTACAACAGTCTTGCAGTTTGCTTTTTATAGTTAGTAGAAATGTATGTTGTTGAGCTGTGTTTTGGAATTCAGTGCTTAGCAGCTTGAATTATACTTACTTTTATATGTTTTTGGGGATCTGACCTGCGATGATCACACTTCTGATATGAGGACATCCCCCTGCTGTTGATACAATGACCCACTGAGGAGTATAAGTGCAGTCTTTCATGTATCTGGGATTTGTATTTGATAATGCACTGACTTATCCAGAGCAAAAATGACCAGCAGCAAAAGTAGCCTACAGCAAATTGGGTCTTCTGTAATGGCTAAAGAAATATTATCTTCTTCTCAGAGACAGCTGTGGAAAGGGCTAATTGAGTCCTTTTCTGATTTTTGGATGCACTGTCTTCACTATTTCATGCCAGTCTGAACTGTATACATGTTTCTATCTGTCTATAATCTATATTGCTGTTCATATTTGGGATACCTTAGAAAATATACCACTGCACCTTGTTAGATATGTAGGTCAATGTCCCTTCAGAGCAGACTTCCTTAATATTTGCTTTGAGTCCTGATGTATCATTGTGTTTTGATGTGTACGTGGAGGTCAGTACTCCTTCGGTCTCCCCTAAAAACACCCCGCCACTCAATGAGCTTATTCAGTTAATGAATATAATACACATTTGTATTATCTTTTTTTGCATACAGGGAATTCACTGTACTGTCTAAGAAACCTTCTACTTTGAAGTCTTATGTGGCTGCAAAGTTCTTTACTTTCTAGTAAGTGAGAAGGGAACTTTGACTTATAAGTATAGACATTTTTCTCTATGCATTTTTGCCTTCTCATATTGTAGTTCTTGCTCTAGTTTATGTTGCTCAATAGACTGATGTCCATTTGATCACATCCAGAAGAGCAAATGGATATAGCATTTTTATGTGTGATGCTTCATACACAATGCGAGTTTTATGTAGTGGGCTATACCCCCTACATCCTCCTAACTAATATAACCTCCATTGAGGTTATCAAACCTTGCAGCAAGTTATATATGCTAGAGAGAAGTTGTGTGATCAGACTCCTGACAACGGTCAAATTGATTTCATGGTTTTAGACTATATCAATACAATGGACTTCAGGGTATTAGATTATGACAAATACGAAAAGATACCATATTCTATATATATATATATATATATATATATATATATATATATATATATATATATATATATATATATATATATATATATATCTATGTAGTCTGACAAAATGTTTCATTTAGCACCCTACAAATGATCCTGTATATCTTTGTACTGACATGAGCAACAGTACAGACTATGTCTGGAATTCATGTTGCACACTAATATTCTGGTGTTCACTTGATGGGGATTGTCACAGCTAAGAAGACAGTACATTATGCATTCTCTTTGGATACTTGCACACTTTGCATGGCTACTAATTAGTATTTTGGTATGTGTTTATAAATTACAGTCTATTTGTTTTACTTTTTTTTTAATTTCCATACCTAATTATCTCTATTTGTGAATTCTGTATCATCCTTTTCTTATATTATACTGTTGTATTATTGCTTTCTGAATAGTATTGCATTACAGTATGATCTGGAGCTTTTAATCCTGGCCGTCACTTAGGAAAGGTGCTGGGGTCAGTTGGAACTTTCCAATTATCAGCCTAATATACATATGGAAACAAATATACCATGAGTATCAGATCAAAGTGCAGGAACACATGAGATTGGCCCCATAGTATCTGATCAAAACTTAATAGCAGAAAAGGATGGTTAGGAGCAATTTTTGAAAAAAAAATCCCAAAGTATATTTCAACCAAGATATTTCAGTATATAGATGCCAGCAGCAAAATTACATGAAAACACAGCAAGTATTTTTGTTTATTTTTGTTTACATAGAGAACAGACCACTGGTGATCCTTGTGTGTGGTGTAACATGACATGTAAACAACCCTGCTATGTAAATGAACTGATTCAAATGTTGGTACTCTCTTTCTAGTTTTCACTATAAAATAAATCTAAACACAGTTCTATTTTAGACCAAGCTGACCTACTTTTAAACAGTTATTCTGCCTCTGATTGTCAGGGTAGAGATGTTCTTTGAAACACAGTTTGGAATATTTTCTTTTCAGCAAATAATCCTACAGTCAGAAGCAAGCCTAGTATCATTAATCAGCCCTTTAGGCTAATTGTGCATAACTGGACTTGCTTTTAAGATGGTGGGAGAGAAATAGAATGGAGTATGAGCTTCCTCCTTCCCTAGCAGTAACATATTTTTTTTGCTGCTCTTTTTGTAAGAATTGGCTCAGAGTTTAAAGTAAATGCTTTAATTATTGTGGAGATGCTTTAGTTCCAAAAAGACCAAAAAGATGGAGATGCTTTAGTTATTATGAGGCATGCATTTAATGCCTTACTCATAAAAGGAAAAAGTACTGTTACTAGTTTTTGCTCTGTCACGTAGTCATAAACAAGCTGAAGGTATATCTGCTTTAGTGAGTGAACCCAGACAGTGCAAATGGACTTGATTCTTCCTATCACTGAGCTTGTATAACTGGCCACTACAATAGCCATATTGGTTAAAATGAATCTTGGCTTACGAAGTTCATACAGCAATGTACAGAGAAGGCCCAAGATACAGAAGCTGTTCATTCTAGTAATCTGGACTGGCTGCATAAGCTCTCTGGTGATCTATCATGCAGCGAGAAGGAATTTGCTGCAGCAACATTTAAAAATTAGCTATATGAAAGTGAGGTGGTCAACATGACAGATAGAGCTTATGGAACAAATAATCAACCGAGTGACTAGTATCTGTGAAAAGGCTAAAGCAGGAGGCTACTTACTTTTGATCAAAGAATATCTTAAAGGATGAGATTTAGATGAAGTGAAGTTACCTGACAGAACTTATGGGGCAAGTAGTCCAGGCGTCCAGCTATTACTACATTCAGATATTGGACCTCTAATCAGCATTTAGCTTGAAGTTGAAGCTTATTTGTATCTTAGGAAGTCTGAAAAGTTTCTGCCTTGTAATATATAATGAGAATATTGTTAAAATGATTATTCTGTTATTTATTTCAGCAATTCATCTCTGCCAAGAAAAAATATATATTTACAATTTGGGCCATTGCATTCATCCATGTTAAAGCTGCAGTGGAGAATCTATAGAAAATGGACCTTAAGCAAAGCATTATTTAAAATTTAGAAAATGACCAGTGAATTATAGTGATTTTTGATGGCTAAGGTTAGGATTTTCTGGCTTGATTTGCAATTTCCTATTTTTCTTCTGGAGAGGACTAATGATTTCTTGGACAGGACCTTTAAAGCCCAGGTTTAGATGGCACATTGCCAATGGTCTTTTTTCTGTCAGTGCAGACTCCCATAAGTTATAAGTCCAAGTTCTGGGACTGTTAGTCTTTTCCTTTATTGGAGTAGTTCTGCACATGGATTCCCTTATTATCGGTTGAATAGCTTGTCTTCAGTGGGGTCATTTGGTCATTTTTATAGTGCAAGCTAAGCATGACAGTTTCCTTTTTTGTTGTGAGATTTATCAGATTATTTCTGAAAACCTCCTATCGAAGCTGGTGGGTGGATGGGATTAAACAATCTCTGAAGCTATGAGGAGTTGGAACTTAATTGATAGTGTGCTCTATTTAATGTGGCAGGAGTAGTAAATGAGAGAAGCCTGGAGAAATTATGATTGTTACTTTGGAACCAAAGTTATAATTACACAGAAAATGCTTCTACTGTATAATCAGGTCACTGATGATGGTGCTGGAGAGATCATATGGTCAAAAACTAAAAAAAAAATGAAAACAACATAAATTTGATAGAGGCCATTGAGTTCTTGTCAGATCTTCACTCAATGCTGCAACTTAGTGGTTTGTCTCCAATAACTCATGAGCTGGAGGTTTCTGACACTTGGGAAGAGATGAGCTTGGCTACAGTCAACAGATTTCATGACAAATGTTTATTTAGGCAGAAAACGTAAGCTTCAATCATTTGTTGTAGTGGCAAGGCATGGAACAGAGTGACAAGAGTCATGGACTATGCAAAACAGTGAAGGTATGGATCAGAGAAGATTTTCTGTTATATTTTAGGTATTTGAAAGAGATGGCTTTCATGGATTGATATCAGCTCTGGACCAAGGTGCCTTGGTAAGTGATTCCTCCAGTAAGATCCCTTGTATATTTTAAACAATATGTGATTTATGTTTATAGTCAGAAGCAATGCTGCAAACTACAGTAGTGAAGTTTGAGAAAAAGAAACAATGGCACACCATGGTCATATTTTACTTTGTATGACTTTGTTTTTAATAAAAAAATGAAATGGTAACTTTGGTTGAAGAAAATATTTTAGATAGAGCATGTTGTTAGAAAGGAACTGAGAAAGCATTATGATACTGTATAACATTTGAGCAAGATTAAAATATAGACTGGGAATGTGGAATGAGGAATTCAAAAGGTTTGTGGCCTTAGTTGTTGAGCACGATAATTTAAACCACATCAAAAATCAAATATTTGTGAATAATATTAGCTGTATATTAAGATATGCTAGAGAGCAAACACATTGTTTTCTGTGTGTAAATCTGTTTTTTTTTAATAAAACTGCCCTTTATTAATCTGTAAAAAGTGTAGCTAAAAAGGCCACAGTAAGGACAATTATGTAAAAATATAAAAGGTATGAGTTTGGTGGGTGGTATATTGTTTATTGCCCAAGAAACAGAGAAAGATAATGACGAAATAAAATATGAAGCAGCCTTTTTTATGGAGTTGGTTCCAGAAAGTGTAACATTTTCTGAGAGAGATACAACTCAACAAAGATTTGATAGGATTTCTCTGGGAACATTATTGTTGTAATTATCTGCATTAACTGTGAAACAGAAGGAAAAAGTAAAGAAAGTGAGCATTGTAGAGAAAAGACTGCATTAGATAAGCATAGTAAACTTAAGAGAAGATCAATATTTAAAGAAGGGGAAACAAGACATGAACATTTTAACTCACAGTGTTAAAAGATGGATATCAAGTACTTGTGGCAAATAGCTAAGTGGGTTAAACAAAGTATTGATTGTTCAATTTAAGAGACGAGATAAATGGAGGAAATGGAGCAAGTATATTTAGAGAGTTTTTAAAGTGGGTAGTGTTTTTAGCATTTGGGGACAGTTGTTTGTACAGAGACAGTGACTTTTGTATCAGTTTATGATATCAAAGTATTACATGTGAATATATTGCAGCCTGACAGATATTTACTAATGAATACTGAATGCTGAGTATACAGAATATAAGTGGAGAATTATGAATATTTATGCATTCATGATACACATTACTAAAAACAATGGCAGAAGAAACTACAGGTATTGTTGAATAGAAATGTTTGATAATATGAGGCAGATTTTAATTCTAGTTTATTGGATGATAAAATGCAAAAAAACATGGACAAATGGATGATGCTGATATTGGATTATGTAAAGATATAATTATGAGACACAGCCTATGTTCTAGAGGTTCTGTGGGGTTTACATAGAAATGAGGCATGATATTTGGAAGATTTGATTACATGTTTTCTAGTGCTCAGTTTTTTGAGGCACTAGGTCAGATACTTTTTTCAGATAATAAAGTGTTAATAATAGAACTGGAAGCTAGTAAAATATGTAACACTGTGGAACCTGGATTATTTAAACTAAGAAGAGAGAATGAGTGCCTCATTGGTTATGGCAGCAAAAATACTGGAAATGTGGAACTCTGAGTATATATTGCCACTGAATTTAGAAGTTCAAAGGAAACATAAATATATATATATATATATATATATATATATATATATATATATATATAATTTAGTTATTAATGTATATGTTCAAAATATAACAGATCTATTATGTGCAATAAAGTCCTATTATGAGTCAAAGTTAGAAAGGAAGTTAATGAAAGTGTGATACAGAATTTGAGACTTACAAATGGAAAATGGGCACCCAAAAGTTAGAGAAACCATTTTCCTTGTCAAAGTTGAAAAATGGCTCTAAAAATAAAATTGTTAAATTGACTTTTTCCAGGGGAAGATAGTAGTCCCAGTCTTTTACCATGCTTTATGATAAGAAAATTCAATTATTGAAAACATATATTTTTAGTTTAGGTATTTATTTAGGAGGAATATGACTTATTCCTGATAATCTGTAAGCAAGACTGATGAATATTTTTTCTCAGGCATTCTGGGAAATAAAGAGAGGAATATTATTCCAGGATATTGATAAAGGTGTGTTAAATATGGTCAACCCGTTTTTGAATTATTATTCAGTATTGATAATAATGATGATAAAAATAGGGGAGCAGGCTTACTTCATGACATATTTGGAAGATTACCGCATGTTAATTGACTGAGGGAAGATTAGACATTTTGTACAGAAATATGTGAAGAAAGACAATGAAATGATAGATATATCTAAGAAAATTAGGCAATGGGATCTTAATAATACACTGATAATATAAGGAATTCTCAGTCTGAGCTAACATTATATTAAACCAATGTTATTTTGAACAAGGCCTAGGTTATATGAAAAGTGATTATGTGATTAAAAAAAGCATGAGTCTGGATAAAAGTTTCAGTTTATGATTTTTCTGGCAGCTAGGATGTTGCATGTTATCAGTTAAAGTTTTTTTTTATTACTTTATTTTTTTAACAAGTCCATCAGCATTTAAAACAGTATATAACAAAATAAATTATAACTATTTACAAAAGTCCTTAACAAGAATATTTACATATTTTTAACCATTAGTACTTTTGCAGTGAATCATTCAGCTTTTGACAAGATATCTACTGATGAGATATGTTTGAAGGTCTCATTCTTATAGTTGACAACTCATTTTTACAGGCAGTCTTAGCTAGGCACACAAATTCACCAAATGCTAACTCAGTTTTACAATTCCATTTTTTTTGTTATAACTTTTCTTGCAATTGCAAATATTGCCCAAAGAAAAGGTATTTGAGGTCTAGGTATAGTTGCTGGAATTGTGGCATTAGTATGGAGGAGTCAGTAATAATGCAATTGTCTGACCACAAAGTATGAGAAAAGTTTTTAAAATCACTTCAAAAGAATGTCATCAACTTACAATCCATTATCACTTGTAACCAATCAACATTAAGAACTTCATTACACCTCCAGCATTTCATTTTTCCTTTTTTATACATTTGTGTAATTTCATGAGGTGTAAGAAAGACTCTATGCAGAAATGTCCATGTATAGATTTTACAATAAAGTCAGGACATTGACTTTCCTGCAGATTTTAAGAATCACTTTTTATTTAGTTCTGAAAATGGTTCATTGTTAACTTTTGTTGAGAAGATCCAGATTGCTATATCTGGAGTAACAAATTCAGTTTTAATTCCGGTTAAAGTTTTAATGTTGTACAAATGCATGTTGTATTATGGGGGTTAAAGAATCAGTAAATACAATTTATATATTTTTATATCTAAATAATACTAATATTTTATTTAATATTTTTGGAAAATATGGATTATAAGTTATGCTAATGTATAATATAATGTGACATAACAAGTAGATGGGATGTGTACAAAAATTCTTTCATTCATTCAAAGTAATTCTTGAAATGCAATATAAGATATTGCTGTGCAGCTAAAATGATTATCACCCAAATCTTTTCAATAAATGCCTTGAGATTGTTTGCATCCACCTGAACTGCCACCAACCCAGGTAGTGGGGACTTTGGCTTAACATCTTTTCCAAAGGATTATTATACATACATTATACATTAAAGTAAGCGCTGCCACTGCACTGAAATGCATTGAATAAGGGATAGCCATATTTATAATGTGGCGCTTGACCAAGTTCTTTATCCATTAGTAGCTGTGCTGTGTTTATAGGTAAGCAATATAATAGTTCACTTAGAGCCATGCAAAGCTGATTCAGATGATCTCTTAACTGCCTGTGCTCAACTTGCTTTAGATTATATTTTCAATAAATGCCTTGAGATCTTTTCTATCCACCTGAACTGCCACAAACTCAGGCATTGGGGACTTTGGTTTAACATCTTTTTCAAAGGACTGCACACTTAGGGTGTCTGTATTTTTATACACACTCTCTGACTTTCTTTAGATCTACAATTTACAGTACTATCCTTTTATGCCTTCTTTCTTCCCTATATATACTTACTCTATTACCTCAAATCATTTCAAGTCTTCATGAAAAATATCATACTGTACTTTCTAATATATATATGCTAGTCTAGTTTGTATAATACTGTATACTCTTTAATGTACGAAGTTTGTTAAAATCTCTAAAATGTCATCTCTTTCAGTTATTTATATTTTGCAATGTGTAGTTTCATTGTTGACCTGTACTTTGTAATTTTTCGTATGGTGACAGACGAGATCAGACAGGAGTTCCCGTGGACTATGATGTTTGCAGATGACATTGTGATATGTAGTGAGAGTAAGGAACAGGTTGGGGAGACCCTGGAGAGGTGGAGATATGCTCTAGAGAGGAATGAAGGTCAGCAGGACTAAGACAGAATATATGTGTGTGAATGAGAGGGAGGGTAGAGGAATGGTGAGGATGCAGGGAGTAGATCTGGCGGAGGTGGATTAATTTAAATACTTGGGATCAACAGTTCAGAGTAATGGTGAGTGTGGAAGAGAGGTGAAGAAGAGAGCACAGGCACAGTGGAGTGGGTGGAGAAGAGTGTCAAGAGTGATTTGTGACACACGAGTACCAGTAAGTGTGAAAGGGAAGATCTACAAGAGGGTAGTGAGACCAGCTATGTTATATGGGTTGGAGACAGTGGCATTGATAAAAAGGCAGGAGTCAGAGCTGGATATGGTTAAAGATGTTAAGATTTGCACTGGGTGTGATGAGGGTAGACAGGATTAGGAATATGTATGTTAGAGGGTCAGCCCAGGTTGGACGGTTTGGAGACAAAGCCAGAGAGGCGAGATTGCATTGGTTTGGACATGTACTGAGGAGGGATGCTGGGTATATTGGGAAAAGGATGCTAAGGATGAAGCTGCTAGGTAAGAGGAAAAGAGGAAGGCCTAAGATAAGGTTTATGGATATGGTGAGAGAGGACATACAGGTGGTTGGTGTGACAGAGCAAGATGCGGAGAACATGAAGAAATGAAAACAGATGGTCTGCTGTGGTGACCCCTAATGGGAACAGCTGAAAAAATAAAAGAAGAAAGAAGAAGAAGGTATAATGTTTGTTTTTCATATTGTTGGAGCATTTCTCTCCAGGCCTCTGCTAAAAATGGACCTGTGTCCAGTCGGACTTTCCTGGTAAACAAATGTTAAATAAATAAATTATTTTACTATACAATAGTCTTACTTTAACCATAACTGGCTTTGTTTGATTTTAGCTTGTGTACATGCGTACGTACATCTGTATGTATAATTATTTGCATATAGTTATTAAACATTCTGTGTTCCATTATTGCACAGTCTGCATAATTAAGCAGTACTACAAGTCAGGTAGCAGCAAAACCAATGCAGACCAGTAAAAGCCAAAAAGATTTAATAAGATTAAGCGCTTTTCGTTTGCTCTGTCAGCAAACTTCTTCAGACAACAAAGGTAATCACATTGTGAGTATATATACATTTTGCTCTGGGTTAATTAGTTGATTAATCAATTAACTTACAGAGGCAACCAACTTCTCTAATTACAGAGCCATCCACTGACAATAGTAAAATACTTATGCAAAAATACTAAACAGCATTCACAACCAAATAGTGGTAGTAATAAATCTAAGAATAAAGGGAAATTCCAATAATACTAATAGTTATGGTAATAGTTGATATAAAAATGGTAGATATAAGAAAAACTATATATCTATATATATTATATATACTAAATAACACATATCGATATGTGTCCTTCTTGTGTATAGAACATTTCTCATATACAAGTAAAACCATACTAGAGTAGATTTCAGTGTGAACATTCAATATAAATAAATCAAACATATATCAACAATTCACTTTACAGCTTCTCCTATCTAAAATATGTTTATATCTAATTCATGTTAAAACCAAATGTATATAAAAATGAATAATTAATTAGAATAATCTGACATTCTATATTAATACATTTTCCTAAATTCATCTTTTTAGACTTTTAAGCTTTAACACACTGCTCAAACTACAGGTCTCATTTATACCTGGTAGATTATATGCATTAAGTCTAATCTGCCAGAATAGTTCCAGCTCTTCGAGTTGCAATGGTGCAGGACCACCTCTAACATCAAGCTCTGGCTGGTCTATAACTAAAAATCTTAACTGATGTCCAGAAAATTCTGCCACATGTTTAGCTAGGACATTGCCTTGTTTGTTCCTGCTAATGGCATATGAGTGTTCATACATACGGTCACAGAGTCTCCTCTCCGTCTTACCGATGTAAAATGCCTGGCATCCCTGGCATTTAGCCAGGTACACTACCATTCTAGTGTTGCAATTGGCCCTACACTTCAGTCTATATTGAACATTATTTATTTCAAATCTGTTGGATTCAGTTACTAATTTGCAAAAATTGCAATTTTGGCATTTGTACATACCAGTTATTTTTGGTTGTTTTTTCCAGCGTTGTTCATATAATACCTTCAAATTCCTACCCTTCCTAAATATAGTGCCCGGGTATTCACCCAATTTGTTTAATATACTAGGGTTACTTGCAAAAATAACCCAGTTTTTTCATAGTATCCCTATACAGTGGTAACTGAATGTATTATAGGTTGTAATGAACTTTGTTTTGGGTGAGTCAGGTGTGGCAAGGCAACTCAATTCTGTTACTACAGAATTTCCCATATTTTCTGATGTGATCTCTTGCATGGTAACTATCTTTTTCATTGACAAAATAGGTTTATACATTTCTTTAGTACGTTTGTCACTCACTTCTAAGATCAGTCCTGAAATTAGCTCCAAAGGGTAGCCTCTCTGTGTGAACATCGTTCCCAAGAGTTTGCATTCCTCTTGGAAATCCTGTTCAGTAGAAACTATACGAGCTGCTCGTACTAACTGACCTTTAATTACTGAACGTTTTTGGTAAAAAGGGTGGCAGCTGGTAAAGTGTAAAAATGTGTTCGAATATGTTTCCTTCCAGTGTATTTTTGCCTGGTAACATTTCAAAGCAAGGTTTTTTGATAAATTAATGTCCAAGTAAGCTATCCTATCAGTATCAAAGGTGGAAGTGAAATGGAAGAAATCAGTTGAGGTGTTAAAAATATTTAATACTGTTTCACTCGACTTTTGGTTACCCTTAAGCAGAATAAAGATATCATCTAGATACCGTGTGTAAAAGACTAATTTGTTTTTAATACTGTCATTTTTGAACACATACTCAGGCTCCCAATGGGCCATCACTAAGTTAGCAATAAGACCTGTAATTTGAGCAGTGTGTTAAAGCTTAAAAGTCTAAAAAGATGAATTTAGGAAAATGTATTAATATAGAATGTCAGATTATTCTAATTAATTATTCATTTTTATATACATTTGGTTTTAACATGAATTAGATATAAACATATTTTAGATAGGAGAAGCTGTGAAGTGAATTGTTGATATATGTTTGATTTATTTATATTGAATGTTCACACTGAAATCTACTCTAGTATGGTTTTACTTGTATATGAGAAATGTTCTATACACAAGAAGGACACATATCGATATGTGTTATTTAGTATATATAAATAATATATATAGATATATAGTTTTTCTTATATCTACCATTTTTTATATTAACTATTACCATAACTATTAGTATTATTGGAATTTCCCTTTATTCTTAGATTTATTACTACCACTATTTGGTTGTGAATGCTGTTTAGTATTTTGCATAAGTATTTTACTATTGTCAGTGGATGGCTCTGTAATTAGAGAAGTTGGTTGCCTCTGTAAGTTAATTGATTAATCAACTAATTAACCCAGAGTAAAATGTATATATACTCACAATGTGATTACCTTTGTTGTCTGAAGAAGTTTGCTGACAGAGCAAACGAAAAGCGCTTAATCTTATTAAATCTTTTTGGCTTTTACTGGTCTGCATTGGTTTTGCTGCTACCCGACTTGTTTACTAGTTTAGTTTTGTGTTTATATTTTTTTTAATTAAGCAGTACTGTCATATAGAGCACTCATTTGCTAACCACACAGATGAATGAGTTAAACTATGAAGAGGCCATTACCATTATATACTGTCTGAAGGCAGTCATTGTGCCTGGGAGTTTTGCTGGGTACAACACACATTGTAAAAGGAGCAAAACCTATTAGGTTAAGTGAGATGCAAGATGTCATTTAAAATGTGCTTTAAAGCAACATCATTTTTTGAGCAGATAATGCCTGAGCCTGTGCAAATGAATAATTTATTGGAACTGTCAGATAATCACCTGGCCCTAAGCTCATGTCACACTTCAGAGTATTCATAAGAAATGAAGGTCTTGGTTTAGTGACTCAACTTTTCAGTTTGACACATATTGTTGTTTCGTGTTATTGAAGTGGTTTATGCTGTTATGGTAATGTCCTTCTAGACAGCTGTGTTGTCTGATCCACGTCTAGCAGAATCAGTTTCTTAGCAATTAATCGGTACTGTTTCTCAGAAAAACAGTAGGAGGTTTTCCGATTTTTTTACACCTGTTATAAAAGGCTCAATAAAATAATTCTGTCTTGTCAGCTATATAACTCTTCATGTTTTGTGAACCAGAGATGTAGAATCAACAACAGCTGAACATAAAGCCTTTACAGGAAGTAACTTCATGATGAAAGTAATAGAGTTAAGTACAAATACATCAGTGTCACTGAAACTTGCATACTGTTCACATCTTGTGATATGGCCTCCTTAACATCTGTTCCAAAAGTACTCTGCATAAGACCTCAGCAAATAGATGCATATTAGGTTTAAAATGTCAATAATTAATAGGTTTTCAGTTGTATAAAAACAGAAGTAAGAATCAGTAAGCTTTGGTTAGGTGAGCTGTCACTATGTCCTGCACTGCTGGATTAAAGAGGGGGCAATACAGCCAGATGTGGAAAAAAGAATCAAGTTAAGTAGGCCTTGAGAATTTTGCTGAAGCTAAGTAATCTTGAATATGTAACTGAGAGCTGTATTATCCAGTTCCATCAAGTACTAGTCACAGATCTTAGTGATTACGCTGCATTACATTTCAATAGTCAGGGGGAAAAACATTTCCACCAGCTTTTTACATACTTAGGAAAATATCTTCAGAAAAAAATGTCTATAATAATGAATCCATGGTCATTGAATAGATGTTTATCAGTTTCCTAATCCTAATACTGCTTGCTTCATATTTACAACTATCCTACTATGCTAAGAAAAAGTATTTTTCACCATCCAAAGATACCCAATAACGAACAAGGAATTCTAGATGACAAAGACTATTGTGCTTACTAAAAAAGAGAGACAAAAATAATTGGGCCTGGTCACTTTGGAAATAAACTGCCTTGAGAAACTAGATTGCAATATACTGGTTTATAAAAGGCTCTCTATTGAAATGACAAAAAAAAAAAAAAAGCACTGAAAACTTCATAAAAGAGCAAATCTTGAAAATTGTTCTTCTCCTTAAAACCTCTTTTTGCAGGAGGAAAAGCACCCCTGCACACCCCTGTGGAGGGGTGGGCAAGCATCCCATCTCCCTGAACGTATATATAACAACTCCGAAATATTCTGAGAAATGGCATCTTGGACATAGTACATCTAAGTCTGATCTTTCAGCCATTCAGTCTCTGCTTTTCTGAAGTCACTTTATCAGGTTTCGACATTTCAGAAAGTTTCCTGTTGAAGCAGAGACAAAAAAAGTTATGAGGAGACAAAAAATACTTCTACATGAATATGTAACTCAAATACCTCATAAACTACAGAAAATTATGGTTTGAAGTTAATGGCCATGGTTCCACCAATACTAGAACCAAGGACCTCTGGAAGAAACTTCCACTACATATTAAGCAGTAGTGTTAATGGCCATGGTTCCACCAATACAAGAACCAAGGATCTCTGGAAGAAACTTTCACTACATATTGAGCAGTAGTACTCATTATCATCTTTTAAACATAACTTAGATGACAAATTAATTTTCAAAAGTTTTCAAAAATTTGTTCTAAGACTGACTGGTATGGTTCTCTTGGAGAAAGGGGGTGCAACCTGATTGACGGTACCAGTAAGGAATAAGTGGTTCTAGACTCAATAACCTTGGAATATCTCATAAATCTATAAATCTATAACAAAATGCTGAATAGGACATATGCCTGTGGGCATAGGTCGTACATCAGAAGTATGGCTCTATGGAAGGTTTTGGCTTTGCTACCCTAGCCGAATGTTCAGGTTATTTGGCGAGATAACTCAACAGTTTGGAATACTGCAACAATGATCTAAGGAAGGGCATCATAAAGTCTCAAGCAACCCAATTAACTCCATATTCCATCTCTAAAAGCTTGTCCTCAGCCTTTGACACATGCCTTCCACCCTTTCATGTACAAACAGAAAAACTCTTTTACTGGCCAGTCATGGGGGGGGGGTAAATAGCAGTATTCCATATCCACAGACCTCTCAATTGTCCCTGTTTTGGGGAAATATTCCTATTTGCAGGTCTGATTTAGGATGGCCCTATTTTTGGAGGTACGTCCTTATTTTCCGGCTTGATTTACCTCATCAGTCAAATTTTTAATCCCCTTCAACCCATATGATTCTTGAAGCTCTCTACTATGCAGAATACTACACTACCCTACATGATCACCATGCTGCTACCAAAAACAATTTGAAGAAACAGGACCCACACCTTACATTTCCCTTTACTGAAGCAAAACCAAAGGACCTCATATGGTAGAATTTTGTGATGCAGTTCTTTAAAGTCTACACATTTCACACCATCTCTTTGATGATGTGCTTAGTTTTTTTACATCATCATTTGCCATGCTATGTTTTTAAATGTGTGTTTTGAGCAGTATCCCATATTCCTACTGGAAGCAGGAAGAGTTATAACTTTTATACAGGACTTGGAGAGGCATGGAACTGTGAGTAACTAGCATTCCATCAAAAAGGAAAGAGAATGAAATTATTTTAATTATTTCAGTTCTGCTTAAATATGAAATTACACTTAGAGTGACCTGTGTTGTGATACTTCTTTGACATTTTCTGCTCTCTTTCATGTTTTAGTAAAAAAAGTTATGTTTGCATTTTTTTAGTTTGTTCCAGGACTCGAGTCTTTTATTTTAATTAGCAGTTGTGGGAAGATTGTGTTTCTCCATTACTCTGAACATCTATTTGCAGAAGTAGAATTACTTGTAAAAGCTATCCATTTGTATTCTAAACCTTGCTGGGCCAGAGTCTTGTAGTTTAATTCACAGCTGTGGCAGGACTCTGTACTACCACTGCCAGATTTGAGCCTTCGTCATTTATTACTACATTTTTTCCAAACACAGTGGCAAATTTCTGCATAGCCTGGTGCCTTAAACTGTAGTTGAAGGTCAATAGTGAGAGAATTGCCAATGTTCCAGCTTGTGCTTCAGTGCTTTCATACTCTTATTACTTACCTGCTTAAAGTTACATTCTGTGTCTGCCCCATCTCCCACTACCATATTAAGCTAACGTTTCTGAAAGAGCTCCAATATTGCCTTTATTTGATTGGATGCCTCTCTAATTAGCCTGCTTGTCCCTTGAAAAATGTTCCCATTTTGTGGTTAATGGTGCCACACACAATGAGCCTGGCAATATAATGAACAAATTCAATTCCAGCTTTACCCACCTCTTACCCCTCAACCATCCCCCAAAAAATACCCTCAAACATAACCCTTCCAAATATAACTATGGAGCATGCACTGGCTACACTTAGTAATGCTAAGAACATGGCCTCAATGGGCCCCAGTGACATTCAAAAATTCCTCCTGAACAGTCTAAAATACTAAAATATGACTTATCGATACCCCTGGAGTCATTATATAACTATAGTCTTAAAACAAGCTTTGTGCCACATGAATGCAAGACTGCAACTGTCATCCTCTTTCACAAGGGAGGACCTTCAACAGATTCTAGAAACTACAGACACATTAGTCTGACTAGTCTTGTTTGCAAAGTCATGGAAAGAATTATCATGGGAATTACCACCAAAGACATATGAGACCTACCGACTCTGGATCCATCTCAGTTTTGCTTTGTCACAGGAAGGTCATGTTTACTGAATCTAGTGGACCTCTTGGAAAAGGTAACTAAGACAATGGATGAGAGGAAAATGCTTCATGTTACGTACCTAGAGCTGGCTAAAACATCTGATACAATACCTTACTTGGCAATTGTCAACAAACATATGAACCAGGTATAAACCCCATTACAACATGCTGGATAGCTATCCCACTGATAGGAATTAGGAGGTTAGAATCATTGAGGCATCCTCCACAAAGAGGACAGTCAGCAATGGAGTCTCCCAGGGCTTTGTGCTAGGTCCACTCCTCTTTAGCATCTACTTCTCAGATGTCAAAGCCAATGTCAAATGCCTCTGGCTAACCAAGTTCACAGATGATTGCAGACTGGGAGGAATTATTAAAATTCCCTGAGATGAGAACACCCTTTAGAAAGTTCTAACCTAGACAAACAATTTGTACCAAAGTCATGCTTAAAATCAAATACCAAGACATACATTATAGAACCTTTTGGGAAGTCTGCCACCCCAGTTAACTACTTCATCAATAAAACATCTCTAAAAGGTGATTCATTTGTTAAGGGTCTGGGAACTCATGTAGATAGTATCCTAGCCTTCAACCAAGATGTGCTCAAGGTATTAAGAAAATGTTTCTATGTAACTCAGTTTATAAGCAAGGGCATGGTATCTAGGTCCAGAGTAATCATCATACCACTGTACTAAACCCTTATCAGAACCATTATAGAGCATAATGCCCCCTTCAGTATTGTATCAGAACTGCATTTCTGATGAAGTCGTTGTAAAAATAGGATGAAAGCACTTAACTGCTTTGAATACAGTATTTCTTCTACCAATCTCTACAAGTCTCCACATCATTTTACTGCAGGAGGATTGTTTTTTCTTGTCTCTGTTGAGACCCATTTGGAGGCTGCCATATCTTCTACACCACTGACATTTGCTCAGGATGAGTATACCGAAGAGTCCAACTGTTTAGGTACTGGCTTCTGACACCTTGATCCTCTCTACTGTGTCTGGTCTCTTGCCCTTTAGTGGTTGGCCTTCCTGGAAAGAGAGTTGGATTCCAAGAGCTAGAAGTTGTGCCTGAAGCAGGACAAAATCTTTTTTCTGACCTTGTGCTTCCAGACTATACAGGGAAAAAAAACTTTCTGCCAGAGAATTCCTTAGGATTCTGGGGTCCATTCTCATGATATTCTTAGCCAGTCTACATATGAAACAAATGAAGCAATCCTTACAAACACATATTTCCCTCCTCCCCTGCATCAGAAAGATACTTCTCTGTTGGATCAAAGAATGCCATCAAAATTAGGGTGCCCCCTTCTGGATTCAAGTGGGGATACAAGTCCTTACCACTAATGCCTCAGACTTTGCCTGGAGCACCCACTCAGGAGAGATGACCATGCAGGGAAGATGGGCACCGCTTTCAGGATAAAACACATCGATCTAAAAGAAATGTTGGCAGTTCAGAAAGCACTAATGGCCTTCAAAACAGGATGAACATCAGGGACTCATGTCCCTGCCTTTGTTAGAGGAATGTCTACTTATTCCATTATGGAACAATGACATGGCACATCAAGAAAAAAGGAGGAACTCATTCCTATCACTGTGCTGAATGTCCATGCAACTCAGGGATTTGGTACAGGGGATGGGACTGACTCTTTTGGCCCAGTATCTGTCAGTAACACAAAATTGCCTAGTAGATTCACCGACTCTGTACTGATCAAAGTGATTTTTCAGCCACTATAAATGGTCTATACCATCAGTTTGAAGAATGTGGCTATGATAGTAAGATCTTGGAAAAAGGGAAGGTAGAAATATTGACCAAATGGAATAATATTGCAAAACCTTTCTTTCCTGAAGGTTCAGGACGAGGAATATCTAAGGATGCAAGAAATAAAAATACAAAGACATCTGGATCTAGGTTAAGGGTCCCCTTAAAGTTTACTAATGATATGGGTCCTATATGTGGCATCATACATAAGAATTGGGATATCTTATTAGTGAATGATAAAATAGCTAATATTGTAGGATCCGCACCAAATTTTCTGTTTAAAAATTGTGATAATTTGAAAAGGATATTATGTGATAGACTTTTAATTCTGTTGATGTTAGAAGCAATATAAAAGTGGGTACATAAGCTTGTGGGTCTACTTGATATGGCCGACATTTCAGAATGTCGAAAACCATATGACTGAGACCATATGATCAACATTTGAAATGTCGACCATACAAAAAAAAACACAACAAAATCTTGCCTTCATACTGCAAGCAGGGGTCTATGCCCCCCCCCCCCCGTGCCCCCAGTAGGGGGATCCATCCCCCACACCCCCAGAACTTAAATATACCAACTCTGAAATCACACTACAGTGTGGAAGATGGAAATCTTTCCATTCCGCACTGTTTGTAGATGCTGGCTCCACATGATCGACATTTCGAATGCTGATCATATGGTCTCAGCCATATGGTCTTTGACATTCTGAAATGTTGACCATATGAAGGGGACCCATGCTTGTTTTGGATGTAGGGCATGTCAAGTTATTTCCAAGCAACAAAATTTTAAGCATCCTGTGTTTGATTTCACATTCAAGCCTAGTTGTTATGGTGACTGTAGGTTGTTTCTATGTGGGTAAAATTAATAAAATGCTCTGTTATTTCTATGTGGGTAAAACTAATAAAATGCTCAAGGACAGAATTATGAGACACCTATATGATATAAGGTTATTAAACCTTAATAATGCTTTAGCTAAATGTATAGAAGGAAATAAGTGACATGCATTCTCATTTAAAGTGCTTCAGAGTATTAGATTGAATGGCAGAGGGGGCATCTTGTTAATATAACTGAGATGGCAGAAACAAAGTGGATTTTTACACTACAAGTGGATAAACCTCCTGGTTTAAATGGGTGTTTACCCTTAAAACCTATATTGAAAGGAAGGAAATTGAGGTCTTAATTGTCTATGTAAATTGTTAGCTTTTATATATAAAAAGATGCTGCGTTGGTTTTAATGATGAATCTGATGAAGCGCCCTTAGAACATGAAAGCGCTCATTCTTATGTATTAAAATTCATTTTATTTTACTGCCGTGGTAACCGTGTATGTTACTGCTTACATGTTTTTTATTTGTTCCTTATTTATTGTATTGGCTGAGGATAGGGCACTTGATCAGAATAGTGATGGGATAGGCAACAGCGTCTGCTGCTATTTGTAGGAATTCTGCAGGTAGGTTATCTGGTGCTAGGATTGTGGGTTTGAGTTTGGAGAGTATTTTTTTATGGTGAGAGTTGGAACAGGTTTAAAGGAAAAGTTGTTACTGGCTTCACTGGATAGAATTAGGATATTTGAAGGAGTATTGTGATGAGAGTTGATAAGTGAGTGAATGGAATTTCTAAAGAAAGTGTTGAATTGTGTGGTAACACTGTCAGTTTTGGAAAGAGGAGATGTGTTTGGGGTGGAAGCATTTCCTGGTTGCAGAAGTTTCTTTATAGTGAACCAGAATTTCTTGGGATTGTTGTAGTGTTCTTGCTGTGCAATAAAGTAGTATGTTTTTTAACTTACTTTTTAATTTATTTAAGTGTGAGTGTATCAGAGGTCTTGAACTGGGACACATTGCTCTGGAGTGTGTAATAAGGAGTTACATTATGGGTGGGCAGAAGTGTACTGTCCTGTCGCAGGTTATAGAGTGTGTTCCTGTTATGATCTTGGGGGAAATTGTGAAATATTACTCCTGTTTAAGTGATTGCCTCACACTGGAGTCAGTAGTGAGGACTGATGTTCCTTAGTTACTGACCCAGGATAGTAAGGGGATGTCTCATATTGGTGGTAGTTCACTGGGATATTGACCAGACATCACATATTGGTGGAAGTTCAGTGGGATACTAAACAGATATCACAGATGTTTATTGTTGTTGATTTTCAGTTTGGTAAATAATATTTCAACAGTGCTAAATTCAGGGATGGTTGGATCAATAAGCTTTAGTTCTAAATTTTGTTTATACATTATGGCTCTCCCCCCTCCACATTTGTTAATATGATTACATTTGTGTAGGTTATAACCTAGAGGGAGAATTTCATTATTCTTAATTTCTAGATTGAGCCAGGTTTCAGTAAGTATGGTTATATGAGGGTAGTATATGGAAAGTAAGGCATGAAGATCATGGACCTTGTTGACTATGCTCCTTCATATTGAGTAGCAGGAGGTTGGGTCCCTTAGGTGGGTAGGAATTCCAGAATAAATGTGTGAGGGAGGAGGGGTGGGTTATGTTTGGACATATTTGGGGCCAGGGATAGGTTGAATATCACAACTGAGTTTTAGTTGAGAGATTAAGTGTATTACAGTTTTTGTAATTTTAGTTAGTAGTTTGTTGTGGCTAAGAATTGTTTGAGGTTTTCAGTGGATTTGGAAGCATTTATATGGGAAGAAGCCAATATAAGCTGTGTTGTAGAGGTCAGAAGTGATTTTGACATTAGTTTGTAGTGTTTGGTGAGGGTGTGCATTAGTTATGGTGTGGGAGGGTTAATAGTTATGTAGTGAGAATTGATAGGATGTTAGGTTGCATGCAAGTTGAAGGAGGATGAAGCTAACTGTGTGGAGGGATATCATTTTCAAGTGAAGGATTTGTGGAGACATAGACATCATCAACCTCTTGCTCTGACAACATAACAATCCAATTCAACAAATACTTTACTGAAACTATACATGCCCTAGCTGCCTCACAAATCACCCCCAATAATGTTAACAACCCTATTCATCTCTCACCACAACACAGCTCCAACCACAAAAATGACCCCATTCAATTCTCCCTACAGCCTGTATCCATCACTACTATAAAAAAGATTGCTAAAAAACTTAAATCCACCACACTTGCTGCAGACAACCTCCCAAAAGAGTTTCTGAAAATTGCAGCAGAAGCAATAGCATACCCAGTGACCATACTCATAAATAGATCAATATCAGAAAACACAGTCCCTTCCATCTGGAAGATATCCCATATCATTCCACTATACAATGGGGGAAATTCCACCAAATTCAACAACTATCGCCCCATAGCTATTCTGTTTCCCCTGTCCAAAATCTTAGAGAGAGTCATTCATATCCAACTTGTGGACTTCCTACACACACATGCTCCTATCAAACACCCAACATGGCCTTCGACCCCATCACAGCACAGAAACAGCCCTCACGGCCTTCACAAATACAGACAATAGTCACAGTAATAATGGGCAATATGTATCTGCCATATTTTTAGACTTATCTAAAGGCTTCGATATGGTGGATCGCAGTAAACTAATTGAGGCCTTCTCTAGACTTAACCTCAGTAGCTCATCTCTTTCCTGGTTTCAAAGCTACTTTTCAGGATGACAGCAAGCTGTCCTGTGGCAACAACAACTTTCCTCACTCCTCCCAGTCTCTATAGGATTACAACAAGGCTCTATTACTGGCCCTCTACTTTTCTCTCTCTTCACCAACCAGCTCCATGCCACTACACTTCATGCATCAGTTATACAATATGGAGATGACTCAACTCTGATATGTTCAGCCTCATCCCTGCAAGACCTGCATACCATAACTCAAGATTCCTTCTTGTCTGTGGAAAATTGGATCACTGATTCCCAACTTATACTAAACCCCAATAAAACTAAACTACTTTTCTTCTACTCAACCAGAACTCTCTGGACCCCTTAGTCCTTTATGATCCATTCCAAAAACCAGACTGCCATACTTCCAACCATCCATACCAAACTGTTGGGAGTGGAAATCGACAATAACGTAAAGTTTGATATCCACATTGCTCAAGTCATAAAAAAGTTCCACAAAAACTAGGTCTATTATATAGGAATAAGTAATTTTTAACTACCAGTACTAAAGCTACTATTGTGCGTACACACCTCCTCTCAATCTTCCTATTTGCTTCCCCTGTACTAACCAACCTCCGGAAAGCTGACCTCTCCAAATTAAATTCTTGTTGCAATAAAATAGCCAAATTTGCCACAGACGCCCCATACAAAATTCACCACTGCATATCACTTAAACAACTTAACTGGTTAGAACTTCCCCAGCTAACTCACTTCAACCAACTAACATTTGCCTTTAAACTACTGCAGAAACCAGATAAAACCCCAGCTCTGCAAAATCTTATAAGACAATACACCTCCTCTAGATTCCTTCATTCCTTCATTCAGATAGCAAACTCTTCCTTGAAGTCACAAAAAATGATACCTCAGCTGGGGAATCACTTCTCCTATTATACTTTTAAAACTTGGAACAATCTCCCATCTACTATAACCAACAGCAACTCTATGACACTGTTTAAAATCCTACTAAAATCACATTTAATTGGTACCTGGCTTTGCCCTTGTAATCATCCTGGCTAACCTTGCTCTTAACACTACTAACTAAATACTACAATTCAGCTTCATTAAACAAAGTCTACTCAAACAGTCAACTATTGTACCTACACACAAACAGCCATACATTAAAATAACTCCTACTCTCTTCATCTCTCTGAACTGTGCAGAATCACACACGAGTCAAACTTACCCGCCTCTAGACAGTAGCATGTTTCCAGCTTTTGGCTCTGTAAATATGCATTGCATATGTCTCCAAGTATTTTTATTTATTCTAGCCACTAAACTATTTCTCCTATGTATTTCACGATGTATACATTCTTCCTTTATTCCTTTAATAACTTGCTGGCTCTATTGTAACAACTTTTATTGCCTGTATAAAAATGTGCTTCTCTTTACTACTATAATTGTATAAACTGTGTGTGCTTACTGTATTATATAATTCTTACTACTTATAATTGGAGCTTCTCTCCCCGGGCCTCCTCTGAACAAGGACCTGTGTCCAGGCAGACTTTCCCTGTAAACAAATGTTAAATAAATAAATAAATAGACATTGTGTTTAAAGGTAGTGGAGAGATGTATAATGTGAATATACAGAAGTGAGAAAGTGTTATAGGAGAAGTGAGTATTTAAGTTAGAGTGAAAGAAGTAGGCAGTGGTGGTTATAATGTGTTTACTTGGGGAAGAAAGTGTTAGAAGTAAGTTTGGTATTAGTTGATTGTGAGTAGTTAGTGGTAGAGAGAACACTTATTATGATATAGGTGGTAAGAGGGTAAGGTTAGTTGGGAGGTGAGGTGAGAAATTTTCAGAGTAGACTTACATTTAGTGGAAAAGTATTGTGGGGAAAGGAGACTTCTTCTTCTTTTGGCTTTTCCCAGTTAGGGGTCACCACAGCGGATCACCTGTCCACTCATGATTGGCAGTGGAGTTTTACAGTGTTGAGTTTCCAGCTCAGCGCCCAACCTTCTACAGAAGGCACAAATGCATTCCAGCTACAACAGTGCTAAAACAAAATAAAGATCCTAGTATTTGTTCCACACAGAGGCTTATATGTCTAGTAAATACTAATTATAAAATACTTTGGTCAGTCTAATCAGCAATATGTTACCAACATCAATTAAGGAAGACCAGATTGGATTTATTTTCATGAGAGAAACTTAAGACAATATTAAAAATAATATTAACATTAAAAAATCATGTATCTAGAAATAGTAAAGAAATGGTAGTAATGCGGTTGGATACAGGAAAATTATTTGATTCAATAAGAAAGAAAGATTTTCAAATATTAGCTTTGATTTTCCAAAACGATTTATACATTTTTGTACAAATTATACAAAACATATTAAGTTAGAACATATTTATTATAAGAAATAGAAACAGAGGTGCAAAACAATATTGTCCGTTATATTCTCTTCTTTTTTGCAACTGCAATCAAACCATTAGCTATTTATAAACATAAAATAATATTAAAAGATTCAATACAAAAGGAATAATAGATAATTGGGTATGTTTTTGGTTTTAAATGGAGTAGCACTAGTTGTTCTTGTGGTAAATATACCATAGCAAATTGTCAACATATTGGCTTTAACTGTGGGAAGTTGCTGAGTATACCATGCAGTATTGTAGACCACTGTTGTTTGGTAGGTTTGCATTCCCATAATATATGTAATAAAGCAGCTTTGGGTTGTGTGACATAAAGAGCAGGCATGTGATAATGAGTTGCTAAACATAGCCTTGTTTACATAGGTGGTATAAGGATCATTAAAAACATAAATTGTGTAATAAAGTTTTTAAGAGAATGTGTTTTAAACTTATGAAAATCATATGTTTAAGAGTTTGAGTGGGCAGTGGAAAGGGACTGTGTATAAACCATGATTTTACAAATAGATATGTATTGTAAAACGTTTCCTTTATGTAGATTTTATAGCTTGAAGATGTAGGCTTAGGAGCTTATTATTATTGGAAAAAGGTCTGCTTTTCGAATGTCTTCATTATTGTGGTTGGTACAGGGTTTTATAATATTCCTAAATTAATGGTATCACAGATAAATAGCATTATTTTTATTAAATTTTTGGGGGAAATTTGACATCTGTTAAAGTCCCAACTGTGCAATTTTTAAGTAAGAGAAAGGGTACATGGTCAGTCATTGTAAAGTTGATTAAAATATTAGGATTGTCATGAATAGACTGAAATAAGAAAGTTACAGCATCTAAGTTTAGAATGTTCAATAGTTTTTAAAATGTTCTATGTGTTGTTTAATCAACATGTTGATTTTGAATTTTTTAATGTCTTTTTTTAAAGAAAAGCGACTACTTTGAGATTAGATTTTAGGGTTTTACTAAAAACAAGAAAGGGAGACCAGTTAAACAAGCAAGCAAACACACAAAGCCTTTCTAAGCAGATTGCCAATTGTACAACCCCTTTCAGTATTCTTATCCCTGCTGTGAAATTCAATTAATTCACCATTATTTCTCCCTCTCATTCTAAAAACTGTACTAATATGCTCATGCTGTACCCTACAATGTACATAACCACTATCTGATTGCATCTTCTTTGCTTTTCTACCTGCACAGCCAACTGTTTAATGGCTTGTTTTTTTTTTGTTTTTGTTTTTTTTTTTTTCATTTATTCTGCTTCCTGTTCAAATTCAAGTCATGGATTATTTTTAATAACCAAAATAAGTTATTCTTATACAACTATGTGTAAGTTTATTGCTAGTGAATGATTGTAGTGCTTTTTGTAACTAATATAAAAGTTACTATTTCAACTTTGTAAGAAGTGTAAATATGACTATTTTTACTGACCTCCATGTATAAACCTTTATGCACAATATTATTAGAGCTTTTCTCCCCGGGCCTCCTCTAAAAATGGGCATCTTGTCCCAGTCAGACTTTCCCTGTAAACAAAAATAAATAAATGCATACATTGACTTCTGTTACAAACATCATGGGACACCAGTACTAGGCAGGGTAAGAACCAACTAAGGTAAAATGCAGAAGAAAAACAAGCAAAAGGATAAAAAACTGGAATCACCCATTATTAACTGAGTTAAGTGCTTTTATCTCATATATTTTACAGGGACTTCTTCAGAACTGACAAAGTCACCTGACACAATCCACCAATGAAATACCTACAAATTATATTAAACAATTAAAATACAAATAGAATGGTAATTGAAACCAATCAAATGCTTAAAATACAATGTGCTTGATCCCAAATAGTTCATTAAAAAGCTGACAAATGTTTCAACTTCAAAATGCAATTTATACTACTGGCTTCATTTAATCCAGGGGCTGTAGTAGTGTTAAGGCAAAGTTGCCATTTAAGCTGATATGCCTCTAAAGGCTCATCAACCATTCTCCCCTGAGGATCAGAAATAACCTGTTGGATTACTAAGAACCCAAAATGATCCTTAAAAGCACAAACATGTTTATATAAAGCATTTGTTTATTTGCACTTCTTAGTATCTATTAAATGTTCATAGATTCTCTCTTTAAACCTTCTGGAGGTTTTTCCAATATGAAATGCAAGGCATTTTAAACATTTTGCAAGATAAACTATGTTCTTAGCTTGACAGCTGTTGTAACTTCTTATATTGTTAGAATTATCTAGTTTAAACTTATCTCCTGTAGTGAGTATATATAGGCACTGACTGCACATGCCACACTTAAAATTACCCGCATTCCTACTAGTCAAACTATGACTAAATTTGCTTTGTGTATCATTACTTTCAAAAATGTCCTTAAATGACTGATCTTTCCTGAAAATTAATTTAAGTCTAGTTCCAAATTTTTCAAGAACAGTTCTGTCCATACCTAACAAATTCTAATTTTTATTCACGCTCACCCACTTTTGCTTCTACAGTGCACATACACCTATGGACAATTTAGATGATTGACAAGTTACTTATCAGTGTGTCTTTATAAAATAAGAGGAAACTGGAGACACCAGCAAGACACTTACAGTCACAGGGACAGTATGCAGATTGCACAACAGGCATTCCAGCCAGTAACTAAACTGGAGAACAAAGTACTCTGAAGCAGCAGCATTAAATACTGCACTGCACTGCACTGTAGCACTTTGATGGCATGAAGTGCTCTGGTTTGCATAATCAGTGCAGTTCTTCAGTAACTTAGGGAGGCTTAGTAAAATCCATAAGTCCCCCAAATTATCTCATGGTCACAATGATTTATACTTAGGTTAAAATAATTGTTGATGAATAATAAATTAACCAGAATTGTAAAAAAAAAAGTGAAGTTGACATTAAGCCTGGCAAATGGCATTTATAAATTTTATTTTTTTATGAATAACATGGCTGAGATTCATGAGCAATCACATTTGACCAGAGAGCATATGTTGCTCTTCAAATAAGTTTTGTCCTTGTAATGCTCGGTCTGTAGCATAAGTAATATACTAAAAATGAATACCTATCCCTATCATGCAATTTGTGAGGTAGAACACCTGTTCCACCTCACAGAACTACTTTAGTACCAAGATATGACTCTCATAACTCAGAACTTCAGGAGTGATTCATAGATGTGCCTCGTTAGATGGGTACTTTTTATACCCCTGTGTTCCTGTGACCGAATAAACTAGGTGTGGTCAAGCATATATGGGGAGGTCTTGGACCATTAAGTTAAAGGATGAGGAGATTAGAGCAAAGGAAATGCCCAGAGTTGAGCCTCACTGTCTGCCATTTATCATCTCTAATAAATAAATGTAAATAGGGAGCAGGATAAGTGCCATTGAGGTGCACTAACCACACTACAGAGCCATGTACAAATCTAGGGGATGTGGGGCCTTGCCCACTACTCTGTAGCCTTTTTCAGTATGAATTGGGAGTAAGACCTGCATAGCATGGAGAAATATTCATTTGTATTTCACTGTGGAACAATGACACAAAGTAGCTCAGCATAAGCCTGCTACAGTGAAATGTATGGTGGAAGGTGACTAATGGTGTGATGTTTAGGACTAAGTCATATCAGCAGCAATTTTTTACTATGTAACTCAGAGTTGTAGGCTTATGCCAGAATGCACTGCACAAACTATTTTCATAAATCGCATTATTAATAGTTAAAAAGCGATATGATGTGATTGCTTTACAGTTTGTCAGAAAATAAGTTCCCATACCATACTACACTGAACATCACTCCTTGCAAATACAATTTCTATGAAATAAGTCTTCTGAAAACATCAACATTAAAATGTAGTGATCAGCACTGTAAGCATCCCTGACACTTAAGGGACTAATTCTGAGATAATCATATCTTGGCTAAAATGCTGTATGTAGCATGTGGTATGTCTCAAAAAAATGCACTGTGTAACTGAAATCTGTTAATTCCACTTGCACTGTATTGATTAAAGAAATCACTCTAGATGCACATACCATCTGCCCTTTTACCAAACCCTTCTTTTGACACATTGGATGGCTGCTTGTAAAATTTAAAAAAGTGTTTGAGTATGTGGATTTGTGATATAGATTAGAATCAAACTCATGTCTCATAATTTGTCAAAATTGTGGTATCTAAATAATTGTGTGAATTTTATAAAATCAGTTATAGAGTTTAAATAATTCACATACCCTTCAAACTGCAAGGTGCTCCCCTTCCATATGATGAATATATCATTGAGAAATCTTAGGAATACCACCACATGTTCCATGTGACAAGATTGGAACACAAAATTTCCAGAATTGAATAATTTTTAAAGGAAATTGATAACTTGGTAGCGATGTTCACTAAAGGGTTTATCCCCCAAAAATGCACAAAGAAATTAGTAATGAAGTAATACAAAAAAAAGGATAAATAAGATATTTTTCCACTTTTAGGTACTGAGAAAATACATCTCAGTGGGCCAAATGAAAAAGTAATAATACATCAGACTTGAATAACTATGAACTTACTATGGCAATTAAATATGGAGATGGAAGGAATCAGATCAAATAAGTTTTGTCAAACAACTGGAAATGTATAGAATATGATGAGTCACGTAGAAATGTTTTAGGAAGTCATCCTTGTTTCATTTCAAAAGACACTGTAATATTAAAGAAAAGTTGGAAAAAGGGATCAATAATAATGTATCCAACAGAACACACATGGGAATGAGAAAATGTGGGTGTTGCCTCCAGTGTAAATTTATATTTGAAGGACAGACCATTAGACTTAACACACTTAGAACTGCATTTATATTAAAGGACATCGTCAACTGTAATACAGCAGGAGTGGTATACTTGGCATTCTGTGATTCTTGCCATGCATATTATGTGGACAAGACAGAACATGAGTTAAAAATGAGAATTTATGAACGCATGTATGATATTAATAATTCTAACACTAATAACACACTATTTAGGCACAAAACATTTTGCAATGATAATAAAAGATTTCTTTCTTTTATTTTTGCTTGAGAAAGTTCCTGTGAATCACAGAGGTGGTCCCTGGGAACATAAACTTGAATACAGAGAACTGTATTTGGCAAATTAAATTGAACGCCAATATACCACCAGGTTTAAATAATGCTATTTCCATTAGCAGTGTGTTAAAGCTACATGCAGCTAAGTTATAACTGAGATATTTGATTTGTTGGTAAAGATTTTAAATAATTACAACAATTTCTACCATGTTTTAAATATTTGTTATATGAAAACTGGATTTTTCAATATTTTTAATTAATCAGTTATACATAAAACTACAATATAAATATATTATTTCAATGTTATAACTGTGGTATACGTTTAGGAATTGTAAACTAGGTTTATTGACTAATTGCTGGATTATCATTTGCTGACAAGTGATTGACTGATAACTTTGTTTTCTTTAAACAGCTGTTTTTTTTTAATTTCATGAGTTCTGAAGAAGTCCAAACATGAGATATGGAGTAAAGCTATTAACTCATATTTAATAAAATTTTCAGATGTCAATTCAGATGTACTAGCATTTTTACGTCCTGCATCCTTTTCTTTGTGAGGAAAACAGTGCAGACCATGCTTTTTTGAGTTATTTTATCATATTGTTGGTCTTGACTATATGTAGGCAAAATTGAGAGAACATTTCAGGTTGATATTACTGAGCATTTGATGGCAATTAGAAAGGCTGGCAAAATATGTTAAATAAAACAAAATGCTTGAGTGGCACATGAGTGGAGCTTTAAGTTTCAGATATTGCGGCTGGTTCACAAGGAGCTGGGCAATTTTAGTGATGTTATTTTATCAAGAGGTCAGATGGCAATACGAGCCTAATGCTTTTCAACAGGTGTTGGACTGAATTCTAATGCCTCCATTAAATCTTTATTTTGACAGAAAAATAGCAGCATTGGCTCCAAATAAAATTGTTAATATATATCTGAAACTCATTTTTATGTGTTTGCATATGTATATCTATCCATATATCTAAAGTTCTGTTTCTCTCACTCTCTCTGTCTGTCTCTCTCTCTCTCTCTCTCTCTATATATATATATATATATATATATGTGTGTGTGTGTGTGTGTGTGTGTGTGTGTGTGTGTGTGTGTGTGTATGTATGTGTGTGTGTGTGTTAATATGCATGTGTCAAAAGGCTGGATATTTATTTTGTTGAAAAGTTTTTATGGGTATAAAAAAGAGAAGGCACAAAACCGTGAATGCTCATTTGTATGAATGACAAATGGTTGAATTTAGATTTATGTAATATAGACAAAGATAAGGCGTTTGGCAAAGAGAGAGGTGCCAAAGGCTAATGATAAGGTGTATGGAGTGTTATATGACAGGTTGGAAAGTAAGGAGAGAGAAAAGGACCTGTACCAACTGGCTAGACAGAGAGACTGAGCTGGGAAAGATGTGCAGCAGGTAATGGTAATAAAGGATAACAAGGTAAATTAACTCACAAATGAGGAGTGTGTGTTGAGCAGATGCAAAGAGTACTTTGAGGGGCTGATGAATGAAGAGAATGAGAAAGAGAGTAGGTTGGATCATGTGGAGATAGTGACTCAGGAAGGGCAATGGATTAGCAAGGAGGAAGTAAGAACAACTATGAAGAGGATGAAGAATGGAAAGGCTGTTGGTCCAGATGACATACCAATGGAAGCATGCAGGTGTTTAGGTGAAATGGCAGTGGAGGTTCTAATCAGATTGTTTAATGATATCTTGGAAAGTGAGAGGATGCCTGAGGAATGGAGAAGAAGTGTTTTGGTACAGATTTTTAAGAATAAGGGTGATGTGCAGAGCTGTAGTAACTACAGATGGATAAAAATAGTCAGTCACAGCATGAAGTTATGGGAAAGAGTAATGGAAGCTAGGTTAAGAGGGGAGGTGATGATTAGTGAGCAGCAATATTGTTTTATGCTGTGAAAGAGCACTACAGATGTGATGTTTGCTCTGAGGGTGTTAATGGAGAAATATAGAGAAGGGCAGAGGGAGCTGCATTGTGTTTTTGTGGACTTAGAGAAAACATATGACAGGGTGCGTAGAGGGGAGTTGTGGTATTTTATGAGGAAGTCAGGGGTGGTGAAGAACTATGTAAAGTGGTACAGGATATGTACAAGGGTAGTGTGACAGTGGTAATGTCTGCTGTAGGAGTGATGGATGCAGTCAAGGTGGAGAAGGGATTACATCAAGGATCAGCTCTGATCCCTTTCTTATTTGCACTGGTGATGGACATTTTGACAGACGAGATCAGACAGGAGTCCCCATGGACTATGATGTTTGTTGATGACATTGTGATCTGTAGTGAGAGTAGGGGACTGGTTAAGAAGACCCTGGAGAGGTGGAGATATGCTCTAGAGAGGAGAACAATGAAGGTCAGCAGGACTAAGACAGAATATATGTGTGTGAGTGAGAGGGAGGACAGAAGAATGGTGAGGCTGCAGGGAGTAGAGATGGTGAAGGTGGGTGAGTTTAATTACTTGGGATCAACAGTTTAGAGTAATGGTGAGTGTGGAAGGCAGGTGAAGAAGAGAGTACAGGCAGGGTGGAGAAGAATTTCAGGAGTGATTTGTGAAAGATGGGTACCAGTAAGAGTGAAAGGGAAGGTCTACAAGTGGGCAGTTAGACCAGCTGTGTTATATGGTTTGGAGACAGTGGCATTGACAAAAAGACAGGAGTCAGAGCTGGAGGTGGCATAGATGAAGATGTTAAGATTTGCACTGGGTGTGACAAGGATGGACAGGATTAGGAATCAGTATATTAGATGGTTAGCTCAGGTTGGACAGTTAGGAGACAAAGCCAGAGAAGCGAGATTACAGTGGTTTGGCCATGTGCTGATGAGGGATGCTGGGTATATTGGGAAAAGGATGATAAGGATGGAGCTACCAGGTAAGATGAAAAGATGAAGGCCTAAGATAAGGTTTATGGATGTGGTGAGAGAGGACATGCAGGTGGTTAGTGTGACAGAGCAAGATGCATAGGACAGCAAGAAATGGAAACAAATGATCTGTTGTGGTGACCCCTAATGGGAACAGCAGAAAGAAGAAGAAGGCAAGTAGGAATGTGTGAGCAAATTAATTTTTTAAGTTAAAATGTAGTGATTATAAAAATGTACAAGACTGCATTGATAGCAGTTGGTATGTATGTGCAAGTATTCATGGGCCGAGTTAGAGTAAAGGTTAGGTAAGGTAATGCCCACCTTACTCATGCATGCTATCCCTAACTGTAATTCTGCCTCTACCCCAAACCTAACACTAACCCTAAACATTACATTACTAAAAACCCTTTACCTAACAGTACCACTGCCAAGAAGACACTGAATCACAGTTTTGTAGTTGGAGTTTGCTGACATAGGGCTTTTTTACTGTTCTTATTAGTCACTCTGTGTTTCATGATTCTCTCTTTTCATCCTTCCATGATATAATCATTTATACACACACATACTCACTCACGTGTGTGTGTGTGTGTGTGTGTGTGTGTGTGTGTGTGTGTGTGTGTGTGTGTGTTTTGCGTGTGTGTGCGCATGTGTATGCATGATACTGCGTAACATATTTTAACTTCTGTTTATTTTTTTTATTCTGATAAAGAAGTCACTTTTGCTTGAAAGCTTATTAATAGTTTTAGAATAAAGTGAATTTTCTTATATCCAGATTTTTTGCTGCCTTATTTATTTTGCATTTTATTCAGTATTTGGTTGAAATAATTTATAGTCCATTTTTTGTTTGTTTGTTTGATTTGATATAGAGGAGGACACTCTTCATTGGTCATAAATACTATCCCATAACCTCTCTGTGCCCAGAACCCTCCTCTATTTAACACTGCTGATAAAGCCTTGTAGATCAACTTATACTATATATTTGACAGCTTACCAACACGCTTGGACTACTCTGATCACTGAGTGGCTGAAGGCTGAGAATTTAATGTCAGTGTGAGTTTCACTGTAATATGCTGTATGGTACAAGCCAGCAGTTTGCTTTTCAGAGCTTTTCCCCCTTTTGTCTTTGTGGTATGATTATGAAGTTGGTATAGATAATTTTGTTGGGTGTGAGGACTTCTCCCACCTATTGGGAGGTTCAGAGTACTTGCCCATGTGAGTGTGATGATTTCTCCCCCCATTGGGAGGCTCAGGGGCCTTGCCCATTGCAAAAAACAAGAACTTTTTGCATGTGTTTTTAGGTGTATCACTGGTTTTGCTATGTAATTCGTAATGAACATTGAGATGAATAATCATTGCTTGTATTCACGTAGGTAAACCTATGTTTAACATTTCCTTTGCTGCACTAGAAGAGGTCAGATGCTATTATTTTGCTATATACAAAAGCACTTTATAGAAATATATAGTACAGAATGAATACAGAACTATAAACAAAATAACAAAAATACTAACCAAACATAGAAGGAGGAACATCGAATAAACGTTAAAATGTAAGAATTTATGTTTACTATACATACAAGGAACAATATTTAATTTAAAAGACTATAAATTTTAATAACAGAAACATGCTATAAGAATTTTGAAATGTAACCGATCAAACTGAAGCTACAAACAGGTAATGCAAACCTCGTATTGATGCACATTTGCCTAATTTTCATCATTATGAGCTACCTAGTCCTCACTGAAAATGGACACCATCCTGCATGGTTAACCCAAAACAAAACCTAAATAAATAAGTAAATAAAGTATAATGGCATGGCCATTCAATCAGTTTTTACCAGGCAAGAAGTTGTATAGTTTGCTTACTTTTTATATTGTACTGATTTGACAGGACTGCATTGATAGACATTGAAATTACCTTAACATTTTTCCTGCTGAATTCAATTCTCTGCTTATTATCCGCAGAATACATATGTATATGTGCTTGATTATATATATATATATATATATATATATATATATATATATATATGTATGTATGTATGTACTTATAATGTATGTATGTATGTATGTTTTATATATATGTATATATATATATATATATATATATATATATATATATATGTGTGTATGTATTTATGAATGTATGTATATGTATATATATATATATATATATATATATATATATATATATATATATATATATATATATATATATATAAATATATGTATATATATATATATATATATATATAGGTCTATATTTCAAGCTCGAAAGCCCTAATAAGCAAATACAAAAATGCCGACACATATTCCGTGAACCGTGAATACACTGAATGCCCTAAACTGTGAAATTCAAACACTCGAACCGTCATACTTTTCCCACCCCACCGCCCGCTACATACTGCCTACCCAGACAAACTAAACAAACACATACATACACCAACCAAAACCCTACTTCTAACCGTAAACTAAACCCTACTTCTAACCCTACACTACATCTTGCATATACCACCATCTATGCACATACCTTAACCTGCACCCTAACCCTAAGGTTCGTAACTATCGCACACTTAACTTATGGAGCTATACCACGGAAGGGCCAACCATCGATGTTTTGAATTTCGCGCTTCAGGATGATCGATGTTTACGTGGTTCAATGGAGACTTGTCGTTGTTTATGTATTCGAGTAAGTGCATCTTTGAGGATGTAATAGGGAACCTATATATATATGTACATGTGTTTGATATATATATATATATATATATATATATATATATATATATATATATATATATATATATAATCCATGTATGTATGTTTTGTGTGTGTGTTTGTGTATGTGTATGTGTATATATATATATATATATATATATATATATATATATATATATATATATATATATATATATATATATATATATATATATAGAGAGAGAGAGAGATATGTATTTATGAATATATCTATAGGTGTGTGTGTGTGTGTGTGTGTGTGTATGTATATATATATATATATATATATATATATATATATATATATATATGAAGAAATAAAACACATTTTCTTCTTGTTTATGTGTGCCTTTAATACATCATTTAGAAATGTATATATTATTCCATTGCTGAGTTATGTATACCTCATTACCTATACTGGACTTTGAATGCTATTGTTGCCTTTTTTAAAATCATCTCAATATTTTTCCTTACAGTATGTAGTTTTCATAATTTATAACACTTTTATTTTGTTTACTTTTTACTTAATTGTGCAGATGAGAGTGGAAAAGTTCAGGAGTGTGCAATAATTTCTCTCAAATAATCACATTTAATAAAATTTATTTAATTGTAAAACTGACAAGTTTTATCTTTCTCTTAGTGTATACTATTCTTTCTTTTCTGATTTTCCTGTGCAGTCATGTTAGCTTATAGTTTATGTTAGTTTATCAATCATTCCTTGTCCATATCCATGTTTATTAATTGCATTACATTTCTATATCTCTAATTTGGAGCTTTGTTGCCATATTTGCCATATAACCATATCAGCATACTTTTTATATATTTTATATTTTATATATATATATATATATATATATATATATATATATATATATATATATATATATATATATTTTTTTTTTTTTTAAGGCACTTTTTCACATTTTTTTCTCTCTTTGGGTTACTAAGCCATCATCATTTCTTTTGCTGGCATTTCTGATGCAGTTTTGTTGAAGAAAAATAATCAGAAGTAACCTTTAAATGTAGCATGACATTTATGTCAGATTTGTGCTTTGAACATTGCATTACGTTTCTTCTTGCAATTCTTTAGACAGCATGTAAGCCATTTCCAAATTGCTAGTTGTCACATACACTTTCTTGTCATTATCTTGTTTTGCAGAGTTAAACAGCTTGATATATAAGATGACATTTTATGTTTGTTTGTTCCTGTACTCTTCATTTAATGACATGATAAACTACATAATGACATGATAGACTATATTTTAACTGAATCTCTGTTCTATAGAAAGTTAAAAAAAAAGTTTTGTTGTTGCCAGATTTTTTTCTGGATGCTGTAATGTTTTCACAGATTAATAAATGCATCTTTTCTTTACATACATCATCTTGCTTTTGATAAGAACTGTCATTAGGAAAGCAAACGTTTTTTCCATTTGGTTTTCAGTCCAGAAGGGCAAATCGTTTTAACATCTTTTCTGTCTTGACTCTGTTTTTCTGCCTTTTCTGGTTCTTGCTGTACAGAATGTCTCATCTCTATCAACAAAGCATGTACACATCCTTTCACCATATGACTGATTCAGATGTTTTCTCATAATTTATGGTAATAGATTTCATGTATTTTTTCGCTAGGATATTTTTTGTATTCTATGCATTTGTTAACCAGGTAAGACCACTAAACACCAGTGTCTTCTTTTTAGGTACAACCCAGAAACACTGTCTTGTGCCTGATCAAAGTCATAGAGCAGGCAAATGGAGATGGAAGGAATCATACCCTGCATACTGCAGTTACCAGCTTGTTTACAGTTCAGAGCCTTAATCCTACATGTTAACTGCTAGACATACTTTGTGTTTCTTCTTATGTTGTCAGTGTTCATGAGTTGATTTTAATAAATTAACAGCATTCATTCCCATATTCCCTAGGATTCAGAAAGGCTTATTGAAATGCAAAAGCCTTAGCCAGCAAGATTTCCACACTGCAGAAAACTTTTCTGACTCAGAGACCACTATCCCACTAAGCTTTTCCACAGGCAGTAGCTGTAGTACAGAACGTGGTCTTACTGGACTGTCTGGAGCAGAGGAAAATGCTAATTGCCATGTGCTCTCCCCAGAAATTAGCATGGCTCCAGACTAACTGAATTACTCTGCTGATTTATTTTTTTCTCTTGGAGGAAAAAAATGAATGCAGTGTTTTGACAATTTTCACCCATTCACTTATATGGGAGTAGATAAGGTACAAGTAAGTCTGGATTGAGAGTGGTGGTGCATTTATGTGGAGAAATGTGTGCATGTCTGTAGGGTCATGAATGTTGCTGAATGGATGTGTGTGAGTGCATGAGTGTGTATTTGTGTCTTTGAGTATGTGTGTCTGTCTGGGTAGTCACACTACAGGTGGTTGGCATAGAATACTGACTCTGCATTTCTGTGTGTGTGTGTGTGTGTGTGTGTATGTGTGTGTGTGTGTGTGTGTGTGTGTGTGTGTGTGTGTGTGTGTGTGTGTGCGTGTGTGTAGGCAGTTACAGTCGGTACATATCAAGTCTGGGTTGGTAGGAAAACCACTAGTACTGTCATGTTTGACACAGTAATGTTCAATTCAGAGTCATGGTAATGAGACCCTAATGAAATATTGCTCTCTGCAATTTTAACATGTAACTGGAACTTTGCAATTTTAAGATGTAACTGTTATTCTAAGCCTTTCAGTTTAAGTACTTGGGCTTCAGACTAGTTGTTTTACATTAAGAAGGTTTGTAGTCTGCACTCTTGTGGGAGGGAAGGTTAGATTCTGCCCTTCCAAGCTGGGAATTTCTGGTTAAAGGATTATTGTGCCTGCTTATTTGAACTGTTTCTTTCTGAAATTGGTGTGCCTTGTTTGCTGTAGCATAGACTAGATTCAGGCATCCTGAATCTAGCTTTGTTTTTATAACTTGAGCACTAATTCAGGCCATCTTTTTTGGAAAAGGTTTCCCTGTACCCTAGTGGCAGGAGTGTGCAGTTAGAACTTGTCTTATTGAAGACTGCTGGACCAGGGCTCAGTTTTGAGCTTTTTTACTGGTTAATTGGGTAATTTGTTTAAATCAGTTTGCTCGTTTTCTATTGTTATATAAAAAAATGCACTTTATTCATCTGCTTTTACTGTATTTGCATTTCGTCCTACTTTATTGCATTTATTCTGCTGCATTTATTACTGCTTGTTAGTAGCCTGATTAAATTGTAACTGTTATTCTAAGCCTTTGGTTGAAGCACTTGGGCTTCAGACCAGCTGTTTTACATTAAGAGGGTTTGTGGTCTGCACTGTTGTGACAAGACAGGTAGCTTACATCCTTCTAAGTTGGTAGTTGCTGATTGAAAGCTCGGTGTCTGTTATTCTAAGAGTGTATTTGTTCTGGTTTAAGCACTTGGGCTTCAGGCCAGTTATTTTACATTAATAAGGTGTGGACTCTTGTGGGAGGAGTGGGTAGATTCTGCCCTTCTGAGCTGGGAATTTCTGGTTAAAGGCTTATTGTGCCTGCTTATTTGAACTGTTTCTTTCTGAAATTGGAACGCCTTGTTTGCTGTAGCACAGATTAAATTCAGACCTGCTGAATATGGCTTTGTTTGCATAACTTGAGCACTAATCCAGCCCATCTTTTTTGCAGAAGGTTCCCCTACACCCTAGTGGCAGGAGTGTGCAGTTAGAACTTGTCTGATTGAAGACTTCTGGAATGGGGCTCAGTTTTTAGCTTTTTATTGGTTAATTTGTTGAAATCAGTTTGCTCATTTGCTACCGTTATATTTCAAAAAATACACGTTATGCATCACTGCTTAGCTAGGGTTAAACTATTCCTGGCGCTATAAAGTCTGCTCCTCAAATTTTCCCTTAGAAATAGCCAGTTTTATAGTATTAGCACTCAAATCTGTTTCTTTGAGCTCAGCACTTGTTCAGAACTCATTGTAAGCACTAAATAAGCTACAAATTAATACAGCACTCAACTTTCATCACTTGTCTAGAGGAAAACAGATATTAGTACTTAATAAATAAGCACCTATCCAGGCATGGCTAAGGGTCAGCTCCCTGTGTTTTTTCATGTCTACCTGATGAATCTGGGCATCTTGGGGCAATGCAGCAATTGCCTCATGGACACAGACAATGCTCTCCTCCTGCCACCCAACACTACAACCTGTGAGAGATGTACTTATATAGCCAAATTGGAAGCAAAGCTCTCTTCACCCAAGACTGGACTAGACAGTCAAGAGGAGAAGGTAAACACTTGCACCACACCACACTCATCACATAGTCCCTCAAAACCTACACCACCAAAACACACACTTAGCAACACAAAACACACCCCTACATTTGTGGAGGCTCTCAATAAAAATCTGCTCAAGCAACAGAGACCTCCAAAGCAGAAACAGATGCAACCTCCGTCCCCAAACACAACCCAAAGGACACATAGCCCACAAACTCAGTGTGCCACTCAACCACAGCCCATAAGGCAAAACAACGTACCCAACACGCTAGTCATAGGTGACTCTATAGTGAGGCACACTGATGTTCCACTCACTAGGCTAAACAAGGAGAAAGTTACTATTAGCTGCCTGTCGGGTGTCAGGATCTGCCACATAATGCATGCACACAGGTCACTCCACAAGTACGAATATGACTCTGTCATTGTTCATGTTGGTGTGAATGACCTGAGATGTACCTCCCTGGACTACATGAAAAGAGACCTGGAGGAGCTCTACGATCATGTAGCCCAGGCAGGTATGACCCTAGCCCTGAGTAGCATCCTGCCATCACCCAGAATGATAACACAGTCCAAGGACAAAATGATTGACTTTAACAATTGGCTAACCTTCTGTTGTCATTCTAAGGGGATCCAGTATCTGTCTGCCTGGGATGACATGATCGACAGACCACGATGGTTTGCCAGAGATGGCCTGCACCTGTCGCCCTTGGTATTCCAGATACTGGCTAAGGCTCTTGCCACTCCTATAGTGCCTTTTTTAGGCAAGGTTCAAATGACAAATTCACCACTGTAACAGGTACAAGAAAGCAAAATCTGAGGGTAATGCTACTCAGTGCTAGAAGTCTAAACCTCAAAATGCATTCACTCAAGGCACTCCTTAAAATGGATAACATCGACATCTGTGCAGTGAAAGGGTTCAAGGCTCCAGAGAGCACCCCTGCATTACCAAGCTATAATTCATACCACACCTTTTGGCCTCCTAACCTGGACGGGAACACTAAAGGTGGAGGTGTGTCCACATTCATTAAGGATATCCACACTTCCAGGCTAGTTGCTCACCATAATGCATCCGAGATTATCCAAGTGCAACTAACTCTGGGCAAGACCACAATCCAAATTGTAACTTGCTACAGATCCCCCACCATGTCCCAGGATTCACACTCCTCATTTCTTGATACACTGGAAAATATTAGGGTACAACCCAACACCCTAATAATGGACAATTTCAACTACTCCACCATTAACTGGGAAAACTACTCATGTACCGACTCTTTTGCTCAACATTTTCTAGAATTCATAATTTCCAATGCCTTAGATCAACTTATCCACACCCCCACCAGGGGTAGCAATATCCTAGACCTGGTCATCACCAACATAGGTGACCGGTGTTCAACGCCAGAGGTCAATTCCTCGTTGGTCAGATCAGACCACAAGCTAATCAGCATAGACATCCACATCCCACCCCCACCCCCATTAGGGAAGCCACCATAAAAAATTTCTCCAAAGCCAACTTCATGCTTCTTAAGACAGAAGTGGTAAACTTCACAACACCCATGCAGATGGATAATAGCAGTATGACTGCTGAATCATACACAAATGCACTTTATAAGCACTTACATGAGCGCATGGATCATGCTATCAATAACTGAACCAAAATGTTATCCTGCAAAAAAAGGAAGCTGATCTAGTGGTCCCCTGCCATAAACAAACTCTACAACAGAAGAAAGAAACTGTTGCAAAAAAGAGTAAAATCACATGACTGAATGAACTCCCTGGTCAGCCTCAGTAAGAAGCTGAGATCCCTCATAAAATCCTCCAAAGCTAGTTATGAAAACAAAATCACCACTGATTCTAAAGACAGCCACAAAGCATTCTATAGCTATGTCAAGAATCTCAATGGCAACACTCCGATCTGCTCTGAGTTACAGCACAATGGCATTAAATATACAGAACCCACTGATATTGCCAACATCCTGGCAGATAGGTTCAGTGCTAACTTTACCGCCCCCACCTCCTAAAGGACCCATCTCTATACCGGAAGAATGCAAAGTTCCTGTAATCACGGCTGCACAGGTAAAAAACACACTCTCCAAAGCCAAGAACACAGCATCCATGGGACCTGACAACATCCCAGGCTGCGTTCTACGTGAACTACAGAATGGACTGGCACCCCACCTAAGTACCATGCTTAATCATAGCTTCACCTCAGGCTTTGTGTTCACTGAATGACGCACAGCGATGGTTATCCCACTCCACAAAGGGGGAGCCCCCATGGACCCTGGGAACTACTGCCCCATTAGCCTAATGAGCCTGGTCTGCAAGGCCATGGAATGTATCATCATGGAACTTATAAACAAAGATATTGGTAATCTCCAAACTCTGGACCCCACCCAGTTCAGGTTTGTAAAATGCAGATCATGTCTCCTATACCTGATTGACTTCTTTTGAAGCAGTCACCAAAGCCAATGATGAGGGTAAGGTGGTTCACACAGCCTATCTAGATCTCGCCAAGGCTTTTGACACCACCCCCCACTCTGGAATTATAGATAAACTCACTAAACTAGGTATAAATCCCTATGTTACAAGATGGGTTGCCAACTGGCTCACTGACAGAACCCACACTGTGAAAGTAGCAGACTCCAAATCCGACTTCGGACCAGTGACAAGTTGAGTACCAAAGGGTTCAGTCCTGGATCCTCTCCTGTTTGGTATCTACTTTTCTGAAGTACAGGCTAACACAGAAGGTCTTTGGCTAATGAAGTTAGCAGATGACTGCAAACCAGGAGCCATAATTAAAACTCCTAATGATGTGGACATCCTACAAAAGGGCCTCACTGAGACAGATGCCTGGTGTCAAAGCCATGGCCTCAAGCTCAATGCCAAAAAGTGCAATGTCATTTCCTTTGGTAAAAATTCTGTACCCATGAGCTACCACATAGGTGGTAGTCTACTTACCACTGAAAGTGTGATAAGAAACCTTGGGACACAGGTGGACAGTAGTCTCTCCTTTGATAATCACATCGCCACATTAGTCAGGAAATCCTTCTACGTGGCACATCAAATCACAAAAGGGTTCTCATCCAGGAAAAAAGAGGTCATTGTTCCCCTCTACTCATCACTCATTAGACCCATTATAGAGTACAACGGCCCTTTTGGTATGAACCTCACAAGACATCTACAACAACTGGAAAGACCACAGAAATACCTCACAAAGAGGATTGCTGGCCTCAAACAGAAGCCCTATACAGACCGTCTCAAAAAACTCCAGCTTTCCTCCTTTGCATATTGCCTACTCAGAGGGGATCTCTGCCTAAAATACAAAGCTATGCCAAAACCAGAGCTGTTGGACATACTCCACTTAAAGAAATCCCAATCCCTCTGAGTTACACACTCTAGGGACCTAAACCTTGTCACCACGATAAACAGAACATGCTGGAGGAATAGATTCCTGTCCCAGAGTCTTCCCATACTCTGGAACAAACTACCTGTCTATATCAAACAAAGCTCTTCATTAGCACTCTTCAAGAAAAATCTTGATGATTGGATGTGAAATAGGAAATTCACCCCAGGGATCACCTCTGTGGCTCTGCTCGACAGTGGCACAGGAAAATTTTCTTGGGTGGCGAAAGCCAGGGTACATTTTTGGCTAGGCATGTATAGGCCATATGGCTGATAGCCTAGTACTATGAACCTATAATCAGCAGTTTCTTGAGTTGCAGTGATTGACCAGCCCATATTGAACAATTAGCATAGGCAGAGAGAATGATTTTAAATCCCCCCTTTTTTATTGTCAGTTACTGTTTCAACCATACATAAGAAACAGGGCAAATGGCAATAATGTCATATCCTGTGAAGTGCTATGTCCTATATTCTCATTTTCACTCATAATACACATGAAGACTACTTAAGGAATCTATTTTATGAATGCCCTAATTCTGTTCTTTGGCTTAAATACAAACCTACGATCCCCCATCCACTTATCGAGATTCTTCTTGAAGAGATTCAGTGAGATGCTCTGCCTCACATGAACTGGAATTCTTTTCCAGAGCGAAGGGAGCCTCTGGGTTATGAACCTGTCCCTCCAGCAAGTTCTATTTATTTCTGTGCTGAGGTTCAAGTCCCTCGAGCATGTGGCTCTAAGGGATTTAGATTTACTGAGGTGGAGCATGTCCATTAATTCTGGATTTGACATAGCTTTGTATGTTAGGCATAGATCGCCTCGAAGTAGGCGGTATGCAACTGAGTAGAGCTGGAGTTTTTTTAACCGAGCAGCATATGGCATCTGTTTGAGACCCTTGATCCTCTTGGTGAGATACTTTTGGGGTCTTTCTAATTGCTGCAGGTGTCAGGTAAGGTACATCCCAAAAGGGGCATTGTATTCTATGATGGGCCTGATGAGGGATAAATAAAGGGGCACGATTACCTCTCTTGATCTAGATGTGAAACCCTTCGTGATGAGGTGAGCTATGTAGAAGGTCTTTCTAACCACTTTGGCAATGTGGTTTTCAAAGGAGAAATTGCTATCAACTTGGGTCCCCAGGTCCCTAATAACTTTCTCTGTACTTAATGGGTTTCCGCCTATGTGGTAATTTGTGGGCACATTGTTTTTGCCAAAGGGTATGACTATACATTTTTTGGAATTTAGCTTTAAACCATGGTGCTGGCACCAGTTATCTGTCTCTGTGAGACCTTTTTGAAGGATGTTTGTGTCAGCTGGAGAGTTGATTATGGCACCCAGTTTGCAGTCATCTGCAAACTTGGTGAGCCATAGTCCTCCCACGTTTGCCTGTACCTCGGAAAAGTATATAACGAACAAGAGTGGTCCCAGGGCAGAACCCTGTGGGATGTCACTTGTGACCGGTTTCGAGTCAGACATGGCTCCAGCAACTCTCACTCTGTGGGTTCTGTCTTTGAGCCAGTTTGCGACCCATCTTGTGACATAGGGGTTTATATTTATGCTGGATAGCTTATCTATGATGCCCGAGTGGGGTATTGTGTCAAATGCCTTTGCAAGGTCCAGATAGGCTGTGTGGACTACCTTCCCTCATCTATGGCTTTGGTGACGTTTCAAAGAAGTCAACAGGTTCCAAAGGCAGGATCTTCCCTTGACAAAGCCGAACTGGGTAGGATCTAGTGTCTGTAGGTCCCCAATGTCTTTGTTTATGAGCTCCATGATGATCCTCTCCATAGCCTTGCAGACTAAGCTAGTCAGGCTTATGGGGCAATAGTTTCCAGGGTCCGTAGAGGCTCCACCTTTGTGGAGTGGGACCACTGTTGCTGTATGCCATTCTGTGGGCACATATCCTGTAGTGAGGCTGAGATTGTATAGCTGTTTTATTTGAGGGACTAGTTCCTCTTGTAGTTCATGTAGGATGCAACCTGGGACTCCATCTGGTCCCATGGAAGCAGTGTTTTTTGCTTTGGAGAGGGCAGCCTTCACCTGAGCATCTGAGATGTTTGGGAGGCAGCCCTCTGCCGGGATAGATACTTGCTCTTTTGGGGGGGGGGGGGGGGAGAAGTTTGCACTGAACCTGTCTGCCAGGATATTGGCGATGTCTGTGGGTTCAGTGTATTTTTTGTCGTTTAGAATCAACTCAGAACAAGTCTGGGAGTTGCATTCCAGGTTTCTAACATAACTGAAAAAAGTCTTATGATTGTCTTTGGTGTCCTGTGCAATTTTTCTCTCGAAGCTGGCCTTGGAGGATTTTATGAGGGATCGTAATTTTTTGCTAGTACTGATCAGAGATGCCTTCCCTATTAGGGATTTTGCTCTATCATGTAGTAGCTTTCTCATTCTGTTCTACAGTTTATTTATGGCAGGGGTCCACCAGACTGGATGCCTGCCTTTGGATGATTGGGTCTTGGTTTTGTTTGGGATAGCATGATCCATGCATTCCTGGAGATGTCCGTAGAATGCATTTATATAGGATTCTGCAGTTTGGGCTGTAGTTTCCACTGGCCCTGGGGCCTTGAAGGATTCCACTTTGGTTTTGAGAAGTGAGAAGTTCACTTTTGAGAAATTTTTCACTGTGGTTTTCTGGGCTGGGGGTGGGGTCGGGATGTGGACATCCAGTGAAATTAATTTATGGTCTGATCTTACCAAAGAGGGATATACTTCTGGTGTGGAGCATAGAGTCCCCATGTTGGTAATGATCAGGTCTAGTATGTTGTCCCCTCTTGTGGGAGTGGTGACTAGTGTTCCATAGCATTTGAGTTTATAATTTCCAGGAATCTTTGGGCTAAGGTGCTGGGGCTTGAGTAGTGCTTCCAGTCAATGTTTGGGTAGTTGAAGTCGCCCAATATAATGGTGTTCGGAGAGATCTTCATGTTCTCCAATGTTTTCAGGAAAGCCGAATGGGATTCCTGACTTTAAGAGGGTGGTCTGTAGGATGCTATAAACTGAAAAGCAGTCTTGCCCACTGTTAGTTGCACATAGATGGTCTCCGATACTTCGTGCAATGCCACTAACCTGGAGGTGTGGATATCCTTGATAAATATGGAAACTCCCCCTCCTTTTGTGGTTCGGTCCGGGTTTTGGGGCCGAAAAGCATGATATGAGGTATAGCCTGGTAGTGCTGGGGTGCTCTCTGGAGCCTTGAACCAGGTTTCTGTCACTGCACAGATATCGATGTTCTCCATACTGAGGAGAGCTTTGAGTGCGTGCATCTTGAGGTTAAGACTTCTGGCGTTTAGCAGCATTACCCTTAGTTTTTTGTTCCTTGTGCTGTCTATGGGGGTGGGTTTGACTTTTGAGCCTTGCTTAAAAAAGACACTATGGGGGTGGCAAGAGCCTTTGCCAATATGCGAAAGCCCGGTGGTGACAGGTGCAAGCCGTCCCTAGCGAAGCAACGTGGCTTGTCGAGCATGTCATCCCAGGCTGACAGACACTGGATCCCCTTTGAATGACACCAAAATTTTAGCCAGTTGTTAAAATCGATCATTTTGTCTTTGTTCTGTGGCATCATTCTAGGTGAGGGTAAGATGCTGCTCAAGGTCAGGGTCATACCAGCCTGGGCTACATGATCAGAGAGCTCCTCTATGTCTCTTTTCATGTAGTCCAGGGAGGTACGTCTCAGGTCATTCACACCAGCACGTACAATGACTGAGTCATATCTGTATTTGCTTTGGAGTGACCTGAGTGCTTGCATTATGTGTCAGATCCTAGCACCCGACAGGCAGCTCACCGTGACCTTCTCTTTATTCAGCCTGGTGAGCGGGATGTCAGTGTGCCTGACAATAGAGTTACCTATAACAAGAGTATCAGGTGTGTTATTCAGCCTTAAGGGCTGTGGCTGCTTGGCACACTGACTTTGTGGGTTATGTGTTGTGTGTGTTTTGAGGTAGCGTTTGCTTGGATGTTTGCTTTGGAGGTCTCTGTTGCTTAGGTAGATTTTTATTTAGAGCCTCCGAGTATGTTTTTGTGTATTTATGTGTTTGGTTTGCTGATGTGGTGGGACTATGTGATACTGAAATTGTGTTGTGTGAGGTTACCTTCTCCTCCTGACTGGTTACACCAGTTTTGAGATGAGAGAGCTCAGCCTCCAGTTTGGCTAAATAGTTGCATTTCTCACATATATTTGAACCTGTTTGGAGGAAGAGAGGGTTGTCCGTGTACATGAGACAGTTGTAACATTGCCTCAAAAATCCCAGAATCACCAGCTGGACTGGAGAGGAAACCATTGACTGACCTTTGGACATGCTAGAGTAATAGGGAAACTGAATTTAAGACGGACCAATATAGGACAGGGTAATCGTAGAGAGTATAAGAGTAAGTAGTGCTTATGGTTTAATAGTGCTAACTTGTAGGATTACTTAATTGGACCAGTGAAGGGCCTTAGAATGAAAATATGGTGTTTAAATTGAGAGATAGAGCAGTTCTAAGGGAAAAAGTGAAGAGCAGACTTTGTGGAGCCAGGAATAGTTTAAACCCAATTAGGCGGCGCTGCCCGCTGTTGCGCTATGCTCAAAAATGTGCAAAATCGTGCAAAAGAGGGTTTTAAGAGAGGAAGATGAAGGAGTTTTAGAATTGACCCAAAATGGCCAAAAAAACTACAGTTTCAAGTCAGTAACCACTCCCACAGGGGCAGGCAGGCTGCTCAATGTTTTTCACTGCCACTGATCAACAGAGAGACTTTCCTTTAGCCTAAGCAAAAAATGGCCTCACAGAAACTTACAAACAGTTCAAGAACAGCAAGCCTGTAACTGAACTTTTTTAAATCTCAGAAAAGTGGGAAAAAAGCAAGATTTTTTTTGTTTTTTTGTTTTTTCAGAGATAGCAGAGGTTAACAAGTATCAGCAAGTTACAACAGTGCAGTAAATGACCCCACACAAGAGGGCTAGGCCAAAGACAGTTAAAATGCAAGTTTTGAGAAAAAAATGATTTAAAAAATAAGTACAAACAGGAAATTCAGTAAACAGCTCTAGGTCGTGCTCTAAATACAATTACTAATGCAGAAATCAAATTTAACAAGCCAGAAAATGCTCAAAGTAGGTGGCTATGCAGAAAAACTTAGCAAATAAACAGAGGAAAAATACTTAAAGTCTCAAAAGTGGCTCCTTTCTTCTCTCAGCATTTTCTCCTCTTGGTAGGTGCTTCACCAACAGCCAACAAGCCTGAAAAGACGCCAAAACCACGAGGCAACCAGGCTTTAAGAGAGGAAGATGAAGGACTTTTAGAATTTACCCACAATGGCCAATAAAACTACAGTTTCAAGTCAGTAACCACTCCCACATGGGCAGGCAGGCTGCTCAATGTTTTTCACTGCCACTGATCAACAGAGAGACTTTCCTTTAGCCCAAGCAAAAAATGGCCTCACAGAAACTTACAAACAGTTCAAGAACAGCAAGCCTGTAACTGAACTTTTTTAAATCTCAGAAAAGTGGGAAAAAAGCAAGATTTTTTTTTGTTTGTTTTTTCAGAGATAACAGAGGTTAACAAGTATCAGCAAGTTATAACAGTGCAGTAAATGACCCCACACAAGAGTGCTAGGCCACAGACAGATAAAATGCAAGTTTTGAGAAAAAAACGATTTTAAAAATAAGTGCAAACAGGAAATTCAGTAAACAGCTCTAGGTTGTGCTCTAAATACAGTTACTAATGCGGAAATCAAATTTAACAAGCCAGAAAATGCTCAAAATAGGTGGCTATGCAGAAAAACTTAGCAAATAAAGAGAGGAAAAATACTTAAAGTCTTAAAAGTGGTTCCTTTCTTCTCTCAGCATTTTCTCCTCTTGGTGGGTGCTTCACCAACAGCCAACAAGCCTGAAAAGATGCCAAAACCACGAGGCAACCAGGTTTTAAGAGAGGAAGATGAAGGAGTTTTAGAATTGACCCAAAATGGCCAATAAAACTACAATTTCAAGTCAGTAACCACTCCCACAGGGGCAGGTAGGCTGCTCAATGTTTTTCACTGCCACTGATCAACAGAGAGACTTTCCTTTAGCCCAAGCAAAAAATGGCCTCACAGAAACTTACAAACAGTTCAAGAACAGCAAGCCTGTAACTGAACTTTTTTAAATCTCAGAAAAGTGGGAAAAAAGCAAGATTTTTTTTTGTTTGTTTTTTTCAGAGATAGCAGAGGTTAACAAGTATCAACAAGTTATAACAGTGCAGTAAATGACCCCACACAAGAGTGCTAGGCCAAAGACAGATAAAATGCAAGTTTTGAGAAAAAAAGATTTTAAAAATAAGTGCAAACAGGAAATTCAGTAAACAGCTCTAGGTTGTGCTCTAAATACAGTTACTAATGCAGAAATCAAATTTAACAAGCCAGAAAATGCTCAAAATAGGTGGCTATGCAGAAAATCTTAGCAAATAAACAGAGGAAAAATACTTAAAGTCTCAGAAGTGGCTCCTGTCTTCTCTCAGCATTTTCTCCTCTTGGTGGGTGATTCACCAACTGCCAACAAGCCTGAAAAGATGCCAAAACCACAAGGCAACAAGGTTTTAAGAGAGGAAGATGAAGGAGTTTTGGAATTTACCCAGAATGGCCAATAAAACTACAGTTTCAAGTCAGTAACCACTCCCACAGGGGCAGGCAGGCTGCTCAATGTTTTTCACTGCCACTGATCAACAGAGAGACTTTCCTTTTGCCCAAGCAAAAAATGGCCTCACAGAAACTTACTAACAGTTCAAGAACAGCAAGCCTGTAACTGAACTTTTTTAAATCTCAGAAACGTGGGAAAAAAGCAAGATTTTTTTTGTTTTTTTGTTTTTTCAGAGATAGCAGAGGTTAACAAGTATCAGAAAGTTATAACAGTGCAGTAAATGACCCCACACAAGAGTGCTAGGCCAAAGACAGATAAAATGCAAGTTTTTTGAAAAAAATGATTTTAAAAATAAGTGCAAACAGGAAAATCAGTAAACAGCTCTAGGTTGTGCTCTAAATACAGTTACTAATGCAGAAATCAAATTTAACAAGCCAGAAAATGGTCAAAATAGGCGGCTATGCAGAAAAACTTAGCAAATAAACAGAGGGCGGGAGACTTAAACCTTGACACGGTTATAAATAGAACGTGCTGGAGGGACAGATTCATCACCCAGAGACTCCCTATGCTGTGGAACAAAATCCCGGTACTTGTGAGGCAGAGCACCTCGCTGGCCTTGTTCAAGAGGAATCTTGACCAATGGATGGGAGATCGCAGATATACCCCGGGGATGACTTCAGTGTCACTGCTTGACAGAGGCACAGCAAAATAATAGGCATAGTTTTATTCAAACTAAAGGGGTGGCGAAAGCCACATAACTATGGGCTAGGCTTATAAATGCTCTTGGGCAGATAGCCTAGTATGAACCTATGAACCTATGAACCTAAAAGTGGCTCCTTTCTTCTCTCAGCATTTTCTCCTCTTGGTGGGTGCTTCACCAACAGCCAACAAGCCTGAAAAGATGCCAAAACCATGAGGCAACCAGGTTTTAAGAGAGGAAGATGAAGGAGTTTTAGAATTGACCCAAAATGACCAATAAAACTACAGTTTCAAGTCAGTAATCACTCCCACAGGGGCAGGCAGGCTGCTCAATGTTTTTCACTGCCACTGATCAACAGAGAGACTTTCCTTTAGCCCAAGCAAAAAATGGCCTCACAGAAACTTACAAACAGTTCAAAAACAGCAAGCCTGTAACTGAACTTTTTTAAATCTCAGAAAAGTGGGAAAAAAATCAAGATTTTTTTTTGTTTTTTTGTTTTTTCAGAGATAGCAGAGGTTAACAAGTATCAACAAGTTATAACAGTGCAGTAAATGACCCCACACAAGAGTGCTAGGCCAAAGACAGATAAAATGCAAGTTTTGAGAAAAAAACGATTTTAAAAATAAGTGCAAACAGGAAATTCAGTAAACAGCTCTAGGTTGTGCTCTAAATGCAGAAATCAAATTTAACAAGCCAGAAAAGGCTCAAAATAGACGGCTATGCAGAAAAACTTAGCAAATAAACAGAGGAAAAATACTTAAAGTCTCAAAAGTGGCTCCTTTCTTCTCTCAGCGTTTTCTCCTCTTGGTGGGTGCTTCACCAACAGCCAACAAGCCAGTTATTTTATCTGCCAGTGCTGTTGTCTACTTAACCTATTGGATTAAAATGTCAGGACAGCAGCCAAGCACTGTGACCTGCTACTGTCTTTAGATGTGGATCATGCTTTCTATATGAATATATATTGGTTTCTATATGAAAGCCTGATTCAGTCTTTATCTCTGGAATGTCACAATTCATGTAGTTTGTGAAACAGTCTTCTGTCCAACGTTCTAACCCTTTTGTATTAAAGTTCAGTCATAAAACATCTGTAGTGCATGGATTGCACTTACTACTGTCTGATATTTGGAAAAAGACAAACCAGTTAAGGACCAGAATGGTGCATGACCTAACTTTAACAAATGTTAAGCTCCCCCCATGAAAGTTGTTAAGGTCAGGTCCCATGCTAGGCAGTAAAATCTGCCTGTACTCACTAGCAAATGACACAAGCATAACAAAACATTTGTTTCTGCTTGCTATGTATACCCTTAACATGTCCCTAGCTTCTTAAAAAAATGAAGAGGCACTTGCTAGAATAACAGAATGTGTGTCCGCCTACATAATCTCAAAAATGTGAATGCTGAATCGTAAATATATATAATTATTTATTGACTTCATGCCTCAGTGGTTTGTCCTAAAACCACATATTTTATGAGGAACAGACCAAAAATATGAAGCAATAATGTGGATGACCTGCAAAAATGTGGACAGAGAGGTATGGAGGTAAGTGTAAACATTACAGACTGCATTACACTCCCTCACTGACAGTGCTTGCTAAGTGTTTTGCAGCTTTGAAAGCTGGGAAAAGCCTTAGCAATTTTTTTCTCTTTAACTTGTATTATATGGATCAGATGAAGCTCCATGCACTACAAATAATCATGGTTGTCTCACTGATCATGACCCCTTATTATGTGTTCTTGACATGGATGTCATTCATATCTTGGACACATAATAAGCGGGTTATGATCGGCGAGCCACTCATAATCCTCTAAGTGCTGATGCCACATTACTTTGGCCTCTTTTTTCCCAAGCAGAAGTTAAGACAACTGGTTGATTTATTTCTTAAATTGTGAAGATAAATGATGGGTTACCAAATGATAAGACATTTGAGTAAAATATTAGTGGATGTAGTGCAAGATGGAGCTTTGTTCATATGTGCATGTTTGGTAGTTTTAGTACCTGGCGAAAATACAAGATTGAGAGACAGTCTTGTGACTTGTTGGTTAACACATAACATACCAGCAAAGCCAAATAATTTAGGTAGACAAAAACTGTTGATGTCCATCTCTCCGGTGTGTCAGCATTACCCTCTGTGATTTATTATAGCAATAACCCACGCCTGGGTGTGGGTAATGCTGGATTTACCCACGGTTGGTGTGGTTTGGTCATGAGGGCAAAGCCCGAGCGGCCAAACAAAGACAACCATGGGTAAATCCAGCATTACCCACACCCAGAAGTGGGTTATTGCTATTATACAATGACATTATTTAAGAAAAAAAATAATTCCTTTTCTTAAATAATGGCATTGTATAATGCCTCCTTGCTGCCCTTCCGCAGCTGTCTGGTATTCTGTGGTAGTTCTGATGTACTGTGCATGCGTATGCTTACGCAGTACATCAGAGCTGTGGGCAAAAGCAACAGAGAAAGCAAGATCTCCATTGCTTTTTACGAACTGTTTTGCTATGTTAAAAGAGTTTAACATAGTGAGACAGCTTTAAAAAAAGCAACGGAGAATCTCCGTTGCTTTTTTTAAAGCTGTCTCGCTATGTTAAACCCATTTAACAAAGCGCAACACCTTTAAAAAAAGCAACGGAGATAGGAAGATCTGTGTTACTTTTTTTAAAGCTGTCTTGCTATGTTCAACTCATTGAACATAGCGAGATAGGTTATAAAACGCAACGAAGATCTTGCGTTCTCCATTGCTGTAAAAAAAAAAAAAAGAGTTATACTAATGGGAAAAGTCCAGGCGACCGGACCTTTTTCCATTAATACAACTCTGATTTGATTGGTCAGCATGCACGTTTTCGAATATTAATGGGGGGGTCATTGTATAATGTCCAGTTGATTTTTTTGATCAATGTAGTGTCATATGACAGCTATACACTGCTTTATTTGTCTAATGTGTCAGCATTACCCTCTCTGATTTATAGTCCAGTTGATTTCTGCTATCATTGCAGGGTCATATGACAGTTACACACTGCTTTATCTGACTGGCATCTCAGCATTATCATCTTTGATTTATTTATTATCCAGCTGATTTTTATTGTCAATGCAGTGTCATATGACAGTTATACACAACGTTATCTGTATGATGTGTCAACATTACTCTCTTTGATTTATAGTCCAGTTGATTTGTGTTATCAGTGCAGTGTCATATAACGGTTACACTAGGATTACCCTCTTTGATTTATCGTCCAGTTGATTTTGTTATTAGTGCAGTGTCATATGACAGTCATACACTGCTTTCCATTGCTGAAAGGGGTTCCATGACACAACTTTTTCATTAGCAGATTCAGGTTGCTAAATATAGTCAATCTCTGGTTATCAGATCACCACAATACTTATGTGTTTTACATTTTTTAGGCTTTTCATTTTACTTTTTTTAATCTACTTTTAAACTTTTATTCATTTAATTTTACCTAATGTTGTACACATAAGTATACATGATTTTTAAAATGTTTTAAAAACAGATTTGTTAGTTGTGAATTTGCTCATTTGTTTACTTGCATTTCTATTGACATGCTTGCAAAGAGACCTGTAAAAGTTACAGAAAGTGAAGTATTTTCATAAATCTGGGTGTTTCCAATTGTCAATTTATCATACTATTAAACAATTAAAGTGACTTGTGGGGGATATAAAGGATGCTACAGCTAGTTTTTTCTTTTCTATGTTACATCTGAAGAAGTCTTGTGGACGGAAACGCCTTGTGAATATTTGCGTTTATGTACTAAATAAACTGCTGGTGCTTCCACTTTGGATTGTGTATCGTGCTTTGGGTTTGACTACTCTACTTGGTACCTTTGTGTGCTGCATTGCTCTCTCTGGTTATGTGATGAATTGCCTTAACATCAATTTCAGGTACTACAAAAGTGATTGTTCTTATATCTCCTTTTTTTTTTGTTTGTTTTTTTCAAATTTGCTTACTCAACCACCACCAGCTGACCACCAGCTTCCTAGCTGTACCATTTTACTACATCAGTGGGGGATTGATCCAGGAGGGTAGGGCAGAGCAGCCTGCAGTGTGATATGCAATAGTTGTGCATACCAGAGGATTTTTTTGGTATGCCCTAGATGGGAGGAGCTAGTGACATCATGAACATCAATGCAATGTCAGTTAGTTCCAGTCCCCCTGAGATGCTGTAATTTTACCAACAATCTTCCCTGTGATTATGGCACATCCTCATCACTGGGGATGAGCTTCATCACCTCAAGTGAGCTGCACTATTGATGTAATTGGTGTTTTACAAAAACAGATTGGACTTTAATAGACTGGGTTAGCTCAGTGAAGCCTGCAACAGGAACCTAATGACCTTATTTAACTTAATTTTATTTATTTGACATTTGTTACTGGGAAAGTTCATCTAGACCAGAAAGTGCCTATTTTCAGAAGAGGCCCAGGGAGAAAAGTTCCACAATCACAATCTTTCAAAAATTAATTACAGATATTTTAAATCGCAAAGTATCATATTGCACTACAAAACACAGGAGTAAAAAAATGTTGTAATGAGAAAAACATTGAATATATGTTTCTTGTAGAATGCAATGAAAAACAATAACACGAGTTGGAAAAAATATGTCATTAGTTATATTATTTGTTAAATAAATGAGACGTGAGACAATTCTAATAAGCTATTTAAAAGAGTTATTAGAGATTATAGAACTAGAGACAGTGAGGGGAAATTGAGTGATGTCTTAGTATGAGAGATGGTGTTCATCCTTCGTCCTTCTATAACCATAATATGGAGAGAAGGAGAGTATAAGAAGAGTGCAGGGTAGGATGTCTTCAGGTAACTTTGGTAAGTAGGGAAGAAAGAGAAATATGTAGATGAAAGTTCTGCAGAGATGAAGTGGATAAGGTAAGGTAGTGGGAAAACAAAAGAAAGGAGTGGAGTAGGAGGCTAGACAGGGTTGTTAGGCTGAAGGGGGTGAGTGAAGTAGAGTGAGTAAGTTCAGCCAGGCAATTGTTCAACCTTGTGCTTGAACATTATTTAAAATGTTGAAATAGGAATTAGATGTTATGTGCTAAGCTAATAAACTGTAGAGTTCAAATATGTTTATAATTGCAATGCTGACATTTGTTTTAGATAACTAGATGTGATACCAAGGTTAATGTAATCATACAGGAGGAAAGATGTTACTTGAGTGGTGGCATTGCTGTTGTGGATGGGAGAGTTGCTGAACTGAGTGAAATTTGAATATATTTGAAAGCAAGATTTGTGGTTTATTACTGATGAGAATGGGTCTTATTCATAAGCAAAAGGGCTGAATTTGGTGTTCTATGTCTAGTAGTTACTATTGTTAGTGTAGTTTAGGGGGATAAGCAAGAGAGGAATCACATCATAAGAAAATGGAAAGGGCTTGTTAAAAAGAGAAAGAATATAAGGTTATTTACTGCTTATTTTTTACTTAAACTGAACCATGTTGAGGGAAAGAAGGAATGATTTTTTTTATTTAGTCACATGGATTAATGTCCTTCTAAGTTTGGTGGGAACATTATAAGTTATTGTTAAGGGAGGCATGTAGGGAGTGACAGTGAAGAAAGTGCCTCTAACTTTGGGAGCAGTACTGTATATAGTTATAGGGGGATGTTTATAGCTTGTTGAAGGAGAAAGAGGAATGTGAGAATATGTGCAGTGCGGAGAGTGGCTGTATATGTAGCAGTGGTATGAGAATCTAAAAAAAGTCTTTACTGGAGTACGTTTGTACAGTGCAGAGAATGACAAGGGGCAATCATTATACTGTGAGAGAAGATGAAGTGAGGAGAAAAAATGAAGAATTTAGTATGAGAGAATGTTGAGACAGGCAAGAGAGAGGGGGTCAGAAATTAAGACAAAGGAAGGGAGAGGAAGGATATTAAATTTAAGCAAAAATGGCAGTGGAGGAATTTAATGAATATTATTTGTGGACAGTTCTATGGGGTATTAATGGTTTGATAAGCCCTGTTAAGAGAGACAGAGTGTTATTGCATGCAAAGAGATCTGGACTTGAAAATATTTGTATTGGTGGAAATGCACAAAGGGAGGCAAGAACATCAGAAATTAGATAAGGAGAAATAAATGCTTGTGGCATGGGGCCTATTAAGAAGTGAAAAGAAGCAGTATTGAGGAAGAAGGGTTTGGAATTAAAGTGGAAGTGAAATCATGATAGAGGTTGTGTGGCAGGATTTATAGGATGGAGATGTTCAAAAAAAGAGGATGGTGAAAGTGATATAGTTCCCACAGGGGCATTAGCAGCAACTATTAAAGCCATTTTAGCCAAAATAGTAGTGTTTCAGGAGGGACTGACACTGGTGTTTGGTGACTGGGATGCTACTACAAAAATAAATGATGTGAGTGGCAATCCTAGAGCTACGGGAGTTTCTAAGGAAGGAAAGTTTTTTGGCAGATGGGATCAATTGATTTGGCTTGGTAGATGAATGGGATTGTAGTGTTAATAGGGAAGATGAGATTAGAATTGTCTATTCCCCGAGATAACATATATGGTCTAGGATATATAGAGTGTACATCAATAGAGACAATGAGATGGATATACTGTAGGGTGGGTATATTTAGATCCTATATTATTATCTGAACATGGATTAGTCAGAGAAGCAGTCAGAGTGGGTAAACAAAGGTCTAATGAGGCATTGGAGAGTTTCTGGATAAGAAGTGGGTGAAATAAATGAAGGGGCAACTGCTGGACAGTGAGGAGTAGTGGGTAGGACAAAGCTGAGACAGATCTAAGAAGAATGTGAGGAATAGCAAAAAACAGTATACAAGACAAGGGAAAAGGGTTGAAAAGGTGAGAAAGGTAGAATTAATTAAGTAGCTAGAAGTACTGTAGGAGAGGAGAGGAAAAGAGGAAAGAGGAAGGGAGATTAGAAGAGATTTGCAGTAAAACATTGAGAGGATACTGGTATATGGAGCAAATATATTTTGACATTTCAAACCACTCAACAAAAGCCCTATAAATGAGTTTGAGACAGCAAGAGGTAGAAATGAGATGTATTTATTTTATTTATTTATTTAACATTTGTTTACCTGGGTGGTCCGGCTGGGCAACTAGTATCCGTTTTCAGCGGAGTCCTGGGGAGAAAAGCTTCATTAAAAAGATACAGAGTATGAACAATATACATAATAACAATCAAGGTACTAATGTAGAAGGTTACAAGGTAACATCACAGTGATAAGTACAGTCATGTGTTCTCACACTTTATAGACATGCAGAGTTTTAGTATAGAATAGACATACAAACAATATTTACAGTATGTACAAAGAGTAATACAGTATCTTGTGTTTGACTAAAGCGTAGGGGTGCCCTCTTCCAGAGGGACGGAGAGTTCAGGGAGGACCTTTGCAGATGCATTAGTGGTTGGTATATAGGTAGGATTTTAATTGGGTTTTGAAGGTGGCTGGACATTTTTGAAGTCTGAGGTCAGGAGGCAGGTTATTCCAGATTTTAGCAGAGAGATTTGGCTGAGCTATTTTTACAGTGCATATTTTCTATTAGCACTTTATTAGAAGATTGCAACTGCCTATTTGATTTGTAGAAGGTTATGATGCCAGATAGGACAGGATTTTTTTCAGGACAGTATAAGATTTTGTGTGCCAGGCTGAGTTGGTGGTATCGTAGTAGATTTGGGAATTCTAATCAGTGTAGTTTGTTAAGGGATTGGCAGTGATGGGAGCATGATCTGGCGTTGGCAGATTATACAGTCTGAAGAAAGAGGGGTTATCAGGAGGAGGTAATATTATTGGGAGGTATATTGCAAGAATGTCAGAATTTTTACAAACAAGTATATTAAGTGGTACAGGAGCAGTTTGACCAGGGGGATTGTACATGGTGGAAGAGCCTAAAGCTCCTCCAGTTGATAGAAGAGGAATGGAACATGTTAGGGGATGAAATAACAGAAGAAGAAATAGAAGTGCGGAAAAGGATGACAAATAATAAAAGATCAGGAAAAGATGGGATTCCAGTTGAGCTATGGAAGTTGGTTAAAGATAGAATATCAGGGATTTGCAACCAAAGATTAGTTGGTTCAGTTCTGCATGCCCTTATGTAGCTCTGTAAAGTTAGAAATAAATCACAGCATCAGCATTCTCGGATACTGGTTTTCATTGGCTGCCACCTCGGCAAAACATTTTGTAAAGTAAAATTACTAAATGTTAGGCTATTTTCATTAAGAAATTCTATATCTACTGTGCTAGATCACCACATTCCCCAGCTGCCCTAGTCCTAAAGGTTCTCAGATGGATGACTTCATGCTTACTTCTAATTCCACATGCTCAACTTTACACAAGGTCACTACAGTGGACTATTAGGGTAGAGTGGTCCCTGATATCCATCATCGTGAAAGTTCCAATTTATCTGACTTCCATCTGTAGACAGCATCTGAACTGATAGCTATAATTTCCTATAGAGTCTCTATAGTGACCATTCATCATTTCCACATTAGAGGCAACAGTCACCATGGAAGCCTCCTGTCTGGAGCTGGGGGCATTTCAAGGGGCAAATGGTTCATGGCTCTTGGACAGGTGATTGGACAGTTAATATTGTCCAAAGTTTGTGGACTTAGAGGCCAGTCTTCACATCAACATCCTGGAGATTAGGGCAGTTATCCTAGCATAGCAGGCCATTCAGTCCACCTTCCTCTGGGTTGATTGTTGTTCACTCAGGCAAATGTCAGTAATACAATATATCAACAAGCAAGAAAGAACCAGAGCTTATCCCATTTGCAGAGGAGTGATGAGTATGTGGGAATGGATGAGAGTTTAACACTGCTTTCTGATAGCAATGCACATTCCCCATTCTGGAAAAAGCCATCTGTCTAGCAGACAGGCTCAGCAGATACATTCCAATGCCTCATAAGTGGTCTCTCAAACTTACAGTAGCAGATCACATCTTCCTATTTTGGGGCCATCCTTGCTGTGATCTCTTTGTTTCTTCATCCAATACCAAATGCAGCAGCTTCTTTGTCCTGATCCCTCCAAAGTGAAAGTTATCAATGGATGCTTTGCTCTGTCAGTGGCCTCTCAAACTCATGCATGCCTTTCCTCTTCTACCCCAGTCACCACATTTCTACAGAAAACATCAATGTGCAAAGCTTCTGTGATCTTCACTGCACCATTCTTACCCCGGCAAATATAAATGCTCATCTTAGCTCACTCTAAGCTATATGGGATAGATCCTGCCAAGGACTGGACATCTGGCCAACATTCAAAACTTTTGGGTACCTTCCATGTGTACTATACATCCAAGGTGGCATATGGGCATGCCAGTATAAAAGGAAATGTATGGACACCGACATTCAGAACTTTCTTGCCTTTGAAGATACTAGCCAGACTCAGTCTTTGCTTCATCTGCAGTGGTTCAGCAGTTGGCTTGTTTGATATTTTGGGCAGGTAAGTGCCTTGTTGGGACTTTACTTCCATAGCTCTGTGAAATATTGTGGTGTTTATTGTTTATTTCTAGAGAAAATGAAAGTGTGTGAATGGCAGATATTGTATAGAGATTTTCATTTAGATTGCCTTTTTTGCTTATGGAAGGAACATGATGTATAGTGATGTTATCTTTGTTTATTATCAGCAGCTGGGATAGCTCCCCTGAAATGTTATGTAGAAAACAAGTGGGTAAAGGCCTTTATACAACTGACAGTGGACTGAAGTGCCAGTACCTCAGACATTCCTCATCCAGCTTTCTAGAAAATGAAAGCCATATGAGAGGTTCCAGAAATGGCTTCTGTGACATCATCTCTTCCCTGTCCATCAACAGATGACTCCACTGTGGTCATATTGGAGCCTCAGACCATTTGTCTGCTTCTTCCAGTCTCTCTGGTGATACTGCTTAGGAAGCCATTAAGGGTCTGGAATCAAACACAACCTCTGGGGACAGATGTGTGCCTGCTTCTTTCAAGAGAGTACCATTCTGGGTTACCTCAGAAGCCAGACAGGATCCCACCGATACTGTTTAAAAAAGAGATACCAGTTATCCAGGTTGAAATCTGGATGTCAGAGTCTACTTGGAGTTCCTCTTTAGATGCTCCTAAGGAAAAGACTAAAATGTTAAATATGTTTCACCTCCTACAACCTCTTCTTCTAAAGAATGTAAGGAAGAATGGTTTTCCTTTGCAAATGGTGCTTCTTTCCATTTAAAAAGGAAAAGATCTCCTTCTCCTTCAAACAAGGATTCTGGCATAGAAGAAATTGAGCTGGATTATACTTCTAAGGTGTCTTTTCCTGAGTCTTTGGAGTCATAATCTAAAGAAAATATTTCTTCAGATTCTCCAGTGGAAGAAATTTCCTTTCCTGGTGCTATAGGCAGGATGTAAGACTTTTTTCAATGGGGACATAAAGAAATTTTTGATACACAAAATGATATTACAGGCTTTTACGGGTGGAAACTTCTAAGGCTTTCGCTATTCCTCCTGTCATTTGAGTAGAAAATGCCTTTAAAGTTGCATGTACTGCACCTGATAGTCAGGCTACTGCACCTATAAATTTTGACAGGCTTTACAAGGTCCCTTAGACAAGTAAGTTTCTTTTCTGTAACCTTGTAGAAGACCCATCTGTTATTATTTTAACAAAAGGTACTGTCTCTGAAATGTTTTACTGCCTCTAATCCTATACCTTCAGACAAGGATGACAGAAACGTTGATAGGTGTGGGATAAAAGTTTATGCATTTTCATCCTAGCTTTCAGAACAGTTAGCTATCAAGCATACATGGCTAAATATCTTTTGGCATCCTTTGTTGACATGAATAAGGGAGTGGCAGAACTACCTTCTTCTAACAACAAGTCTTCGTTACTTTCCATGGTTTCCTTAGTCACTCAAGTTATTAAGGATTATTTAAGATGCTTTTATGATGCTATGGATGCAGCATCCAGAGTTGCAGAAGCTGGATTAGTGAGGTACAGATATGCTGCTTAAGATATCATAACTTTCCTGAGATTGTCCATTCTCAAATTCTTAAATGGTCCTTGGCAAGGAAGCATTATTTGCTTCCTCATCTAATGAAGTCTTGAAAAGATTTGATGACTGAGGACAACTGATCTGAGGGGTCAAGCAAAATTTCTAATCACCTGTCCCCAGATATAACAGAAATATTCTTTCCAGTCCTGGGCTATTTTACAGGAAACCACTTAAATATAAAAATCATCGGGGAAACAATTCAACAAGCAGTGGCAGGACAGCTCTATGCCCTCTTTCTTTCCTCCTCTCTTCCCTATCCCGATAACTATCCACATTTTTCAAGGAATCCTTCTAGTTATCTTCCTGTTTGGAGCTAGGCCACAAACAATTAATGGGTAACAGAAATCATTTAAAACATATACGGGTGGCAATGAGACTCTTTCCCTCCAAAGCAAGGAATTCCACCCCATCCTCACAATTAAACCTGCCTCTCATCATTTATCATATGCTGTGCCAGTGTATGATAGAACCTGTGCCACAGAATAAAAATTAAGACTATTCTATTCAAGAATATTTCTAGTATACAAAAAAGAGGGTACCTAGAGGCCTGTTCTGGATATGTTCTTACATTTTCACATTAGGGTTCCAAAATTTATGATGCGCACCCTGCAATCCCTTTTTCCTCTGATTCCCCTCTAAGTTTCTTGGTGACTCTAGATCAGAATGATGCTTATCACCATAATCCTATTCACAGAAAATTCAGATGCATTTTAAAGTTTTCTGTTTCTGGTTCACATTTTCAGTTGTCTTGTTTTCCCTTTGTGAATATCCATGGCCAAAAGGGTATTCGTAAAGTGTCAAGAACCAATGATTACTTTTGCAGGCTACAAGACATTCACATATTTTCCTGCTTGGATGACTGCCTTATTTCCGCAGACTCTATTAAAAAACACTTTCAAGAATCTGTACTCTTTGACAAAAATCTGCTTCAAAATCTAGGTTTTCACCTTACTTTGGAGAAATCATCTTTCATTCCTTCTGACAGAGTAGCATTTCTAGGATGCCTGCTAGGCTCTTATCAAATGATGGCTTCCCTCCAGGCTACTTACATCCTTTCAGAGCATATTACAATGGCAGTACTCTCATCTGATCCAGGACAGATCCACACAAATGGAGGTTGCACATGGGGGGGGGGGGTCTTTCATTAGATTAATCACCTGTGTAAAACTCCCCATATACATCTGTTTGCCTCTATTCACAGCAGACAGCAGGAAAAATGCTGTTTCAGGAATCCTTGTTGAAAAGCCTGGAAGACAGATGCTATTTCCATCCCATAGATGGAATATTTGTATAACACCCACTTCTCCTTACCATATTAACTAGAGTTATTTTAGTGATCCAAAAGGACTCTCCAAAAATAAACTTGGTAACTCCCTTTTTGTCCAGAAAACAGTAGTTCTCCCCTCTCATGAAAATGGCTAAGGACTATTATTTAAAGTTTATCACATGATGGACTTACTCATACAGTAAGTGGGATCTCTGATTCACCCCCAGCCTTTATAATTCTACTCCTGACTGCCTAGATAATAGAGTTTTTCATCTCTATCAGGCACCTTTTTTCTGAAGATAGGCAAGAAGTTTTAAAGGAGGCTAAGAAATCTGCTACGAAAAAATCTTATTTGAGCAATTGGAAGAGATTTTTGTTTGGTGCCATGAAAGGAGCCAGGACCCTTTTAAGGCTGAAGCTCAGATATGGCCTTTCTTATTCGTCTATCAAGATTCTTTTGACCATTTCTGCTTGTCTGCTCTTAGATCCCCTTTCCTCCTTTTCGGAGGTAAAACAATTACTGAAAGGGCTACTTCATATTCTTTCATATAGAAAACCTCTAATAGTACTGAATATGGGCACCTCTAATGCCAGGAAGTACCTGATCAATAGCTTAGAATGTGAAACTATGTCCACCATTTAATGAAACATGTTTTGCTAAAGCATTTTCTGTTTTATTTTTGCTAATCGAATAAGAGTGTTCGTAAATTCTCTCACGAAGCTTCCTGTCCATTTTCCCTATATAAAAAGCTGGACATAAGGTACAGGAAGCTAAGTAAACAACACTCTTGGACTCACAATTCAACTTATGGTTGATGTAAAATTTACATGTATTCAATACTCTAAAAGAATTACCTGTTTTTATGTATTTACACATCCTACATGCTCCACACATAAAGGTTCCAGTCAGTCTAGAAGTAGGTTTAGTGCTTTTAATTTCAAAAAAAACTTTTTAAATTAGTACCTCTTCTATAAACAATACTGGGTGACTGACCAATTCTGTCAACCAGGGAAGAGTCCTTATAAAGGAAACTCCAATTTTTCTGGAGAATTAATCTAAGTTGGTCACTGTCTTTACTAAAGGTGGTTATAAAAGTATAGCATAAATAGTTCCTAATGATTCTGTTGCAGTAAATAACATTGTTGTTCTCACTAATTCTAAAGGGGACTTTAATATTTACAACTTTTCATCTGTTGTTATAGAAGTGAATTTGGTAGAACTGCTAGGACCCGGCCTACTCATGCCAGGGACCCATACTAATGGCGGGAGGGGTATATGTGCCCCTACTCACCAGTGTGTGCCCACCATAAAGCCCAGCAGCCCTGGGGCAATAAACTACTGGCTGTCCATTGTCTAGTTGCCTAGCTTGGGTTACCTGGGATAGCTCTGTTGAGCGAAAGCTGGATGTAAAACCAACCAACCTGCCAAACATGAAGTGAGAATTGCTACACTTAATGTAGGTTCACTGACAAGACGCAGCTTGGAAATGGATGACATGATAATATGGCAGAGGCTGGACATCCTATGTATCCAGGAGATGAGATGGAAGGGCAGTGCAGCAAAGCCACTTGGCTTAGGATCCAGAGTCTACTACTCAGGTGGAGGGCAGGCTAGAAATGGTGTAGGAATTGTGGTGAGAGAGAGACTTCAGAAGGCAGTAAGAGATATCATCAGAATTAATGACAAACTCATGGCAGTCAGACTCCAATGTTGAAAGGGCAGTATTCATAATCTCAGCCTATGCCCTGCAGCAGGGTTGTGATACTGAGGAAAAGAGTGCATTCAGACAGCAGTTACAGGACCTACTAGAGAAAGCAGGACAACAGAAAGTGGTGTTGATAATGCGTGACTTGAATGTACATATCGGGACAGACAGAACAGGATATGAGGACTGCCTTGGTCCACATGGGTGGGGCAACAGGAATAAAGAAGGAAAAGCCATTCTAGACTTCTGTCTGGCAAATGGCTTGATAGTAGCCAACACATGTTTCAGAAAGAGAGACAGTTGCAAGATCACATACAAGAGTAGTCAACATGCAACTCCGGCAGACTTCCTCCTAATAAGGAAAAGGCAGTGGGGTAGAATCCGTGATTGCAAAGTCATCCCCAGTGAAACAGTCAGCCCACTGCATAAACCACTAGTTGCCACAATCAGTTTCAAGCAGTGGTCAGAGAAGGTTCTAAGGTCAACAGAGACCAGGCAGAAGACCTGGAAGTTGACTAGAGAGAAAGTACAACAGTTCAAGGAATTACTCAGGGCTCTAGCACCCCAAGAAGAGGAGGAAATAGGTGGAGTTGAAGAAGAATGGCAGCGCCTAAAAACAGCATGTGTTAGGACTACAGAAAAGATATGTGGCTGAGTCAAGTATGGAAATAAGGTACATAAGGAAAGCTGGTGGTGGAATGCAGAAGTACAGGAAGTCATAAAAAGAAAAAAAGGAGTGCAGGAAGAAGTGGGAGACAGAAAAGACTGACCAGGCTAGGAAGGACTACTGGTTGGCTAACAAAGAAGCTAAGAAGGAAGTTGCAATGGCAAAGAATAGGGCATCAGAGGCACTGTACTAACTTCTGGAAAATGACTCAGTAAGGAGCACAAAGAAACTACATTAGGTTGCAAGGCAAAGACAGAAAGATAAAGAAGATAGTCAGACACCCTTCATAAGGGATGCCAGCAACAACCTGCTCACCAGCCCAGAAGACTTCAAAGGCAGATGTAAGGTGTATTTCCAGCAGCATCTGAATGAAGAAAACCCGACAGAAGCTGTAGTGCCCCAGAAACAGCCTATGATCAGAGAAGAAGAGGAAACCACCCTAGAAGAAGTAAGAGCAGCACTAAGGAAGATGAAGTCAGGGAAAGCAGCAGGATCAGATGAGGTCACAGCAGATGTGATAAAGATGCTGGGTGAGATAGGGGAGAAATGGCTCCTGAGGGTACTAATAGCAGTGTGGAGAGAAAGGTATATCCCAGATGACTGGAGAATAAGCATACTCATGCCAGTGTACAAGAACAAAGGGGACAGCGACAACTGTGGGGCAGTACAGAGGCATCAAACTAATATCATTGCATGAAAGTTCTGGAGAGGGTGATTGATAAACTAATATGCAGAGCAGTAGAATGTAAGATGGGAGATGAGCAGTTTGGATTCAAATCAGGATGCAGCACAATTGACCCGATGTTTTCATTGAGACAGATACTTGAGAAGAAGCTAGAGATGAGGAGAGAGTCCAACTGGGCATTCCTAGACTTGGAGAAAGCATATGACAAGGTCCTAAGAAAGCTTATCTCGGAAGTACTGCAGTGGTTTGAAGTCCCAGAAACATTTGTAGAATTAGTGCAGGCTATACACAAGGACACAATGACTCAAGTACGAACAGTGTTCGGCCTCACAGAGGGGTTCCCAGTGGGTGTGGGTGTGCATCAGGGTTCAGCTCTGAGTCCACTGCTGTTCATACTGGTGATGGACTACAGATCAACAAAGCTGCTGTATGCAGACAATGTGGCAGTACAGGCAGACACTGAACTAGAACTTCAGCAAAGGATAGGAGAATGGAATGCAAATCTGAAGGCACATGGGATGAAACAAAGCACAAATAAGATGGCGGTAATGGCAGCAAATTGGGGAAATCAGAAGAACCTGAGAACAGAGATAGAGGGGAAGATAGTGGAACAGGTAAACAGCTTCAAGTATCTGGGAGGAGTAGTTGAGTAAAAGGGTAGTCTAAATTAAGAGATCAAAGCTAGAATCAGAGGTGCTGCAGCTAACTGGCACAGAGTATCAGGTGTAGTCTATGACAGAAGAATGCCAAAGAAGCTGAAAAGTAAGGTGTGCAAGACAGTGGTGCAATCAGAACTACTGCATGGTACAGAAACCTGGGCAGTAAACGCAGAACAGTTGAAGAAGCTAGATGTGATGGAAATGAAATGCCTGAGAAAGGTGATAGGATGCACACTGTGGAACAGGGGAAGAAATGAGGACATAAGAGCAGACGCCAAAGTAGCTCCAATTGCAGAAAAGATCAAAGAGAACAGATTATGGTGGTTTGGGCACATGTAGAAAAGCAGAAGACAATCTGGTGAGGAATATTTGGGACAGACAGGAAGAAGGTAAGAGGAAGCGAGGACATCAAGCAAAGAGGTGGATGGATTGTGTGAAAGAAGATATGCGATAGTCAGGCATGAGTGTTGAAGAAGGCAGGAGTGTGGCACTGAATCAAGAGAGTTGCTGACAGTTAACACGATACCCCAACCCTATGTAGAAAAATGGGAAAAAGGGGGCTGATGATGATGATGATCTAACTTCTCCAACTTCTAACACCTACTAAGAGACTACCTAAATAATACTTGGCTCTGATCCTGTACTATCCCAGGCTGAACTACCCACAAAGCATACTTCTCACTAATTCCTTCTCCCTGAACATAGACACTCATTAGAGAAAGGACAAATATAATCTTGTCTATGCTATATTATTTAGGCATGTCTGTTTCAAAGTGCATGCTCAGTCTTTTAATGTCATCTCTGTGAACTGCAACTTGTGAATTCATCATTGACAATGTTTCTTTTTCAACTTATATTTGTCTAAATATTTGTACCCTGTATGTATAAGCCCATATTGCATAAAATAAAGTTGTGAATTTTTAACTTTGTTAATATGTTGTTCTTCTGCATTAAGCTTTGTAATAATGTTGTTTAACTGGATCCACATTATGTCAATGTGGAGCTTTTCTCCCCAAGGCCTCCAATAAATGGGATATTATCCCCGTTAGACTTTTCCAGTAAACAAATGTCAAATAGAAAATAAATAATTGTGAAGGTTAGAGGAAGATGAGTCTCAAAAACTAATAGTTAAGGTAGGAAGAGATAAGATAAAAATGGTGATGTATAATCACTCTGCATGGAAGGTTCCTTTTTGATAAGTTGTGTTTGAACAGAGGAACCAGTGAGGGATGTCCTTTTTCCCCCCATGTTATTTGCTTTATATCTGGAGCCAAAGAAAATAAAGGACTCAGGAATTCAAGGATATAATCGGTATGGTAATAAAGAAAAGGATTTATTTGCATATTATCTTGTACTTGATGGATCCAGAAAAGGCATTTCAGTGTTATGGAACATTATGAAACAGTTCCATGTCTTTTTGGGATATAAAATTAATGAAGATAAAGAAACTCTGTCGTAATATATTATGTACCAAAACATGAAATGGTTCAGCAACACCCATATTTATGGGGACATGATAAGATGAAGTATTTAAGTATATGGATTCAAAAGCATTCTATTATGGCAGCTAAGGATATATAGGGAGAGAATAAACAAAGGATAATACAAAAACTGAGATAATAGACGCTCTTGTTTATGGATATGGATATTAAGATATATGCAAGGAAAATATTTCTAGTCACTTAACTTTTATATACAGTCAGGCATATTTTATCAACCAGAGGAGAAGTGGTGGACAATAATTACAAAAGAGTTGAAGGAATTTATTTGGGAGGGAAAGAGGGCAAGAGTTTAGTGGGATAAGTTGATACTCCCCATGGGACAAGGTGGTTTAGGATTACCTGATTTGTATGAATATTTAAAACTATGTAGTCGAGACTCATATACGCAACATAAGGTTATAAAAGAGATAATGATGAAGGAGGGGTGGTGGTTCAAGAAATAAGGAGAAGGTAGGATTTTAAATGCAAATTTTTAAGGAAAATAATAACAACCATTCAGAATATTGCATGCATACATTTGCAGAAAGTATTCTAAGAACTATGCCAACACATGAATGGAGAAAATAGATTTTGCCCATAGGGATGACTGTAAGTAAGGGTAGAGATAATAAGCAAGAGGGGGCAGAATTTACTGAAAAAACTTGCAAAGGAACCAAGATAGAGTGAGATGAGGCTAAGCAGAAGTTTGGACTACATGCTAGAGACTGCCTTCCCTACCAGGGATTGATGTCAAACTTTAGGCAAAGAGAAAGGGACAAGGGAGCCCTAAGTGAAAGAACAGATCTACTAGTTTTTAGCTGAGTCTAGAACAGAAGTCTGCAGTTAAAACTTGGCTAATTAATAGAGTATAGTAAATGCTACATGATAACTATAGGAATCAATCAGCGGAGGTTGGGAACATTTGGGAAGAGAGCCTTGAAGAGCATTGTACAAAGCAACAATGGAAGGACATATGTATGGCTCCTAAGTATGTAACAAAGCCCAGAAGGTTTAGGAATTTTGCTTGGAAGTGTTTGCGTATGTGTATTTATTTAAAAAAATCCTCATAAAAATGTTCAGGAGTGAGATTTAATAGAAAACATGAATGGAACAATTTCTGTTATGTTAGAGTAAGTGACAGCTTTATAAAGAAAGAAAACATACTTGCAATGTATAATGCATGAGAAAAACATTGTTATATTTTGTTTTCTTTTCTATTAATGCATGTGTTCCTATATCTTGAGTGATAATTTAATAAAGGTTTTTAAAAAAGCATTAAAGCACCTTAGGTTATGCAATTATTTAGGGGTTTTGATATTTCCTGGGTATAGGTTCAGGTAATTTGCAAGTTCTCGATGTTTAGCTCTTGAGAAGACATCAACTGAATTACAGTAAACTCTCAGTTAACCAGCACCCATGGGGATTGGTAGATGCCGGATAAGTGTAGTTTCTGGTTGCTTGAGAGTTACTATTAAAATAGACCTGACAAATACTGTACCCTATACTATACCATATCATACCATAAGCACTGTATTGAATTCATTTTAATATTGAAATACAGTAATTAAAAGCTTGGGTGGAATACTATTTTAAACTTATAATTCCACTAGAAAGTGTGGCACTTGAAAAGGTTTTCAGTGGCACACTGAGTGGATTGGAATTTAATGAACTGAATAGAGACAGAAAGAGAGAGAGTGAATGCATGTATGAAAGCAGAAGCAAAAGTGTGCAAGAGATTGAAGAGATGTATGAAAGCTGAAGAGGGTGTGTGAGAGATCGGAGAGAGAAAGAATGACTGAATGCATGTATGAAAGCTGAACATCCTGTGTGTGTGTGTGTGTGTGTGTGTGTGTGTGTGTGTGTGTGTGTGTGTGTGTGTGAGAGAGAGAGAGAGATCAGAGAGAGAATGTGCAATCTGGCAAACTGAGTATGGAGTGAGTGTTGACATTTTAGTGATTTGAATTTTTTGGTTTGACTTGTTCTCAGGTTGGGGAGAAAGAGCATTTATTTTTATCATCCTTTTCAAAACTCTAAAAACGTAAGGTATGTTTCTGCTGGGGGAAAAACAGAAAGTGCCAAACATGAAAAACTGAATTTTTCATACTGTACTGTATTTCTTTGATTTTTTCTGGTTGCTTGAGAGTTCTGGTTGCCTGAGTTCCAGTTAACTGAGAGTTTACCGTACTTAGAATCAATGTACATTTTTACCTTTCTCCATTTAGAAGTTTATAGGAGCTCTTTATTTATTTTTACAGTTGTTAACTGGGTAGGTATGTTTGCCATTAATCCTTTTCAAGCATGACCCTGTCCATACATGCAGACAATTACAAGTATGAGGCAATTAATCAGGCAATTTAAAACCTGAAAATATGTGATAATGAGAGATAAATGACAGAACTACAAATTCCCTACTCAATAAGCAGTAGTTTTACAATGCTGACAACAGAGCATTGTAATGTAGCACACCTGAAGTTAAGCTTAGATAAAATAAATTATTTATATCAAAGTACCTGTTTAAAGACATATCAGGAGATTCATTAATGTCATGTACATGTGATGCAGAAGCTATCATGATTGATCATTTAGCATTGCTAATCAAATATTCTGGAAGCCAATGTATGTACATAGCATGACGAAGAGCATCACCTTGAGCTTACAGCACAGGCTAGTTTCCACATCGCGGTAAGGAAGTGCACAAACATATGTATGTGCATGATATAAACAAGAGTGTGCCTGACAAACAACAGATTCAGAAGTGGGTTCATGCGCACTCAATGACATCAAATAAGTAAATTAGGACTACATGAGCAAGAAAAAGCCAACCAAGAAAAGGACAATGAAAACTAATATTGCTGTACTGTTCATTGAGTGAAATTATGGACATGTTGAACATTACTGATAATCTGATTCACATTAACAAACAATCATGAGATGTTCAGCAGGAAAAACTAATGGAGGATAATATGGGCATTTAAGACTTTTTAAATTGCAGACACTCAAACTTTAAATGCAGGAATACTGGCAAATGTGTGTAATTGTGTGAACAAATGCACAAACATATGGAAACCCTGTACACAGTGCTTGTAGAAGCTGTGAAAGCAGATAGGACAATAGTTGTGGCAGTAGCATGCATGTTGTAAAGGGTACAAAGTGGAAACAGAAAAGGTCTGTCATTAGTGACTGCAATCCTCAAAGATATGCTAGATAACCAGAAATGTCAGGCGGGCAAGCTGTGAAAATAATAACAAATGAGTTGTATGTCAGGAGATGTGGGTCATGTCTTTAAACCTGTAGGGTGATGGAATTCATGTCAGAAACCATTCATACGGGGGAAGTTCATCAGCAAGTTTATGTGTGAATGAATATAGCCATAGCTAAAGGTGAGCCCAACTATCCCAAAGAAATGGTCATATCCAATGAGAATTTACCAGAATGCATCTGTGCAGTAAGTTATTGTCTAGCAACAATTCTACCATACACTGCTTCAATGTATATCAGATGGGATTGGAAAACCTGCCTACCTAAGTCACAATTATATGACATCTGCATGACAAGTTGAATAGCAGTTGTGAGAAACTACACATTTGAATGGTGTGTCACAACATTACTGGAGAATCACAAAGTGCATTAAGAATTGTGAAACGGGCAACAGGAATTGTTGGATCATAGCACTCGACATACTTCACAGACAGCTGGAATATCACATAAGGGTGACAATGAACTGTGGAAACTGTGAGAGTTTACATAATAAATTCATAGGCAGGCCTATAGCCTCCTCACAGTGTGGCTCACTTCCCTTGTATGTTAGTCAGAAGAGCCATGTAGCCAAAGAAAAATTCTTAACAAGTTTTGCCAGAGGAGGAGAAATTTGAATAACTACTTACGATTGTTGAATAGTGATGCTGCTTAGTACTACCAGTCATGTAATGGATGATGTAGAGTGTATATTGTTAAACTGGGCATGTTACAAGGTTGCACAGCACTATGTTTTGTAGACACCTTCTTATGTAATGCACAGTTTTTAGATCTGTGCAGTTACTGCTGATAGCACAGAAGAACTAATAAAACAGTTGTCAGAAGGCAAACACTTGAAGGGATAACATTATATTGGAATGCATATGCCCCCCAAAAAAGGGAGTACAATAATTGGAGGAAACAAAACTCCATATGTATAAACGTTATCACTAGAGTTGTACAGATTATATTTTTAAATAAGACAGTATTGCTCATGTTACCATTTTCCTTTTCTGATGCACTTATACCAAGTACACACTGCTGGATTTGAACACCCACCTACATCACTCTATACTCCAGAGATGCACATACTTCAGACACCACAGAGGAAGCTGCATTATAGTTATCAGAAAGCATACAGTTAAACGGATAACATGAGCAGTGTGCTTGACTGCACATTATCTCCATTAAAAGGGAGTGTATGACCTGGGGGATTAAAACCCTGCACCTGTGAAGCTTTACCAGGAAGAAGAATTGTACAAATCACATTTGTTGAGTAAGCCATTTATGCCTGTTACCACATACTTTTGTATACGCTGCTAGACCTGAACACCTGTCTAAGTCACAGTTTCTATGCCTGCACAAAGCCGCTGATGCAACAGCAGAGGTCATGCCAAAGATGTCAAAAAGCACACAGATGAAGTGCCAGTGTGAGCAGTGTATTTGATTACATTGGCCTCCATTAAAAAGAGGTTCAACACTTGTGAAATCTTAACCCTCTCCCTGTGTAAATAAATGTTGGCACTAAGTTAAACTGTATGCATCACCTCTCTTGAGCAAGCCACTTTTGCCTGTTATATATTGCTGATATGCATGCTCATATTCCCATATATTCCCAAGCATCTACACAGTTATTCCATACTCCAAACCAATTCCCTCTTTCTCATCTGCTGAGCTACTAGTTACTTTTCTCAAACTTAACAACCACAAAAGCCTTTGCATCATAGTAATATACATTCCCCCAGGAAACAATAGTCCTATTCTATCAGAATTTCTAGCCTGGTCAAGCCTTAACATACAAAATGAAACTATCATTTTAGGCGATGTTAATATCAACTGGTTAGATACCTCCAATAATAATCTCTCCACAAATATTAACCTACACATATATTCTCAACTAATTTCTGATATCACCAGACGTAACAAGAACACAAACAAAGGCTCAGCCTTAGGTTGGATCCTAGTTTCTGACCCTGATAAAATCTCTTCTTCAGGCATTCTCCCTCATAGTATTAGTGATCACTCTCCAGCATTCATTATACGTAAACCCACCTCTACAACTAACCCTCACCAATACAGATACACCAGAGATCTGTCTCATTTCTCCCAAAACACCCTCAATGACATCTTGCAGAATACAAATTGGAACCCGCTTAAAATTCTTCCACTCTGCGATGCTGTTGAATTCTTTAATTACACATTCCTCAGAACCCTAAACTCTCTTGCCCCCTAAGACTAAAGAGAGTCAAATCAAAACATACCTGCTGGCTGACAAAGGCCACAAAGCAAGTTATGTCCTCTAAGGACAAAGCATGGAAAACCTGGCAAAAAAACAAAACTCCTTCCAACCTAATGCAATACAAACAGCTTCATAATCAGGCTAAATGTTTAGTGGTCAAAAACAAAAAAAGAGTATATACAATCTATTCAAGATCAGCACAAACAAAATCCCCAAAAATTCTGGGGAGCAATTAATTCCTTACTCCATTTAGGTTCTAACAACACCCCATGCCCAAACCCAGATAAACCCCCCTCTGAATTAGCCTCACTCTTCAATACATACTTTATTGACATCATCACCAATCTAACTACTACCTTCCCACCCATCAACCCTGACATTTTGGGCCCACCATCAGTGCGTAATACCTCAAATTCCATACCCATCTTCTTATTATCACCCATTACCACATCCACCATCCAAAAACTTCTTTATAAACTAAAACCTTGTACAAACGCTCCTGATAATCTACCTGCAGAATACCTCCATCTAGCTGCCCCTTCCATAGCTTACCCTATCAGCATACTCCTTAACAGGTCCATTCAAGAATCCTGCATACCAGATATGTGGAAAAAATCATTTGTCATTCCTCTACATAAAGGCGGCAACAACTCTGACATCTTAAACTTCTGTTCTATTGCCATTCTTCCCCCTATCTCTAAAATATTAGAGAAGTGCATCCACACACAGCTCGTAAATCATTTAGTTAAATACCAACTGCTTTCTCCCACTCAGCATGGCTTTAGGTCTGGACATAGCACCAACAATGCCCTCATGTCCTTCTTAGACACAAGAAATAGAGCCCGTGACTCTGGCTGCTTAGTTTCAGCTTTCTTTCTCGATCTATCAAAGGCATTTGACACCATTTCTCACTCCCTACTGCTCAGCAAACTCTCCAACCTCAGTCTATCTCCCCCCACCCTACAATGGTTTACAAACTACCTCAAAAACTGGCAGCAATCCTCTAAATGGCAAACTCTTCCTCCTCTTTCGTCACTGCCAAGACAGGTGTTCCCCAAGGATCAATTCTTGGTCCCCTCCTCTTTAGTATATTTGTCAACAACTTTCATCAAACCCTTACTCATAGCTCTGTCATCCAATATGCTGATGATTCAACTATCATCTCCTCCTCAAAATCTCACCAAATTACAGCAACTTACCCAAGAAGCACTACCAAGCATTGGATGTCGCAGAATCACCTCGCCCTTAACCCCAACAAAACAAAACTTTTATTATCTGCTCCCACAAAACTGCCCCCATTGACAAATTTCTTTTTACAATTACTTTGTGTAACAATGCCATCCTAGAAGTCGTCCCTACTACCAAACTGCAAAGTGTCATCATTGATAACAAACTATCCTTTGCCCTTCATATCCACAGCAACAAACTATCCTTTGCCCTTCATATCCACAGCAATATAAAAAAAAAAAACATCAAAAGCTAGGTGCCCTATATCGACATAACTATTTCCTCAAGCTCACTGCCAAAAAGGCCCTCATCTCATCCTTCCTACTTTCTACTCTGCTTTATGGTGCTCCCATCCTTACCAACCTACAATCTTCCCTAAAATGTAAGCTTGATTCCTGTTGCAATAAAATTGCCAAATTTGCTACAAACTCTAAATACTCTACCCACCACTGCTCCTTATTGCATAAACTAAACTGGCTGGAATCCCACCACCATTTTACTTTCCTTCAACTAACCGCAGCCCACAAAATAATCTACCAACCTGAACAGTGCCCTTCCTTTTCATCCATACTGACCATGTGCCGGCCCAATCACCACCTCAGGTCAGAAAACAAAATGTTGCTGTCTATAGAGAAACTCAAACTGTCAGCTGGCCAAATGCTGTACTCCCATGCTGTCTCAAAGTTATGGAATAATCTTACTCCTTCTCTCAGATCAACCTGTAAGTCTGCTTCTTTTAAAAAATCCCTAAAATTACATCTAGTCTCTAACTGGCGATGCTCCTGTACCCCACAAAAAAATCCCAACACCTAACTTCCCACTATGGAACCTCTCTGTTTCTATTCTCAAATCTTTCCCACTCTTTTCTCTATACCTTCTCACACCTCCTCTCTCCAGCTTTTCATCCTGATACAGTCTGCTCACCTGCTTCACCCTGTACTGTACACCCCTCTACTTTGAATCCTACACACTCACATGTATATACCATTGTTTTTTCTACTCACATATACTGTTAAGTTACTTTTTTCTTCTGCTCTGACTTTCATATTTCTGTTTCCAGTTATGCTCTCACTTACAAAATTTTGTCTTTTCTGTGTATTATTGAAATGTCATCTCTGCCAATAGTCTTATCCTTTCTACTGTCTGTCCATTTTTATGTATCAACAATTGTTCTAACTAATTGTATGTAGTAATTACATCTATTTTATTCATGTATCTACAATGTTTTAATTTGTTAATTGTATGTAATAATGTGGAGCTTTTCTTCCTGGGCCTCCACTAAAAATGGGCTCCTCCAGGCCCAGTGGACTTTCCCGGTCAACAAATGCAATAAACAAATAAATGAATAAATAAATATTAGTTACACACTACCAGAAAAAAACACACATTTGAAGGATATTTTGAGCAGGCTGTTACAATGCATGTGGCCTCCCTTAAAAGGAGTACAAAACTTGAGGGATCAAAACCCTGTACCTGTAGTTAAAATGTTTTTAGTCCCTTTAGTCTTATATACAGGTCAGGCATATTTTTTCAACCAGAGGAGAAGTTGTGGGGAGTAATTAATAAAGAGCTGAAGGATTGCATCAGGAAGGGGAAGACAGCAAGAGTCAAGTGGGATAAGCTTATTCTTCCAATAGAGCAGGGCAGATTGGGATTACCCGATTTGAAGGGGTATTTTAGAGCAACACAGTTAAGGATCCTATACATAGCACAAGTAGAAAACTATAACTCAAAATGGAAAGAGATGATGAAGAAACAGGGGCGAAGTTCAAGTAACAGGGAAAACAACAATAATCATACAGAATATTATATTCATAAAGTAGCAGAATGTATTCTAAGAATGAAGACAATACAGGAATGGAGAAATAAGATTTTTCTAATAGGGGTGACTGCAAATAGGGATACAGATAAAAGCAAGAGGGGGAAGGTGTATATTGGAGAAAATTGGCAAAGGAACCAAGGTATTGGGAGCAAATAACTTGATTGGGAAAGGTAATAGAATGGGAAGATGCCAAGACTGCAGGTTAGAGATTGCCTTCCATATCTAGGACTGATATCAGAGTACAGGCAAAGGGTAAGAAATAGGGGGAGTCATAAATGAATGACCAGAACTGGTAGAGTTCTTAGTATAATCTAGAACAGAAGCTGCTGTCAAAAAAGGAATAATTAGTAGAGCATATAAATGTTGCATGATAACTATAAGAATCAATTAGTTACTTAGAAAGGATGGGAAGAGAGACTGGATAAGCAATTCACAAAGAAACAATGGGAGGATATATGTATGTTTTCCAAATATGCAACAAAATCTACAAGATTTAGGATTTTAATCTGTAAATGTTTGCATAGATATTTTCATACCCCAAGTAGACTCCAGAGAATTTTTCCTCAGGTAGACAGCAGTTGTTGGAGGTGTGATGGGGAAGAAAGAGGTAATTGGGAAAATATTTTCTGAGAGTGTAATGAGTTGGCAGACTTTCACGATTCCCAGCAGACTGCTCTGTCAGTGATACTGGGTGAGCAAATTGGTGTAACTAAGGGAATAATTTTCTGAGCTATGATACTAAATCGGAATTACCTAGATATCGTAAGGCCATGCTGAGTCTAACTATGGTGGCTGCCAAAAAACAAGTACTAGAAAATGGAAATCAGAGTCTAAACCAACTTTACTAGAAGTAGCAAGTGTAGTAGCAAATATAGTAACAAAGATAAAACAACTGGAATTGGAATCCTTAGAAAATGGTAGGAGTAAATTACACATGAAAAATGGGAAATGTGGGACCACTGCATGCAGAGGAGGAATGATGTTTAAAAGAAGGCAGGGTCTGAATGAGCTATGTAATGGTTGTCTGACAAGGACTGGCTATGTTAAAAGTGATGTACAATGTTTGCAGCTACAGTTGTGTTGGTGCAGTTTGTAAGGTATAATGTTTGCAGCTGAGATTGTGCTGCTATGACTTATTTAAATTTATATAAATTGTCTATGTCGCACATGATAATTTAATAAAGAAGTTTCTTTTAAAAAAAACCCTGTACCTGTGTAAATATACATACTGAGTAGAACTGCTCATATCATATCATATCTGTTGAGTAAGCCATTCTTCCTGTTGTCAGTCGCTGATATACACACTCCCATTAGTGATACACTGCTGGATTCAAGCACCTGCTTACCTCACAGTACAGTCTCTAGAGCTGTGCACTAACTGCTGATGCGACAGAAGAAGTAATTTCACACTTCTCAGAAAACATGCATTTGAAGGTCTGTCTTAAGCATCATAGGTTCATAGGTTCATAGGTGTGTATTATGCTAATGGCCCTGGGGCCTTTACAAGCCTAGCCATAGGATTACCCTGGCATAGTGCCACTCAACCTTAGTTCCCAAACCTCTGTTGAGTAGAGCCTCTGGAGTTATTCCTGGGGTGAATTTTCTGTTTCCCATCCACTCATCAAGATTTCTCTTGAAGAGGGTCAATGAGGTGCTTTGCTTGATAGGTATAGGAAGTCTATTCCATAGCATAGGCAGTCTCTGGGTTATGAACCTGTCCCTCCAGCATGTTCTGTTCATTGTGGTAATGAGGTTGAGGTCTCTGGAGTATGTGGTGTGGAGGGATTGGGATTTCTTTAGATGTAGCATTTCTAACAGAGCTGGGTCAGACATGGCTTTGTAAGTCAAGCAGAGAAGGCCTCTAAGTAGGCGATATGAGACAGAGATTAGTTGGAGTTTTTTGTGTCTGTCCATATAGGACAAGTGTTTAAGGCCTAGAATCTTGTGAGGTACTTTTGCGGCCTCTCCAGTAGTTGCAGGTGTCTAGTGAGGTACATGCCAAATGGTACATTGTACTCGATGACTGGCCTAATGATGGAAGAGTGGAGGGAGACAATGGCCTCTTTCTTCCTGGATGCAAAACCCTTAGTAATGAGATGTGCCACATAGAAGGACTTTCTGACCACAGTGCTAATGTGGTGATCAAAAGAGAGGTTGCTGTCAACCTGTGTTCCCAGATCTCTTATAACACCTTCTGTGTTCAGTGGACTACCATCATTGTGGTAATTCATGTGAACCAGGTTTTTCCCCAAAGGGGATGACAACACATTTTTTGGCTTTGAGCTTAAGGCCATGGTTCCGACACCAGTCGTTGGTCTCAGTGAGGCTATTCTTTAGGATGTCAACATCACTTGGGAAGTTAATAATAGCTCCCAACTTGCAATCGTCTGTGAACTTTGTTTGCCAGAGTCACATTGTGTTGACCTGGACTTCAGAGAAGTAGATACCAATTAGGAGAGGACCCAGGACCGAGCCCTGTGGGACTCCACTCATGACTAGTTGGCAGTCTGACTTGGAGTCAGCTACTATCACACTGTGGGTTCTATCTGTGAGCCACTTTGCAACCCACCTAGTGATATAGGGGTTGATGCCTAGCTTAGTGAGTTTTTCTATGATTCCTAAGTGGGGAATGGTATCAAAAGCCTTGGCCAGATCAAGGTAGGCTATATGAACAACCTTGCCTTCATCCACAGCTCTGATGACTGACTCAAAGAAGTCGACCAAGTTGAGCAGGCATGATCTACCCTTAACAAAACCAAACTGTGTGGGATCCAGTGTATGGAGATTCCCTATATCCTTTTTTATTAGGTCCATGATGATGCGTTCCATAGCTTTGCATATCAGACTCATCAGGCTAATGGGGAGATAGTTCCCAGGGTCTGTAGTCACTCCTCCTTTGTGGAGAGGGATGACTGTAGCAGTGCACCATTCGGTAGGGACAAAGCCTGAGGTGAGGCTGTGATTGAACAGGGCACACAGGTGAGGTGCCAGTTCACTCTGTAGCTCATGTATAACACAGCCAGGGATATTGCCTGGTCCCATAGAAGGTGTATTCTTGGCCTTGGACAGTGCTATTTTAACCTGTGCAGCAGTAATACTGGGTGCCTGGCAATCTCCTGGTATTGTGACTGGTCCTTTGGGGGGGAGAGGGGTAAAGTTGGCACTGAATCCGTCGGCCAGTATACTGGCAATGTCTGTTGGCTCGGTATAGGAGATACCATTGTGCAGTACCTCAGAGCAAATCTAGGTATTGCCGTGGAGATTCTTTACATAACTATAGAAGGCCTTGTGGTTGTCTTTACTATCTGCTGCAATTCTATTTTCATAGCTAGCTTTAGAGGATTTGATGAGGGATCTCAACTTTTTGTTGAAGTACATGTGGGTACCCACACACTGGAAGAGAGCATGACACAGGTGTGGAGGAATGGACAATGTGCTTTGTGAAACAGACACTGGCAACATGTGGATCATAATTCACAACATGGATTGGTAATTTAAACTCCCATCAAGAGTACATTAAATGACAGATCCTGTTTTACTTTGAATAATAACTGTCACTTCACACTTGTATCAGTATTTAATTCTGCATGCATTGGGGCTAAACTTATAAGCATGAGGAGCACCATATGAATGTGGCCAAAGGCAAATTCTCTGCAGTTTTTTCCATGGGACGTGAAGTGTCATTTACCATTACTTAATTATGGGTAGTGTTGTTCTTTATGCCAAAACTGCGAATGTAGAAAGAGCAATTTGTTGTACTTTTCAAAAGTCTTATGTCCTTGCCTGTGAAGTGATTCATGTGTTACCTCATGTGAATTGCCATGGTAGGGAATGAGATATTTGTGTGCAAGAGTGATGTTAAGTGAGTCACTTGATTTACATGCCTCTGACAAGTCCTTCCATGACCATGTCTGGTGACACGTGGTCAGTGGTGTCAATGGTATTTGTGGCCAGGGCCGTGTATACTCAATGGCTTGACAAAGGGCTAGTGACATGATTAAAAAGGCCAATGTCAGAGCACAGGCTGTGACATGAAAGTGGAAGGTTACTGGTAGTGGGCTGTCTACTGAATTAAAACTCAGTAAGATGGAAGAGTTTCTGTCAATTCTCAGGATTTCAGGCAGCTCAGAAGAGTTTCACAGTGCAGTGCTGGATATTAGGGCAGAGTTGGAGCAGTGCCAGAGGATTTCCACTATTGATGTCCCAGGTGTGGCATTCAAATATTTATGTCCATCTTTGCAATTGATAGTCACTTATATGGTTATACTACCTGTATCGACTATTGTGTCTAGGTACATCTGGCACTGAGGTGGAGTGCTTTCTGTGCAGAGTATGCATGTATATTCCCTGTGTTCCCTTGAGTTTTCTTCTGGTATTCCAGTTTACTCACACATTCCAAAGACATGCAGTAAGTGGACTGGGCACTCAAAATGGTCCATAGGTGTGAGGGTGTACGTGTCTGTGTGGTAGTGAAGAACAACTATGGCAGGGTTCGGTAACCAGTTGTATGAACTTTGGCTCTAGATGATTGTCACTGTTGAAGTGACTCCCCAACCATATGTGCAAAAATGGAAGAAAGGGTTGTGGATGGATAGGCATCTAACACTGAGGAACAATGACTACCTGCACATGATATTTGTATACTTACATGAATTAGTTATGCTAATTAATCTGAGATTATAGTATTTGGATGTATGATCGAGATATGTTGGCATAGGTATTATGATTATTTCTTATGTATTCATTGCTGAAGCACTGTGGATCTCCCTCTGGGATACGTTCAGAATTTCAAAGTCCAAAATTTCGAATCTCATATGACCGAAGATCATATGTTCGAAGTTTTAAAACTTCGATATCCTGAACGGAGATCAGCATACAGCACGGACCTGGAGATTTCCCTTGTCCTCATTGTAGTGCGATCTCAGAGTTGGTATATTTAAGTTGCAGGGGGTGTGGGGGGTGCAGGGGGGCTTGCCCCCTGCATACACTTGTTTATTTATTTACTGGTGTTTCGGGGGAGGGTTCACAATATCAAGATTCCAAGCTCTTGAGATTCTGAACTCGATGTTATGAAACTCGAGATTTTGGGATTTTGAAATTTAGAAGTGAACTCATATATTTGTATTTATGTGTTCTTTGTGCACAAGCTTGTTCATGTGCACTGGTACATTTTATATTAAGAACCTACCACATTATTTTATAGAAAATACTACTAAATTAAGGTTGCATATTACTGCCTAAGAAAATGTTATTAGTATTTTAATAAAATGTGTAGGTACACATTTTCAATTTTTAAATTGTATCAACTGTTTTGCTGTATGCAGCCTCAGTGAGTGTCTGAAACCAGGTTATCAAAATGAGATGAGGTAAAGAGACTGCCCTTCTTCTGTTCAAATTAGCAGGATAGCTGTCACTGCAACTGTTCTTAAAGGGGGATTTTCCAGGTGTCATGGTAACCACAGCAGAGAAATACTATACATTTTGTGCTTAAATTCAGCCACCAGACTTCATGAAGACAGACTGCAACACTTATTTTTAAGAATGATTCTCTTTAACCCTCAACTTACTGATCGCTATTTATTTTAATTCTGTCCTTTTAGTATGGATTTTTAAAACCATTATGGTACATTTCAGATCTTAAAGGATGCAAGCATGTTTTTGTCTCTTACTGCTGTTAATTATGTTACTGACTGGCAGTTTAATACAATAGCATTAAGATGTGATCACACTGGCATGCTTTATTTTCAATGCGGGGACTACCGCCTTCCTAACAATGTTCTGTATTCTGTACATTCTGTGCTTTTTCTCCCCCACATACTAATAGACTTTAATTGCCTAGTCAAGATGGTCACGTCTCTTTCTGAGCTCTTACTGTGGGCATCCATAGCTATTATTATAAGGGCTCTAGACGATGGACCTGATCAATTTGTTCTTCCCTGGGATTTTGATTATGAAACCTCTATATGATGAATTTATTAAAGATATGACCTGTTGATTCTGCTTTTGTTCTTTTATACTGCAAAGGATGCAGAAATAGATTTCTAGAACATATTAATTGACAGTTTTATTTACATGTACTGCATGCTATTTTCACGTTCGTAACTGCTGTGAGATATTTAGTAAAAGTTGTTTTCCTTGTAATATGGCTAATTATTTATTTTCTATAAAAAGCATTGATGTGTTCCAAGTGGATATTATTATAAACCTTTTAATGAGTCCTCATTTTGGAGTGGTAATACACCACTGGGTACTATGGGTAGGTATCACAAGTCAGAAGTACTTCATATCTGGTGTAAATATATTTTTGCCAAAATATTATTAGTATGGCATCGCTTAATCTACATCAGAAACACTGATACACAATGTAAACAAATTTAATATACAGCTCAAGCTGAGGTTTTCCAGCCTACACGTATCTAAGAAGGGGTGACAGCTTCTTTTGAATTTTATTATATTATTTGTTTTGCCTCTAACTGCTAATTATACCACATTCAGCTATTTTGCTGTGCATTAACATTCAAACAAATCATGGTATGGAATAAAGTTCTATTTATTTTCACATGTATTGCAATACAACTATAACAATAAGTCATATAAAACAAACAGTAGTCAAGACGTAGTAAAAGCGACTCTGTCGAGCTGTAGGAATGTGGAAAACAGTGCAAACAAAAAAAAAAAACACAGACAAAGGATACCAACAGTGAGGATTCCAGAGGCATTGTGAAGACACAAAAAGCCACCTAATGCAGAACAAATAGGCCAATACTTTAAATAATGATGTGCAAAGAGAGCCTAAAGCCACATACAAGGAGGGTTGAAAAATGATAGACTGTACAGCTTAGAACAAGACATGAGGTAAGGGAATGGTATTCTGGATCTTAAAAGTAACAAATTGCATGGAGAACCAGGATGGAATGATGAAGAGCTAACATGAGAAGATAATGAGACTTCAACACTGCATCAGCTGCTTGCAGTATAGAAGTCTATGGGTTCTATTCTTATACTAGCCACTTGGAATTCTATTCCAGTACTGACACTGCTATGTGACATTAAGAGGTGATTCACTCAAGAGGTACAACTTTTATGTTAGATTTTCTAGAAAGGTTCCATCTGACATATGATAGTTCTGATGGATGCTAAATATCCCATGGTACCAGACGATATAGAATAAAGGAGTTTTTCTAATGTCCTGGCCAAATTTTCCCTAGTTAACATGAATACCACCCTAGGTTTGCCCGAAAAAGGGAATTATCAGTAGGTCTAACCATCGGTAAAACACAGTAACTAAATAAAATGTTGCATGCCATACTCTGTTTCTTCCTACCTTAAGAATTAGGGTCAAAGTCAAAAATAATTCAGAGATAAAGGTTACAAATTAGGCATATATTTTTTTTAAATACTGGCATTCTTTATTTTTAATTTTGATAGCATAAAGGTCCTTATGACAGCTGGAGGGGTGGCCACGGTGGTGCAGTGGTTGGCATTGTCACCTCACAGCAAAAGGTTCTCCTGTTTGATTCTCGGCCGGGGTACCTTCTTTGTGGACTCTGCCTGTCCTTTCTGTGGTCAAGTGGGTTTCCTCCCACTTTCCAAAGACATGCAGTAGGTGGATTGGGCACTCTAAACTGGATATGGTGTGAGTGAGTGGTACTGCTAAACTACTGTGGAAGTGCAAGCCACCCAACAGTGTAAACTTTGGCTCGAGATGATTGGCACTGTTGAAGTGACAACCCGACCCCATGTGCAAAATGGGTGAAAAGGGATTGAGGATGGATGGATGGATTATGGCAGCTGGGCAATCATCTGATAGCTAGTACCCCTCAATAGTTTCCAAACTCCCTGTGTAGCCTGTTCTCCCAGTTTCAAGATTCATATCATATTATTGAGCAAATTGCTTAACCAGTTAGTATCTTAGTTAATATTCTGAGTCACCCCTAAAAAGAATAATCTGTACCGAAATGGTTTACCAATTAATAAAAATAAAGTACAATTAAAATAAAAGTGTTTACTTTCTCGTACCCAGGCCAGAATAGCTCTTTTGTGTGCGATTTGTCATATAGAATAGCATATTAGGTCAGAAGCTGAGGTTTTAAGAAAAATTTGTACATTCATCCTACTGAGACAATAGCGTCACCTAAGTTTAAATCTCAGAAGCTACAGCAGGAGGCATTTCTGAAGAATATACGCTTAGGGCTCTATTGTTTATGAAAAAGGGAAATGGGTTCAGGATAACTGTGTGTGTGGTTGATTGCATACTGGATAAGTTATTTACTTCAATAAAAAATGCTAACATTTCCAAGTTGATCTTAAAAACCCATATCTGGTGCAGTATTTATTTTTTACTTATGTTTTCATGACTAGGTTGTCCAGCTAGGTTTCTGGCACATTTTAGATTCAGGGAGAGAACGTCCAGCTATGGTAGACAAATTACTCCGAATACATTTGAAGCAATAACCATGAACATCTGGTATTAGATACAATTGGTGAAAAAAATAAATAATAAATAAATAAATACATAAATAAAAAGGCAATCACTAGTGGAGGAACTGCATGCATATTATAGAAGCAGCGATAAGTACTTTTAGTAAGAAATGATGATATATGGTACATTCACCATAAAATAAATGAGGGAATTGTACACAGGACTGAGTTCGGTGTCAAATAACTGCATATATATATTTACATAAACAGAAAATCCACAATAAAGATATTAAAAATACACACATATATAAGGATATTAAAAGCATACACATTTGTAAAATTTGAAAATATACAGTACGTATGAAATGTTATCCAGTCAATTGTTTCAGTGTCTTTTGACAAGAGAATTTAACTGTATTTATGAATAGATTGGATAATTGCTTTTAAAGGAACTGATGTCTGAATTTTTTAACGTTTCAGTGCGGCTTATTCCAGGTAAGGCTTACTAAACTTACTAAAGTTCTGAATAGTGTATTGCCATAAGAGTTCTAAGCTGCAATGATTTTTACTGGAAGATGTTTGAGCTGAGTGAAGGGTTCTGAAAGGCCAGTACATTTTATTGGGATTAAAATTATGTTATGTGCAAGAATATTGGAGGATTGGATATGAGATATTCATCTACTTCATACTTGAAGGAAAGACATATAAGTGTGACTATTAAAGTCATCCTCATTACTGCCGGTACATGTAGCATTATGAGACTTGGCAAAAATAATATAAATTATATTTAATAATTAAATGGTTTAATCATAAAAACTGATGCTCATTTCAGACAAAAAGACAATGGTAGACAATTTAAAATTTGGCCATTGTACATCTACCAAAGTCAGAAAAGGATAGCCTGCAGCCCATCTAATTCTAAGAGGAATGTCTAGTCATTCTATGAAGGCCATTGTACCACTTTATATTTTATTGAACTTACACATCATTGACTATAAGACAGCATTTTGTATCCTTCAAACAATCCATCTGAAACAACTTCAAAAGGTACATTGATTTCCTGTTCATCCACAACTCCTTTTTCCCATTTTTTGCAAGGGGTTGTGGTCTCACTTCAACAGTGAGAATCATCTAGAGCCAAGGTTTACATTGCCAGGTGGCTAGCCCTGCTAGGATAGCTCATCTACACCACACACTCTTACATCTATGGCCAATTTGGAGAATCCAGTCCACCTATTGCATGTCTTTGAAATGTGGGAGGAAACCAGAGCACATGGAGGAAACCTATGCAAACACATGCAGACTCTGCACAGAAGACAACCCCCTAAGAATTGAACCAGGGAACCTCTTGCTGAGGGGTGACAATGCTATCTACTGTGCCACTGATTTCTTATGTAAGGTTGTAAAACTTGGATTAGTCAGACTGTTTAAGGAACTATCATCATATTCTGCTTCTAAGACATGACTTTGAAGAAACATCTTGGTAGTGTATGAAATAATTTCTGATCTAATTTTCTTTGAAACTCTACAACTTGAATGCACTGCTAGGAGAGTTAACACTGGACTGGGAAACCTAATACTAAAAGGACATATGTAATAATAATGTTAATAATAATATAAAACAGAAAATACTTTGTACAGTATTTTCCACAAAAAAAAAACAAAAAAACAGAATAGGCATTCCCCTATAATCAAAAGAAGTTACTTGTTAACTTTCTTCAAAAATATAATATTGGTAAATGTATTGTAATAAAAGAGAAAGAAATAGAGGTGTAGTGATTCTCCTGAGGAAAATGACAGGTTGGTAGAAATGAAGAGTAGGACTGGAGTATGAAGTTGGGTTGTTTTTTAAGTGCAAAGTTGGAGGACAGGGGGATAGCTTTAGGTTGTTCTTGTGGTCCAAATTATGATGATCCCTAATGCATGACAACTTTTTTCTGAGGTAGTGGTTGTGGAGAATTGTAATGTGACATTGAATAATGAGGAGAATGGATTGTTTGGGAAGACAGAACAACATTTAAACTCATAAGACTAAGGTAGAGATACTTTATTTAAAAAATGTATGAATAACCCATAAAGGTAATATGGTGGGTTTATATTTCTGAGAGACAGACTATTACAAACTAATAGGATTGACTTAGTTGTTCATAGATATCAGGGACTGGAGTTGGATTTTTGGCTGTTTTGATTAAGGAAATGTGATTGACAAGTTATACTTTATTAACTGATCAGTGGATTATTTATGAAAAGTATGGACACGAGATGGAATCCTTATGGCTGGTGAGAACTAGAAAGGACTATGTGGCTTCAAAGATGGAAAAGGTAGTGATGAAAGAGAATAGTTATTTGTTGGAAGGTAACGATGGTATTTGATGTAATGGCTAGAAGGCCGGATAGAGGGGAGGATAATGGAGTGATGCATAGACAAAAGAGGCGAGAGGAGAGAGGAACAAACAGTGTACTACATGGAAAAGATCTAGTAATACTTTAGAAATGAATGTTGAATGGCTCAGGCAATCTTACACAATATTAACAGAAAGGGGGTAATTACGAGAAAGATTGTAGGAAAAAGATTTGCAAAGGTTAAGGACAGAAAATGTGCATAGAGGGGAATACTGGTAAGTGTTTGAAGTAGTTGATGTGGAATTACTGACACATGAAATGAAAGATATGAAAAGCCAAGTATCAAAATGAATGCCTGCAGTATGAGGAAAATATAGAGATGTAAGAATTCAAGGGAGATTAAGAAATTATAAATCTCTTTGACATGAAATTATATAGAAGTATGGAGGGTACTAACTACCAGATGGAAAGGAAAGTAAGGAGGATGTTTGAGATGACATAGGCTTTAGTAGAGGAGGATGTGGATTATTCAGCTAAATAAATAATGAGCCGATAACGAGGTGATAAATTATATTAGAAGAATGTAGTGTAGTGGGCTGGAGGGAGTGATGTTGTTTTCAGTGCACATTTATAAAATAAAGGAGCAGCATGTCATTCCAGATATGTTAACAGTGTTGAATGCAGTCATGCAGGGGAGGGATAGACCACCTTCTTGTAAAAAGGCCTGTGCGATAGTTATACCAAAAGAGATGCACGAGAAGGAAACTCTCATAAGGTACAGATTGAATTTTCTAATAAATGTAGATGCAAAGATCTGTGTAAGGGTTGGGACAGCTAGACTGCAATATTATAGTCTGAGGCTAATGGCAGATGACCAAGTGGGTTTTATTAAGAGGATCAGATTGGAAGACTGCTGGCATTTCTTTTGAACTTCCTGGAAGCACATGAAAGGGAAAAAGGGGCAAGGGCAGGCATAGTCCTTTCCGATATCAGGAACACTTTTGATTTAAAGGGTTTGAACAAGTGTCAGTAGAAACTGTCCTAGGGAAATCATTTACTAGAGGGGTTATGGGTTTGTATCATAATCCATTCCTGAACATATCTGTGAGTGATAGTTGATAGGAAGTAATTGGTATATGGCAAAGATGCCCTTTTTTGCCCCATGTTCTTGCTGCTAATAGACAATCAGACTAAGTCTGTCACGGATGGGTATATAACACTAAGTAGAATTAATCCATTCACTGATAACTGCATGCTCCTGCTATGGGATATAAAAAGCACACTAATAGATACATTACATGAATTTGCTAAATTTGGTTGTTATAGAGGATTAGAATTTCATACGCAAAGTTTTGTTATACCGGGGCAGTAGATTTTAGGATAACAAAAAAATGGAGTGAAGGTATGATATACATGAGGTTGAAAGTACACACCACTTGGAAGGAGATTGTAGGTAAGAACTGGTGGGTGTGCAGAAATTGCATTGCAAACTGGGTGAAGTATTAGACAGATGGGTGAATAGTGCCTGTATGTTTTTGGCAAGGGTGGAAGTGATTACAATTTTGGCCCTGTTCAATGTTTTGTATCTGGCTATGCATATCATGATGACCCATGAAAAGAAACTGTTTAAAATATCAGGGACTGCCTAAGAGGATTGTTTGGAGGAATAATGGAAGAAGGTTTAGCAAAGATGAACATACACTTCCATGTGATAAAGGTTGACTAAGAATGCCAGAGTTTGCTCAGTGTTATGGCGGTCAGTTTAGGGATCTACATATGTTTACCAAGCAAGATAGCCTAAGGTAGTTTAAGTGGGAAAAAGAACACAGAGGCATTCTTGGCGAAAATATTAAAAGGTAGCTGTTACAACTTGAAAAATGATAGAGAGGATGCCAAATTGTATTTGTTGGGGGAGGGGGACTGTCTGGGTGTTGAAAAAATGGACAAGGATTTTTGAGAGGGGCAAGAATGTCAGTAATGGAAAAGTATAATTGTCGAAAATGTGGAATATATGGGGCACTGCAGAATGGGATGACAGGATTTGCAACTGGAGGAAAAGAGCTCAGTAGGTGAAAATCCTTTCAGTAAGTATGAAAAAATGATAGCTACATGAATTTAAATAAGATATGGCAAGTTAGATGTTACAGGCAATGGACTGGGGAAAAACACAGAAAGCTGGATGTTCAGGACAAAGCACTGAGTAACTGATACTGTAAATGTCTTAATTAAGATCTATAAGGAGCTTGGTGAAAATGTGAAGGAGAAAGGTTTTAAAGTTTGAGAATATAATGGCTGTAAGTGGGATGAATGGAAAAGAGAAAGGATATGGGAAGAAGCATGGGACATATCAGATGCACGATGAACAACTTAGACTTTGACACATTTTGTGCCTTATGCTTAGGAAGGTTGCATATTTTGGATAGCCAATCTTTGCATTTTGGTGGTATTAAGGGTGAAAGGAAACAAGATAATTTCACATGCGGTGTGCTATTTGAAGATACAATGGATACAGCATGAGTATGCTGCAGTCATACCTCTGGTATACCACATTCGTCCAATTCAAAGTGAGACCCGTTCTGTGGCCTTGAGGATGAGGAGTCATGCCAGAGGCTGTTGCTGGGGAAAAGAGAAAGAGTTGATGTGTTAAGTCATAAATGGTGGTTAATTAGATTGCAGTGAGTTAGAAGCAGTTAGAACCAAGTGATGTGTCAAAGCCTTATGCACGATGTTTGGGAATACCAAGGGGAACAAAGTGTAGAAAACATAAAGGAAATTGCAAGCATGAGTGGAAAGCATGGGTAAAAACTCATGAGACAATACCTGGAAGATGACATAACTTAGTCTTGTAGTATGTGTAGCAGACATGGATCAAACCTAGAGTTTTAATATTGTATGATAATTATGCAGTAAGTGTAATACAAATGTGGTAGGCTTAGCATTTTAATAGTGACCCATGTTATAGAAAGGTAGTGCAGTATACTTCATGAAGGTTAATGGTTTGGAATGTTTCTTGGGGTAACTTTTTCTCATCAGTGACATCATATTATAATTATAGCTGGTGAATCTGGATAAGAAAGAAGATAGGAGCAATTTTCACTTTAATTTTAACTTCAACATTTTTTAAAGTGGGATAAGGGCAGTATACTTGTGGTGAGTTTAAACAAATGGATTTTGAGACATTAGATAAAGATGTTAGTCAGATATTCTAGTGCAACTGAGGAAGAGAAAAGACTTTCAGAATCTCAAGACAAAAGGATGTGGTGAGAATTTTGAGGGATATGGTCTTTCTTCTTTAGCAAGGCTTTTGTGTCTAGATGGGGTCTCTCTGTACAACTGGCAGGCAATATGTATGCAAAAGCTTTTGACTAGTTTGATACTGTATTATGGAAGTAGGAAACTGTTGTGGGGGGATTGCTGTGTTCAAAAAAGATATTTTTTTATGTTTCCGTTGCTCTCCTTACTAACAGTGATTTATGGCATTTTTAACGACTGTTTATGATATGGCTTGCATTTAGTACAAAATCAATAAAAATAATAAAAAAATCCCTAAGATATAATTATTAACCTCTTAAGCTCAAATCATAATGATAATTGCACATTACTCCTTAACCACTTGCTGTTGTTGTCTTTCGGCTTTTCCCAGTTAGAGGTCGCCACAGCAGAACGCCGGTCCGCTAATGATTGGCAGTAGATTTTGATGAATGACGAGGTGCCAACTTGACATTCAACCTTCAACGAAGGCACGCCCATTTACGCATGTCTGTTGAATGCCCACCCAACCGTGGGGAGGACATACAGACTCCACACAGGAGGCACTCCCCGCACTCCAGCCGAGAACTGAACGAGAACCTCTTGCTGTGAGGTAACAATGCTACCGCTGCACCACCGCAAAAGTACACATTATTCCTTAACCACTATATCAGGCAAATGACAACAAGCAACACCAGACCCAATTTGTAAACCAACAATTGTGCATTTTGAGATATAGTGTTGTAAATATTCCCAACAAACTCCTATCTATTGCTATATTCCCTGCTTCCATGACTGATTATTCACCAACAAGCTTTACTCTCTGAATCCCCTCTTAGAAACTGTTACCAAAACTTAATACATTTCATTCAAACTCACCAAAAATATTTCCACTGTATCTAACACATTTTATAAACAACTGACTGATGTCATTGGTAAACTCTGTTATGTTCCTGTTATCACCATGTTATGCAAATCAAACCAAATACTGTAGGGAACTGTTTAACTTAAATCCCTATTGAAAACCAAGGACTTAGGCTGGGAAATGGAAGAAGGATAAAAGCTCATAAAAAACAGGTTTCTAACTCTTATAAACCTGACAAAAAGCAGTAGAATGCCACAGTCAGAATCCTTTCTATAAAATCAGACAACTTCTACCTTTCATGATCCTAAATAATCCCCAAATCAAGTAATAATATTATTGGATGCAACAACAACAATAATAACCAAACAAATGATACCATTAATACATCTATTTGTAGCACCATCACCCCTCTTATTTTCTACATGAATTTAGCAACTTCCTCCCCTCTGAAAATATTTGTCCTACCCTTCAAAACCTCGTCTTTACACCCCTCCATTCTGCTTTTGCACCATAAAGCAGAAAGGTATAGCAAAACCCTTAGGCTGCACAAAAATGATGACTCTCTTGGCCCAGGTGGATTTCTACTGCAGTTTATCTACTTCTGCAAATAAAACGAATCAAAACCAATTTAATACATATGAGTTTCTCTCAGTGTAAATGACTTGCTTAGGTGCAAGGCCTTTCTATAAACAGGCTTACCTTGGAGGCCAGATTCCAAAAGACCTGCTGTTAGCAATTATTAGTGTAAGTGGCTCACTTAGCCTGAGTACAAGTCTTTTGGAAACAGACCCTAGGAAAATGTCTTGAAAGGTTATTATACAATTAGTCACCTACTTTAAGAAATATTGCTTATCATTCCTTACCATCCACAGCATCTGGTCTGGACACAGTACCATGACTCTTTTATACACCTTGCAGATTACATCTTAACCAATGAATATAAGTAAAACCTAAAAGAGGGTCTATATTAGATGAACAAATGCTTAAAATGTCGAGTATGGCATGCTCAACAGCTTTTAAATGAACATTCATCTAAGCGAAACCCCAAAATATCGAAACAAGGAGTTTTGAAAAGTTATAGTTAGCCAGCTGTCAGGAAGCCAGTGGCTGACAGCTACAATGTACTGCACACCCTTACAACCCCACAAAAAACAAACAAACAAAAAAAAACAAAAAACAAATCGACAAAATAAAGTGGGGGGCTTCACCCACCATACCACCCTACGTGGGGGGCTGTGCTCCCCACACCCCCTTACACACACACACACACACATATATATATATATATATATATATATATATATATATATATATATATATATATACAAAAACTCCAAGGAAAGGGTGCCACAGAACCAAGAACCAGTAAAACCACAACAGGCACCCAAAGAGGCAGAAGGTAGTAAAAAACACGAGTCTGTAGGTGTAAGCAGCAGCAGGTTTAATCACATAAACGCCACACAATACAAAACGTTTTTGTCCACCAGACTTCTTCAGATGTAAAATGAATGAATGAAGGCTGTGCCTGCTTATATACCCCTCCCAGTTTAATTGATAGTTAAAACAATTGTTTAATTGACACCAATTAAATCCTGTAACTAAAATATTCATGACAACCTACCAACTTGCCACAAATACAGATGAAAGTAGATAAAAACATGCACATTTTCTGAATATGCACAATATTGGGTATATTACAAACGTTACCTGGATGATAGTTGCATTTTTTGGAAAGGTAGTATGGAAAAGTTAACAGAATTTATAGACTATCTAAACCATACCACTATTTTTTTAAAATTTACCTCCCATATTACACATGACTATATGAATTTTCTGGACGTCACTACTAAAAAAGACGTCCTAGGGCAGCAGTTTACATCTAATGTATATAGAAAGAAAACCTTTTCTAACTCATACCTATATTTCACTAGTTCCCATCCATTTAAACAGAAGAGAAGTATTATCAAGGGACAATTTGTCTGTAGTTGTAGGATGACCTCTTTGGACTCGGACTTCGAAGACGAAAGTCAGAGAGTCAAAGAAATGTTTATATCTAGGAAGTATCCTAACTATTTAATTGATGAGGTTTTGGAGGAAGTAAAGAATGGGAGAAAGGATAGGTTTGCCCCTATTTTGGGAACAGGAGATACAAGTGTGATAGTACCAATAAATGTGCAGGGTACCACACAACAACCAGGGGTGACGTTACCAGGGATGAAATCAAGAAACCTTGTGGGTAATTATGTGATGATTTATAATCAGAATACCTGTAGGGTTAAAAACATTATTACTCAACACTGGAGCAGGTTTAGGTGTTATTCAGAGTTGGATGTTTTGTTTACCAACACCCTAGGATTCACATATAAAAAAGGCAGGAACCTCAAGGATTTGCTGGAGCATAATGGTTCTATTGTTTCATGTAAGAAATTGGGAACCTACAAATGTGGGGCATGTGCCCAATGCCCATATATACTTAGAGAGGATTCTGCACACATCCTGTCAAGAGACTATCAGATTCAGAGTAGTAGTTTTTCCAATTGTAATAGTGAAGGCTTGATTTATTTAGCCCTATGTAAAACCTGTGGAGCATTTTACATTGGAAAAACTACTCAAAAACTCAGAAGGAGGATTTATGAGCATTTATATGCTATTAGAGTGGAAGATATTAAAAATGCCTTGTTCAAACATACACTGACATGTCCCCAAGCAAAATGGGGCTTCTTTGTTGTAGAGAAGGTGCAATGTGATGTGAGGGAGGGCCCGTGGGAAAATAGTATAGAGGTGAGAGAAATATTTTGGCAGTTGTTATTGGAAGCCAATAGACTCCCAGAGCTGAATGAATACATATCCATTGCCCCTATTTTAAAAATGAGAGCTGCAAAACTATAAAATAAGTACATATATTGTTTTGCAAGTTCCTTTTGTTGGTTTTTGATTCAAGTTTATTTAACTGTCCAACACATTGTGATGGTTTTAGTATTTATATATTTATTTTAAAGCTCTTTTAAAAAATGTGCATGTTTTAATCTGCTTTCATCTGTATTTGTGGCAAGTTGGTAGGTTGTCATGAATATTTTAGTTATAGGATTTAATTGGTGTCAATTAAACAATTGTTTTAACTATCAATTAAATTGGGAGGGGTATATAAGCAGGCACAGCCTTCATTCATTCATTTTACATCTGAAGAAGTCTGGTGGACGAAAACGCTTTGTATTGTGTGGCGTTTATGTGACTAAACCTGCTGCTGCTATATATATATATATATATATATATATATATATAAGCATTCATTCATCTAATAGGGAACCCTAAAAGATGTCATCTTTATAGACATAACTAAAGCATTTGATCTTATTTACCATAGTCTACTCTTAGATTCTCCATTTGCTGTTTCACTTGGCCTCAAAGCCCTTAGTTGGTTTCAGGACTTCCACTCTTAGATGACATAATGTTAAAACTGGCTTCTCAACTTCTTCCATAGTTAACTTATTTAAAGGCCTTGCCAAAGGTTTATCCTTTCCTCCTTACTCTTCCCATACTTTATAAATATCTTCCATTTGAATTTTGCCACATTGCTAACATATTTTTTGCTGATGACACTGTAGTTTACAGACCTGATTCCTTACTTGCCATGATCACCTCAGAACTACAAACCAATCTGAATTTCCTGACAGCATTAATAAAATGAAACTCCTCCCTATCCTCAAGAAAACAAAAGCTGTATTATTTGGCAACTGAGCATTAACTAAAAACACTACCCCCAATTGGCATAAACTTCACAACCACTAGAATGCTATTAAACTAGCATATCATTTTGCTTCCTTGGGGGCTGACTTGATGCTCAGCTAAATTTTCAATACCAAGTGCCCTTGACTAAAGCTAAAGTTTGCAAAATTCTCTCCTGGATCCAGAAAATTTCCAATTTCATATTTCCTTGAGGGAGAAATGCTGTTGATAAATGTATTCTACAGGCTCATTTAGAATATGTCTATCCAATAACTTCATCTATCTTCAGAAAGAACTTGACTACTCTTTAAACTTTATCAAATCATATTTACAGATGTATCGCCATACAATTAAAAAGAGCACTCTTCCAATTCTTTACAAAAAAAAGTTGGTTCCCTATAAAATAAGCATGTTCTAAATTAGGTCACATTGCAATAGCTGTCATAATATGGGATGTATCATGACAAGAATACGATAAGTCCATCCAGTCTACAAAGCCCACATGGATGCCTTGGGACTGCATTATCAGTTTAACGTTTTGCCCTTTTGTTTTTCTGCTGCTACAAGAGTATTAATCAAATGCCTTGCACCAGTGCTAGCTCACTGCATGCTTTAAGGTGCACAGAGTTTCTCTCATCTGGATGATTACATTATCAAAGCATCTACCTCTCCAGACACCCTAACAGCCTTACAGTATACAAAGAATCATCTCTCCAATTTAGGATTCACAAGTCATCTCACCCACAGATTAGCATTCTCAAAATTCCTTCTAAACAGCTTTCTGATAACAGCTTTTCTTTCTCAAGAAACAATATACGCTTATCTTCAGCACTTTGTCAGTCTTTCACTTTAGATGACTCCAATTGCAAGAGAATTTCTGAGAGTCCATTTTTTCTTTTATCCTCATGATACATCCCGGTTATTCCAGATTGTCTGTTTCTGTATTGCCTGTTTTTTCTTTGTTTCAAGTCAAACAATTTTTGAAGGGGTTTTGTACATATCAGACCCTGAAGAAAAAAAGGTGTCACCTTCTTGTGATTTTTTACTGCACTTCTGTTCTAGAGTCAATTGTAGCTTGTCTTTCAATTAACACTCCCCTAGTCTTTGGCTGTATTCTATCAATCCCCAGTAGGAAAGGCAGTCTCCAGCCCACAGTCCAATCTTCTGCAGGGTCTATATTAGTTTGCAGAAATTTATTTTCAGTGAACACCTCTTCATTGACCCATATTCAGTGAAAATCACTTCTGTGATTCAATGAATTTTCAAAGGGCAATGAAGCAGTTGGCCAACTATACAACATTGCCGTTTTCCTCACTGTGCAGTCTCAGAGTTGGTATATATAGTTGTGGGGGTTGGGGGGAAAGCCCCCACTTGGGTGAGTATGATTTAGTTACTTGTGGGTCCATTGTGCTGCAGGGCAATTGTTTCATTGCACTTTGAAAATTCAGCGAATCGGGGAAGTGATTTTTGCTGAGTAGGTTGATGAAGGGTTGTTCGCTGAAAATAAATTTCAGCAAACTAATATAGACCCACTTCTGCATGACCTCATCCCACTCTATGGCTTTTCCATCTCCAGTTATTTGCTTCCAGTACCTTGGTTCCTTTGCTGATTTTCACCAATAAATTCCAGCTCCTTGTTGTCTATTTTCTGTGCCTTTACTTGCAATTATCCCTATTGGAAAATCTGCTTTCTCCATTTCCGTGTTTGATTATTTTTCAGTTTTATTTATCTGCTGCTTTGTAAATGTAGTATTATGTATAGTTGTTAGTATACTCCTTTAGTGCCTGCTTGCAAAATCCTACTCACTTTTTATTTTGTGAAATCCCCACCCTGTTTTTCTTTCCACTTTGCTTTACAGTCTTTTGCTTGTCTTATGTACGTACATGAGTCTTAGCTGTGTAACTTAAAATATGCATTCAAATCTGGTAATCCTAAACAACCTCTTTCTGTGGGAAAAAACAACTTATTCAACTTAATTCTTTTCCTTTAGGGCTTCCTGTTTTCTATCCTGACTCTTAAAACACAGATGAAAGGATTCTTCATTGCCTGGATATTCTTAAATATTGTAGACTTGATCTGGACAAAAGAACAGAATTCAGGAAATGCAGTACTTTGTGTGTCTTAAGAAGGCAAGAAAAAGGGATGGCCAGTATCTAAACAAACTATCTCTAGAAGGTTATCCCATCTTATTTAGTTCTGCTATTTCAGCCATGCCAAAAATGGTCCCAGCATGTCAAGACTCATTCCACCGGAACTGGTGCCACATCTGAGAATTTTTGGAAAGGGGCAAACTCTACTTCTGCATTAAAGTCAGCAATCTGGTCCTCAGTTCATAGCTTTATGAAACATTAGAAACTGAACTCAGAGCAGGCTTCACAAGGGCTATTCTTTGAAGAATTCTAGTCCTTCTCCATCCACCCTTTCTTCTTGAGCTTTGGCAATCAGCCAATACTGAATCTATGATTTAATAAGAACATAGTATAGTTGTTTGGGTACCTCATCATAAGAGTAGATGTTTGAATAGATCACTGTCACAGTACTTGCATCCTCCCTTGCAGGGAGAGGCATCCTTCTTCATTTTGCTCTTCTGGCATGCCTTTGCTTAGAGCTTTACAATTCACCCACCATATTTCTGTCAAGAAAGCTCTGACTTTTGCAATGCCCATGCATCCCTATTATAGTAACATGTACTCCCATGTTAAGGGCATACGTACAGCATGCAAATAAGGAGCGCAAAGCTTTATAGAATGGATGGTTATATTCTATCCTATACTGTAATGACTACTGCAACAGTATCTATTCAAGCATCTACTGTTATGGTAAGTAAACTACACATCTGTATAATTTCAATTATTCCTTAGTTTGATTATATTTAAACTGCTTCACTAGAATTCTTTACCTGCTGTCACAAAAAACATCAGATTACTAGATCCTCTAGCTACAACCTTCGGTCATTCCCCTCATCAGGAATCTCCCTCTTCCCCTTTGGAATAATTTACACTGCACCGAGTGAGCACACCTTCTCTGATATGGGTTATAAGCTCTTGGAATCTCTTCCCTCCAAACTAAAATATATTTAATTATTCCCAAACTTTCAGTCCAATTTAAACAATATATCTTCAGTTCTACAAAATGCAAATGATTTCAAAGTATGGATATAACCTAACATCCATCACTAACCCTATACCTCTCAGATCTAACAATTCCTTCTAATTATCTACACTCGATGACATTATAATCCCTTCAAGCATTCCAGTCATACTCTTCCTTGCTTATTTCCTCTTCCCCTTACCCACTTGTTTCATCCTTACCACTGCTCCTCTTCCTGTCTCTATCCTTTCTAATTGAACAGAACTTCCTCCTGTCTTCTTCCTTTTACCCTTCTACTTCCTCTCCTTCCTCAATCTCATTTGTATCTCCATCATACTACTTATCTTTTCCCCGAACCTATACTTCCATTTCTTTTTTCTCTTAAATGAACTCATTTAAATCCTATACTTTGTAATGGACTATTAATGCTTTAGTCATCCTAGGTATTTTTTGCCTTCTGCATAACTCTTAGATGCATAATTTGTGATGCTCATTTAACTGTAAATACTGAACATACCATAGTTTGCAATAGCCCTTATTTCGATTAGTTATTTAAGTGTTCTTATTATTTAATGGATATTTCATCTCTTTTATTTACTGAGGATGACCATTTTATCTAACATACCTAGTTTCTGTTGTTACATACAAAGTCTTTTGACTTGCTGATAGCTTACCATTTTTGTATTCATCTTGGAATGGCTGAAAATGATCCATATTATTCAGTGCTGTACCCTTGCTAAAAATTCAAACAAAAAAAAATGAAAGAAGGAAACAAATAAATAAAAACCCTTTATCAACAACCCATAGTCTGCAAATGATAAAATAAAATTATTCTCATACAAATGGAAGACATAGTATTAGGCAGTTTCTGCACTGAAACAAAGTATAATTTTCTGCTAAAAAGCCCAGAGATGTTTGTAGCATGGTATGCTAGACATATAACTACTTTATTCCCAATTAACTAAAGTGTTCCATCACACTTGAATGCCTTTATTGACTGGAATATTACCTGTGCTTGTTTAAATAGCAGATGCTTTTAACTCTTTTTGTAACATCCTTCTTAAAGTTGATTGTTGATTTCTGAGGCTTTAAAGGACCTTTTGATCTCTGTGACTTCAACAAAGTGAGTGCAGATTGTGCATATACTAAATTGCATGGATGCATACGGTAGTATCGGCAGCATCACCCCAAAACAATTAGCCTGATCCCTTCCTTCCAGTCCTTTTCTCCCTCACTAATTTTGTCTATAACAACAATGTAGACTCAGTAAGCTAGTAGCGCAATAGCTAGCACATTTACTTTTGGTGCAGAAGGCGGTGGGTTCTATTCCCACACCAGGCAGACAGATTACTAATGTTGCAATGCAACATGGGGGTACAATTCTGAATGTGTAGTCCTTCAGGTGACACATTAAACCGATTTCTTATCTACTTGAGTTGGTGGTTGCTCAGGTAGATGTAAAAGGTCTCATGGCACCTATGGAAAAGAGGAGGATCCTTTATTTTACACTATTTATACAAAATTAAACTTTTACATTATTTCCATCACTTTTCTTACAAAATTACACCATAAAAGGAACACATTATTTGCAATTAATCTTATACAAAAATCCCCCACTCCTTTTGCCAGAACCACATTCTTATTTTACTTAATATTTCTGCTAAATTCCATTTCTTATTAAACAATAATTCTTTCAGTTTTCAATCTTCAATCATAACTTGAAGATTACTCCAAACAAATTGTTATCCAAATTATCAACTAAAATGTTTGCCTGCAAATTCATATCTATACAAAATGATATCCATATTTAAATCATCTACTTTTTATATTTCCCAGTAAAAAACTTGAAACATTTTCCATAACTTCTTTGATTTCTCTACTCCATTGCAAAGTAGACATAACCTTTGCAAATATATTTTATATAAGGTTCATAGGCAAATACTAGGCTAGCTGCCCTTGTGGGACATTTTAAGCCTAGCCAGTTTTCCCTAACTACCAACATATTACCTTTAACGGGTACCCTATTTATACAAAAGGTCCCCAAAAAATCTTGGCACTGCTGTGTACTGGAAAACCTCCCTGTTCATTCCTTAATAACTTCAATAACATTCCAATGTAATTCCCCCAAGGGTTTATACCATTGCATCTCATATTAATATCATTATAGCATTCTTTCGGGGCACATTAATATTTCTATTAGCAAAACCCCACATTCTTATGTTTTTCTGATATTCCATAATTTCTCCTCTTTCACCACATTTTTTTCCTTTTAAATGTCCCTTCAATCTTCCACCATTCTCCATATTTACTTTTAAGAATATTAGATCCATCCATCCATCTATCTATCCTCAACCCCTTTTCCCATTTTTACACAAGGGTTCGGAGTGTAACTTCAACAGTGACAGTCATCTAGAGCCAAGGTTTACACCACCAGGTGGCTAGCCCTGTTGCAGTAGTTCATCCGTACCATACATTTACATACACACTCACACCTAGGGCCAATTTAGAGGGCCCAATCCATCTGCTGCATGTCTTTAAAATGTGGGAGGAAACCGGAGCACCCAGAGGTAACCCAGGCAAACACAGGGAGGACATGCAGACTCCTCAGTAAGACAATAAATAATATATAAAAAATTGTACAACATGGAGCCTTATATAACTCAGTTGTATGCTATCAGAAAACAAGTAATCACTGGAGAGGCAGGTTTGTTATGCTGAAATTCTCAAATGACACTTTAATCAGGTTTGTTTGCCCTCCTTAAAACATAATCTACCTCAAAGGCATGACAGTTATATTACTTTTATTCTTTTCAGCTAACACTTTAAATAATCCATATAAGCCAAATATACAGTTGGGTTAATTAAACCTTGACCACTATTTTTTTCTGATTTATATATAAAACACCCTTCCTAAATGGATTTAGTCTACTACCCCAGATAAAAAAAATGAAAGAAAAAGAAAAAAAACATTGCTTGCAACAATAGTAATATACACCTTAGCCAAATAACCTGTTTTTGCCTGAGATAACTGAAATAATCAAATACACTTTTTTCTTATATGACATTCATAGGTTCATAGGTTCATAGGTTGGTACTAGGCTATCGGCCCTAGGGTCTATACAAGCCTAGCCATAACAATTCCCTGGCTATTTCTTCACACACTATTTACTTCCCTGGACCCCTGTCTAGCAGGGCAACTGACATGATCCCTGGGGTGAATTTCCTTTCTCCCATCTAATCATCAAGGTTCCTTTTGAAGAGGGCCAAAGAGGTGCTCTGCTTGACATGTATGGGCAGTCTATTCCAGAGTCTGGGGAGTCTCTGGGTCAGGAACCTACCCCTCCAGCATGTTTTTTTTATTGTGATGACAAGATTTAGATCCCTGGAGCGTGTGACTCTGAGGGATTGGGATTTCTTTAAGTGTAGCATGTCCAACAGCTCTGGGTTTGACATGGCCTTGTATGTTAAGCAGAGATCGCCTTGGAGTAGATGATATGTTACAGAGTAGAGCTGGAGTTTTTTAAGGCGGTCAGCAGAGGGCATCTGCTTTAGGCCTGTGATTCTTTTAGTGAGGTATTTCTGCGGCCTTTTCAGTTGTTGCAGATGTCTTGAGAGGTACATACCAAATGGGGCATTGTATTCTATAATGGGTCTAATGAGGGATGAGTACAGTGGGACAATGACCTTCTTTTTTCTGAATGAAAAGCCCTTAGTGATGAGGTGTGCCACATAGAAGGATTTCCTGACTGTTGTGGTGATGTGGTTATTGAAGGTGAGACCACTGTCCACCTGTGTCCCTAAGTCTCTTATCACACTTTCGGTGTTTAGTGTACTGCCACCTATGTGATAATTCACGGGTACATGTTTTTTCCCAAAGGGAAAAAAAATTTTTCTCTAATCTCTCTATGCTAATATTTTGTCAAGTAAAGCTTTCCATTGTTCACAAATAACTTATTTCTTTCCATATTTAAGACATACTTTCTTTTGTTTCTACAGATTTAATACATTGTATATCTCCCACTTTACCCAAACCACAATGTCTTTTCTTTATTTAATTCTTGCAAATTACTACAATCACATCTAATCATGTTTCCCATCCATATGTCATTCTTTGCTATTATAGTAACATCATCTGCATATGGTAAAAAGCTTGGAATGCTCACACATTCATTTACAGAATAATTTCCTTCTAACATATTTCTTGATACCTTAGTTGCTGCTGCATTCATTACTAATGAAAATGATATCCCACTCATAGGACACCCTTTCCTCAATCCTCTATTCATATTTATTCTAGAGCCCAACCAATCATTAATTAAAATCCTTACTTTAGCATTCTTATATACAGATTGTAGCACCTTCAAAATCCTCCCATCCACACCATTTTATTTTAAAATATACCATAAACTATCATAATCTATACGATCAAGCACCCTTTTAACATTATCTACTAAAAACATCACATCTTTATTCCTATTTAAATTTTTTTCTACAATCTCACTTACAACCATTAATAGATCCTAACTACTTTTACCCTTAACAGCAAAAATTCCCTCCACCAGTACATAATAAATAATCTAAATCCAACTTGTAATATTTAAAATTATTAATCTCCAGTTCCTAAAGCTGTTGATTTCAGCTTTCTTTTTCCAAATAAATTTAATAACTCATTCAAAAATATCCTTATCTACAATACATTCGTGTAACCATTCATTTAACACATTAATACTTTTTTGTTGTTCCTTTGACTATAAAATTCATACTATATACCATTCACACATGATACAAACTCAACATCCTCTCCAAACATAGATGCCACACCTGAATTATTCTCTTTACTAAAATTCCATGTTACACACTCTCCCTGTAGTACCTCTAACTGACTTCTTTCAATTTCTACAATAAACTTTATATATTGCAAATAATCAATTCCTGTCTAAATTTTTTGAACCACTGTAATATTGCAATTCTCCTCCCTTTGCTAACTCAGCTGTTAACATTACCTGATAGCAATCTACAATTGTTCCTTTCCTTTCTTTTTGATCTTGGGTAAAACATTTTTAAATTCTCTTTTTATTACTTTTACCCTGCTCCTACAAAATTTCCTTTCCTAGCTTATTTTACATTACTGTCACAAACATCTGACTTATCACTTTTAAAATCTTTTCTGTCGTAATCTATGGTATCCCATCCTCCTGATATATTACATTACTTTCTGCACCCACCTTTTGTATGTCTTCATCTTCCTTATTCATAGTATCTTATTTTCCCTTACCTCATCTCTATTTTCATAATTTATTACCCTGTCTATATCATCACATTCTGTATTACATTATTTTCTCTACTACAGTTAAACCAAAAATTCCTTACCCTTTACATAGTCTGCATTCATTTTTACATTTATTCATCATATGACCTTTTTCTCTATATTGATTGCTTCTGATTATTCATTTATCAAAATAACAAAGTCACCACATAAAAAAGCATGCCTTTGGCTGCCCAATATATCTAATAGTACCCCATGTCGATCAATTTATATTACACTTGGCAGATATTTCTCAACATTTTTTTCATATTTTAAAGTAACATTCATCTCCCAGCCTGAATTCTGTACTCCTCTTTATCTTTTGTGTTTACAGTGTCATAAACTGAATAACACATTAATGTAATGAAAAAAAACATTTTTAACATCTTTTAACTCTTGTTTTATCAGTTCGGAATTGCATATTCACATTCTTCTTTAACTGAGTCCCTTGTCCAGAAAAAAACAAAGTCATTCCATGGATAACAGTCTTTTTTCCTTTCACAATGAATTAAAAATTGCTCATTAGTTCTTCATTCTCATATGTTAAGTCACAGAAATGTTCTTTTCTTAAATGAATCAGTGATCTAAATCTCATACATAATAATGAGCAACAGCCTCTTCCCTTTTCTTTCCTTTCCTTATCACAAATGTTTTTTTTTCCTTTTAATAAGGTTTACAGTACCTTTTGTCCCTTCTACCACTGCTGGGTATGATTTTCTGACTGTTTTCTTTCATCATTTTGTCTATCAATTGTAGGCTTTTTTTCTTTCTCCAGTTGACTGATCTACCATTTCATGAACCTTGTTCATCATCTTAGACCATGAGATTTCTGATCCCTCTCCTGGCTCTTCTTTACACATTAAAGCAACAACCTTTTAATCAGGTAAACCCTTAAATGACACCTTGGTAACCACAACCTCTTCGAACTAACACAATTCTAAGTCAGCTAATTGTATTTTTTCATCCACTGAATCTTCATTCATTAACTTCTGTCAGAATGATCTCCACCAGCAATGCAACAACTTTTTTCCTCCTCCTACACTCCTCCCCCTGCTTCTTCTGATTGTCTCCATGCCAAAAACAAAAACTGGAAGTACGCTTGCAAAACCTCTTACACTCAGCAATAAAAAGTTTTGAGGTTCTTTATTGTATTTACAAATGCATACATCTTACATACAATTTTTCAACACATATTTACATTATTAATAATATTTACAATATTTAGAACACAATTCTTACATTTATATTAAACTTTCAATTTTTAATCCTCCTACTATTTTTTCCACAACCAAATTCATACTAAATTCAAAATCTCTGGTAATAACCACTTTCCGTTGTATCTTACTTCATTCGTCCTTTCATTACATATTACCCATATTATACAAAATAGTTTGTTAATGTCCTTTTGTTTTACATTTTTATAATATCCACATTCAGTCATGTCCATATTAATACAGTCAATGTTCTCCAATTCTTTTAAGCATCCTTTGTCATATATTTCCTTCCACCGTTTAAATGTCCTTTTACACTTTATAAAAACATGTTCAGTTGTCTGTAATTTACCACAATATAAACAGATTCTATATTTTATTGTCTTATCTGGCATGTTTGCCTTGACTGGTAACTTACTTATTGGTATTCTCCACAAAAAACTGTACATTCTACATGTTTTTGCACCAATTATTCTCGTTTTTACTGCTTTGATCTTCTCTTCACTTACATGTTCCCAAGGAAAAACAATGTTTTTCTTTCGGCTTTTCCCAGTTATGGGTCGCCACAGCAGAACTCTGGTCCACTAATGATTGGCAGTCAATTTTTATGGTACCGAGGTGCCAGCCCAACACCCAAACTTCAACAAAGGCATGCCCATTCACGCATGTCTTTCGAACGCCACTCGATGGCAGGGAGGACATGCAGACTCTACACAGAAGGCGCTCCAGATGAGAATCGAACAGGAGAAGGAAAAACAATAATTTTTTTCCATTATATTTTCAAACTACATCCTTCTGATTTTTTTCTGTCTTTCCTATATTAATTTTCCACAGCGTTATTTTCTCTTGAAATAATTTTGTGTCTATACAATGAACTGTTTTGCTTCTTTTTAAATATTCCAACTTTTTCCAAATTACTTTACGTTTCCCTTCCGTGATTTTTGTTAGCAACTATGATGCCCCTGCACTGGCCCAGTGGCCCAGTAATCAAGGAGCCTCAATCCTTACCACTGGCAACATTAAGGGATGTACACAATGGGAGGATGATAAGTGCACACAGAGTAAAGTACAATTTCCCTTAAGAGCACACAGAGATCACAGTCAGTCTAGGGCTGGTTTCTCTCTCTTTCTCCAGATCCCCAATAAGACTCCCCATTGGCTCAGATATGGGATTATGATCTCAGCTGAGGGGGCACACACACACACACACACACACACACACACACACACACACACACACACACACACACACACACACACCTGGAGAAGGCTGGCACAGGTTTACTATGCCCTCTTCTGCCTAGACTATAAGGTAGTAATCACTGCCACCAACCCCTACTTATCAGTTACTATAAAGGCCTTTACAAAGAGTGACCAATCCTAGTGTGTAATGTTACTATTATCCAAACAGTAAGTGTGACCAAGACTAAGGCTGTTTAAGAGTGGCCTGTATAGTGTCACCAAATACATATGCAAGTACTCTAAAAGCTTAAATATGTCTCACAAATATCAGCCACAAAGATAAGTTTAAATATATTTAATAATAAATAATAAAAAACAAGACAATACTCAAAGGCAGTCTCAAATAAATACAGAAAACATCTAAACTAATATTCACTATATTCCTAACTATATCTAAAAGAAATTACTGTACCCTAGACATACTTACAGAGCAAGGGAGATGCTGAAGTACTGAATGGATGTTTCTAGGTCCAAGACATGATACAAAATATCCAGTGTTTATCTGAGAGAGTTCTTAAATTAATAATCAACATTACTGCTGGGTTAGCTCTGATGACATCACTCTTTGTCACATGACATCAGTCCCCAGGTTAAACAGATACTTAGAATTTAACACCTCTGTGTCAAAAAATACATATCTGTCAGAAGTGTGCAACTGCTGGGAAGTCATAGAGCAATAAAAACACTTTTACATTTGAAACCTAGTAATAATTTCTGTTTCAAGACAATAGGAAAACCTCTAACTCTAGACATTGTGTCTGCTTGATGCACCGAAACTTTACTTTTCAACTTATTTTCTTGAAGTTTTGCAAATGAACTGTTTATATTCCAGCTTCTACTATTAAAACATACTTTTGTACAGGTATATAGTTTATATACATTTCTGTTCATTCCCAGTAGGGTACACTGTAGTTACACTCTTGAAGCTCAGTAGTTCAACACACACTTCTGCACCAGTAGTTTAATAAACAGATAACATATAGTTCCCTTATGTTTGCAGGACAAGCATATGAATCATATTACTATTCACAAATGACGTATGATTATTTATACATTTCCAGATAGCTGGGCTGGCAAGTTTCATATTCTATATAAATCATATTAATATTTTCAAGTGACATATAATTATTTACAAAATATTTCTCTGGTGTCACAGTAACTTTTCTTTATCTTTCTGGTTTTACTAAGATTTTATACAAGTTTAATGAAAAAACATATACAATTGATTGTAACAAGTTCAACCCTCCCTCTTTATTATTTACATAAAGAATGCCTCTTTTCACTAAGTTTAGTCTTGACCCCCAAATGAATGTAAAAATTACATTCATTAAATCCTTTTTTAATTCTAATGGAATTGTACATATATTACCTAAAAGTGCAATTTTACCTAATATTATGGAGTTACTTAAATACACCTTTTTTAATTTCTCCAGATCTTTTGGGTTTCTAATGCTGACAGGAATGGACCCTATTCCTAAGTCAAAGTGCGATTAAAGTTCATGAAATTAGTATTGTTTCACTCTTTGATGTCAACCAAAAGTGCTGTTCGCAGCACCTGCAATGTGCCCAGTAATGACTCCTTCTGCAATTCATATGGAGTTACATGCATTGGTAGCATATCTAAATACAATTGTAGACTCTTTTTTTTATAAGACCCATTGCTCCTAATACTATTGGAACTATCTGGGTATCTTTCTGTCACATTGCTCTCATTTCTGCCTGCAAATCCTGATATTTTATGACTTTGTATCTCTCTGTATGCAAGACACTGTAGTCACTTGGTGTGGCGATTTCAATGATCAATGCTACTTTTGTCTTCTTTTCTTGGACCACTATATCCAGTTTTCTAGTATCAGTCTTTTTAAACTGTTGGTAATGGATGATCCGTTGAGATGTAGATTTCATCATTTTGTATGATGCTTTGTGGCTCATGTTTCCAGTGTTTTTTCAGCCACTTCAATACCATAAGGTTTGCACAATCTCCAGTGCAATAGTCTCACCACATTATTATGCCTTTCAGTATACATTTTTTCTGCCATTAGTATTTCACAACCAGCAAAAAGGTGTGCAACTGTTTCCAATTCTATATTATAAAACCTACATTTGTCTGTTTCTCCAACATGTTCAATGGACTTTGTAAACCAATATGTAAATACCCCATTGTCTTGTGCTGCCAATATTAACCTTTCATCTCTTGGTTTGAATTTGCCTCTCCTTAACCATTCCTGCATTAATTCCTGATCAACATGAGGTTCTTCCAGAAGTTACTTGCATATTTATGCATTTTCTACATTTCTTGCCTTCTCCTCTGGTCTTTAAGCTTATATTCTTTCTTTTGTTTTTTGACACATTCAGTTGCTGCCTGCTGTGTTTTTATCCACTTGTGGTTTGATTTCCATTCCTGCTTGACACTGATATGCTTCTGTTAGCCTTAGCAGGGAAGTCATCTTAGATTTATTCTCCTCTTGTTTCAAAACTTTCACTACATTTGGGCCTTGTGAGGTCAGTAAATATGTGTAGAGTCCCATGATTGCGGAACTGTACATGTAATCAATTTCAAGGAGACCCATCCCTCCTTCGGAACGGGGACTATATAATCTTGGTATGCACTGATTTTCATAAATCGTTTGGTGAGCATGAAGCATCCTTCTTGTTTTCCTATCTAATCTATCCAACACTTTTTGGGGCCAGTCAGTTACTCCAAAACTGTAAGTTAGGACAGGAAGAGCAAATTGGTTTACAGCTTGGATTTTGTTCCTAGATGTCAATTCTGTTTTCAGGATTAATTTAAATATTCTAAAGTACTCCTTACGAAGTCAATCCATGCCATAATTAAATTCTTCCCATTTTTACAGTTCTCCACTATGACTTTATTTAGCAGCAAATGATCCTTTGTTCCATATGACTTTCTTTTATAGCCCTTTTGTGCTATTGCCATAATTGAGTTTTCTTCTAAATGACTATAAACTCTGTCGGCATCAATTCCAGTGTACAGATTATACATTGTCTGAAGGCAAGGTATTGGTCTATAACTTTTAGGGTAGCTTGCAGGTTTACTTTTAAATAGGAGCATTGTTTTTCCTGTTGTTAGCCAAGTTGGTGTCTGTTTTGGGTGCGCATATAAATAGTTCTTACTCATGGTTAAATCTTCATGCAAATATGTTAATGCTTTTAACCAGAAGTTAGGTACTGCATCTGGGCCTGTGGTTTTCCAGTTTGAGGCTTTTCTTAACTTTGTTTCAGTCTCTTGAGCTGTTACTTCATCCCATTTCATATCCTGCAACTTTAAATTTCTTATTCGTTTTTTTACTTCTTCTATCCATTTGGCATATTTGTTATGTTGCACAGGATCTTCATAGATACTTCTCCAAAATGTATCTATTTTTCTTTTTTTGGTGGTTTTTCAATTCTCTATAAAAATGTTTTGGTCATCAATAAATTGCTTATTCTGTACTTTTTCTTTATATTTATCTGCATATCTTCTAAATTTTTCTGCCTGTGCTGAGATTTTTAGTTTGTTATTTGTGATAGTGCATGGTAGATCCTGATCTATTCTAATACTGCTCATTGCTTTTATCACGTCTATCTTCATAAGTATTTTTGTTGATCTGTTACCTCTTCTATATTCTTCTAACAGTGACACTTCTTATCCTAGTTGGTTTATAGTGTTCTTTATTAGATACTTCATACGTTCATAGGTTCATAGGTAGATACTAGGCTATCTGCCCTAGGGCATTTATAAGCCTAGCCAGAGTGTATTAGATTTCTCCCCTTTCTTTTCCTCACTACCCAGTGTTTTTATGGTAAAACTTTATCTGTTATTAATTTAGCTGCACGGTAATGTTTCCTGTTTACTTCTGTTATTTAGCATGAATCTCTATGGACAGTCCTAACTACTGTGTTCATTTATTTTATCAAACCTCTGACTTTTTGAGCTTTTTTGACCCTCTGCAGTCTATTTCTTTCATTGGTCTTAATATGTCTGTCTCTATTAAGTCAAGCAACTCTTTTTCTTAGCTTGTTTTCTTCTAAACTGAGGTTACATGTTTTGTTTTCCATTTCCTGTAGGCATTCTATAGAATGTTCTATTGCATCTTCCTGTGGCACATTCTCTTCAATTTCATCCTGTGTCCATTGCTCTGTCATATGATAATTCACTGGCCTATCACTCCTCAACATTAACTATTTCAGAGTTTCCACAGTTTCCTGTTAATTCCCTTGCTGTCAGTCTTCAAGTGAATGTTTATACTGGTTTCCTGTGGAAGGCACCAAAATATTTTTATATGGAACCTGATCAATTGCTTCCCATTCTACTAGTTTCCCCTTAATTTGGAGTTCTATTGCTCTGTCCTGTTGTGGTACTTTCTGAATTAGATTATCTACACTGAATCCTTCACTTTGGAGGTACTCCATAAACTCAGTTTCTATTTCTTTAACTTCTCCATTACTGATCTCCTTTTCTGCTTTTCCTCTTTGTCTTCTTATTTTTTCTATTGCAATTCTTTCCATGTCTGGATTCATTTGCCTGTATGACAGCCTAAATGTTCTCCAAAATATGCAAAGACCTCGTATTATAAATATCATATCTTTCCATTGCTGTTCTCTTAATTGTTCATTCCCAAACTTTATTCCTAGGATTTCTATCTCTTCTTCATTAAGTTTAATGCCCTATATTTCTCCCAAAAAAATAAGAGCCAATCCTAACTTCTTCAGTTCTTTATAGAGCATTGGTATGGTTGTTTCCACCCATTCTGTATTCTTAACTGCTAACACTAAATCATCTGCATATGTAAACATAACTGGAATCCTAATTCTTTCTGGTGTTTGGTATCTAGCTTTTTTCAATATCAAATTAACCTCAGTGACTACTGCATTCATAATTAATGCAGATATGATGCCACTGGTTGGACATCCTTGTTTAATACCAGTTCTTAGGATTATAGTTTCACTTATCCATGCATTGACTATCAATCTTACTTTGTTTTCCATGTAAACTAACTTCAGAATGTTTGTTATTTTATTACTTAAGTTATATTCCTCCAAAGTTTCCACAGTGCTTTGTGTTGAATTTTGTCTAAAGCTTTATTTACATATCCTATTAATATTTTTAATTCTGTTCCTCTGTTTATGTCATCTACCAGTTCTCTTATTAATATTAATAATTCTTGACTTCTTTTACTTTTAGTTCCAAAGATTGCTTCAGATAATAATTCATTAACTTTGTTTGCTATTTGTTCTATTATTTTCATGAAAATCTTATAATCTATATTATTTATTTCTAATGATCTCCAATTTCGTATATCCATTTTTTCTCCCTTTTTCCATATACATTTCATTACCACTTGGCATATCTTTCCATCATGTATACCTTTTTCAAACCATTCATTCATTAATTGCCTCTAAGAAATATTCTTTTTGCCATTCTTATATGTTTTTGTACATTAAGTATTCAGTTTCATCTATCACGGTAGCTGATTCTACATTTACTGTCTTAAGTACATTTTCTAATTCTATTATTGTAATCTTTTCCTCCATCCTTTTATTGTCTTCTTCAGTTAACTTGTTTAACTACCATCTATCTTTTAATGTAATGTCACTTACTGAGAATGTCTCTAATAAATATTTTTTGTTTTCATAATTTCTTCTTGTGTATTTACTATGTCACATTTTCCATCTATTCTCTCATTATTCTTGTATTTTCTTTAACATTTTACTTAAGTATGGTGCTACTTCTTTCTTTCCACACAAAAAATATCTTTGTTCAAAATCTTTTAAAAATTTTTTTCTTGATTCATTTCATTCAGCTTTCTTTCTTTTTCTATAAACTCTTCAGTATTACTTGGTATGATTTTGAATATTTGGTTACTAGTTTCCTTATATACATTGAAATCCTGTAGTCTTCTCAATTTTTGCCATTTTAATACCTGTTTTCTATAATTTTCTTTCAAATTGATCCACCAACTCATTCAGTCTTTATAAAATTTTCTCATACTTATGTGATCTTGCCATAATTACAGCATTATGTCCTTTGCATGTTCATTCAATTTTGATTCATTAATTATTTTTATTCCTTTACCTATTTTTATATAATTCCTTCTTTCTTGTATTTCTATACATATGGCTAAATGTTCTGAAAATTCCGTGTTTTTACATCCTTGATGTTGTATAATCAAACTGTCTGAAACTATAAAATAGTCAATTTCAGTTCTTAGATTGCTTTTTTGTATGTCCAATTCTTATTTTCCCATAAATACATTTTATTATATTTAATCATATCTAGAATTACTTTAGCATCTGCTCCTTCTTTATGTCTGTGTCTTAGATCACAATTAAAGGCCCTCATTACAATTACTTGCATGCTTAATTTACATGATCCATTATTTCTTAAACATAGTTGTCTTTGTTTCTGTAAAATATATGCATAATGTGCAATTACTCTATATAACTGCTTTTTATACCTTATGCCTAGTATTACTATTCTTCCAGTAAGTACTATTATGTAATCTAAAATATCTATCTGTTATTTACATAGGATAATACCAGAGCATTTTTTTCTACCTAAATTCCAAATTACTTTGCCTTCCCATAAACCATTTATTTGTTCTATTACTTCATTTATTGTTATTCTAATGTCTGTAGGTGCTATGATATCCATATCTAATGTCATACACCATTCTAATACTGCTAGGCTATGATGAATATTATTCATGCTGTTGATGTTGATGGTTAAGATTCTCAGTATAATGAATGAATTTTATCTTCACCCTTTTACTTTTTTGCTTTCTCTTATAGTTACATTTTTGAATGTAGATTTCTGTCTTTTACTCTTTTACCTATAGAACCTCTTTTGCTTCTTACTTTTACCCATTTACTTTCTCCTTCATCACTTGTATTACTTATTTCTTCTTCATTTGTTTCCTTGTCTTTTACATCATACTCTCTCTCATATACATTGTTACTTTGGTATCATTCATTTGTCCATTTTGCACCTTCTCTATAGTGTCTGATGTAATTTTCTCCTTATACTGTTCCTGTACTAATATAATTTCTTGTGTATGTTTCTCTAATTCTGTACAATGCATCAAAGAATGACCTATCTGTTCACATTTTATACACTTTTGTTCACATTTCTTTGCTTCACGACCCATTTTTCCACATATAAAACAATTTCCTTTATCGCAATTACTAATTAAATGATCATCCTTGCCACATAAAAAACACATCTTGGGTTGTCCCCAGTATCTCACCATGCCTTTGTTTCCATCATTGTTAATTATATTTGGTAAATGTACGATTTTTTCATCTTGCATTTTCAATATTACACCACATTCCCAACCACCCAGTCCATAAGCCTATATTTTTGTTACATGTATAACATCTCTACATATAGTCTTTAAATATTCTTTTAAATCATCTCTTTCAATTTCAGTTCTAGATTGCACAAACACTTTCTTCTTGGCTTTTCTATTAAAAGCCTGTATTATTTTTAAGTTCCAAGGATAAATGTCTTTTCTTTTGTTGTATTGTTCTAAAAATTTTACATGTATTGAGCCTCTTCAAAAAAGTCACAAAATGTATCCTTATTAGTACAAAAAAGGCTCTTACCTCTCTGGCTTCTATCCCCAGTGGCACTATGACGCTGTCCCATACCTGATACCGGTCTAATTCCCTTTGCACCTTGTTGCTTATCTTCACACAAATTTTCTTCTAGTTTCTGTTTTTTCCTTCTTATCTTTTCCCTTCTCTCACTGTCTGTGCATACAATCTCTTTTCTTCTTTCTTCTCCTGTGAATCTTCATTCTACTGAATCCTGCCCATTATCTCTCTCCATGATGCTGCTTTTTCACTTTCTGGTTCGCTTTGATCTATCAGTTCTTTTAGGTAGACATTCCACAACCATCCCAATTGGAGGGTTGTAACAACACAGTCTGTTGTTGAAATATCTGTTGAAAACAGTTTCCTCTGAAAGGTGTCCTCCGAGTCCAGTATTATGCCATTTTATGCCTGTTTTTTCTCTCTTATTGCTTCACTACCATTCTCCTCCTTTCTCACATCTTCTGACTCCTTCTCCACTATGCAGCTCCAGTTCAAAAGCTGGAGGTAGAACTGTGATACTATACTTATTATAAAATAAAATAATATCTCCACACATTTAATAGGACACAGTTGCAAAGCTATTGAAAATTCTTCTAGCTTGCCCATTACTTCAATTAAAATATGTAATCATCCTACATTTCTTGTAGTTGTTGTGTTGTGTATATTCTTTCATCATCAGCCATTAAACTACTCCTAGATACATTACTATAAATCATGAACTTAAACAGCAGATAAAAAAGAAATCATTGTAGGAGATTTCATCACAGACTCAATAGGGCCAGGTTAAAAAATAAAAAAATAAAAAAAAATAAACAGGAATCCAGAATACTCGCTCATCTTTACCTTTCCAAATTATTAAATTCCCCTACTAGACTCATACTTAATTTTGCTAACAAAGGCTCTCAACTGTATCTGTTTTTAACTAATATTCCAGAATCCCAAATACTTCTATTCTACCAATTAACTTCACTGGCTATTTATCAATTCATGCCATCCTCATCTTCAAAGTGCCCAAACAACCAACATTCTGAAGCCTACCTAAATCATTCCCTTTATCTAAAGAGGAAGGCAGTCTCTAACCTTCAAAATATTGACTGGTCTAGTGTTTATCTCACTATGCACACCACAACAGCTTTACATAAATTTAACTCCATAGTCCACCCCAGTATGGGAAAGCATTTCCCTAGATGGAACACACAGAATAAAAAAAATGTCAGTGCTGTACTTAGAACACTAGCTCAATAGAATCCTTGTTCAACAGTTGAAACAACGGACACTTCAGAAAAATAAACATGACCTTCCACTATCAAAATGTTCTTAATCTTAGAAAAAATATGCACATTTAAAGAAGCTAAGAAATAACAAAACATAATGGTCTCACAATCCAGATTGCTTTGGAAAGTCATTAGAGACATTATCGACTTTGAAAACGATAAATCTATTAGGCCATTAGTGCCCAAGATTCATTAAATTAAAAAAATATAAGCCTTTCCTTCCCACATCAGTCCATCTCAGAAGAACTCATTTTGCATTCATTATAACAAACACCTAGTAACTACACTTCACAACTCCCAATGGGTGTTCCTACAGCCAACCAAACCCTATCGTTTCACTTTTATGGAGAGACAACAAGAAATGTCAGAGCGCTTCTTGAAATTGGAATAATGAAGTTCATAGCAAGTTCATTACTAGGCATGCAGTCCAAGAGACCATTAAGGAGCCTAGCCCAAATTCCCAGTTGCCCTAGAACACTGTCTCATTAATTGACTTGCTCAATGTCACAGAAAGGTGGTAAAATTCAAACCTGCAACTTTGGTACAGGAAACAGCTCATTAACAAGTCAGTGCTGTAGTCCTCTGTGCTAACTACAAATCTTAACCAATATAGTATCTGCCTCAACTTCCTCAAACTTGCTGTGTGTCCCTTATGTAACCCTCCCTGCTGCGTCCACACCTTTATCCTGTCCTGACTTTAGGACTTGCTCCTTAAAAAATGTAACGTTGCCTCATCATTTCTATACCCCCAAATTTCCCCTTCCATACTTCAGCACTATAGGCTAATGTCAGTTCTAAGTCCCACAACATTGTTTTCATATATTATATTAATGCATCATTTGAGCATGGAAATACACATGCACTACTCTTTGACTCCTAGTTGCTTCAAAAATGGACCAAACATTTTTGCTGTTATATATACGATTGCACATAAAATCCTCACAGATATGGAAAATGCTAACTCAACAGGAGTCTTTTTATTGACCTAAGCAGGATCTTTGTAAAATACTATTAGATAAGCTGCAATCCTATGGAGCTGATTAAAACACTATATAGATAACTCATAAGCACGGGCCTAACATTCAAGGACCAGTCGCCTCAATGTTTTACTAATGAAAAAACCTTTACACTGGGATTCTCCAAGCCTCTGTATTAGGAGCAATTTTATCCTCACTGATTATCAATGGTGCTTACTCAAAAATTCCATCCCTGGATATTCCACTATATGCTGATGACACTATTTTGTACAGAAGAGGGTAGTCTTCTTCATTCATTCAAAAAAGACTTGCAGAACATTATTTGAATTATTCTAGTCTCATAATCTAAAAGATAACTTGACAATAGTTGCTTCCATGTTATTTGAAATGCAACAAAAGCTGTATAAAGAAAAAAAATAACACTGTCCCTAAATATCCTAGAGAGGCTGTATTATCCTCTGGCCCAGGGGCTTTGAAGGATTTCACCTCAGTCTTGAGAAGTACAAAGCTGGCTTTTGAGAAATTCTTTACAGTGATTTCCTTGGCTGGGGGTGGGAATGGGATATGGCTGTCCAGGGAAATTTGTTTATGGTCTGATCTTACCAATGAGGGGTTTACCTCTGGTGTGGAACATAGAGTCCCCATGTTGGTGATGACCAGGTCCAATATGTTGTTCCTTCTTGTGGGAGCGGTGACCAGTTGTTCCATTGCGTTAGAGTTTATAAATTCAAGGAACCATTGGGCGAGGGTGTTTGGGCTTCAGTAGTTTTCCCAGTCAATGTATGGGTAGTTGAAGTCACCCAATAACATAGTGTTTGGAGAGACCTTCATATTCTCCAGTGTTCTCAGGAATGCCAAGTGGGGTTCCTGTAATAGGGAGGGTGTTCTGTAGCAGGCTACAAACTGAAAGGCAGTTTTGCCCGCTGTTAGTTGCACATGGATGGTTTCTGATGCTTCGTGCAGTGCCACTAACCTGGAGGTGTAGGTATCTTTGATGAATATAGATACTCCCCCTCCGTTTGTGCTTCGGTCCGAGTTTTGGGTCCAAAACGCATGGTATGAGTTATAATCTGGTAGTGCTGGGGTGCTCTCAGGAGCCTTGAACCAGGTTTCTGTTACTGCACAGGCATCGATTTTCCTCATACTGAGGAGAGCCTTGAGTGCGTGCATCTTGAGGTTTAGACTTCTGGCATTGAGTAGCATTACCTTTAGTTTTTTTATCCTTGGGTTGTCTATGGAGGTGGGTTTGTCCTTTGAGCCTTGCCTAAAAAAGGCACTATGGGGGTGGCAAGAGCCTTGGCTAGTATACGAAAGCCTAAGGGTGACAGGTGCAAGCCATCCCTAGTAAAGCAACGTGGCTTGTCGAGCATGTCATCCCAGGCTGACAGACACTGGATTCCCTTTGAATGACACCAATACTTTAGCCAATTGTTGAAACTGATCATTTTGTCTTTATACTGTGGCATCATTCTTGGTGAGGGCAAGATGCTACTCAAGGTCAGGGTCATACCAGCCTGGGCTACATGGTCAGAGAGCTCCTCTATGTCTCTTTTCATATAGTCCAGGGAGGTACGTCTCAGGTCATTCACACCAGCATGGACAATGACGGAGTCATACTTGTACTTGCTTTGGTGTGACCTGAGTGCTTGCATTATGTGGCAGATCCTGGCACCCGACAGGCAGCTTACAGTGACCTTCTCCTTGTTCAGTCTGGTGAGCGGGACGTCAGTGTGCCGGACAATAGAGTCCCCTGTAACAAGTGTATTTGGTGTGTTGTTTGGCCTTAAGGGCTGTGAATGTGAGGCACACTGATTTTGTGAGATATGTGATTCATGGGTATTGTTGAGGGGTGGCTGTTGCTTGGATATCTGCTTAGGAGGTCTTTGCTGTTTAGGCAGATTTTTATTTAGAGCCTCCGACTATGTTTTAGTGTGTTTATGTGTTGGGTATGCAGATGCAATAGGTCTGTGTGAGACTGGATTTGTGGTGTGGGTGGTTACCTTTTCCTCCTGACTGACTGTGCCAGTCTTGGGTTGAGAGAGCTCTGCCTCCAGTTTGGCTGTGTAACTGCATCTCTCACATGTATTAGAGTTTGTTGGAAGGAGGAGAGGGTTGTCTGTGTACATAAGGCAATTGTAACATTGGCTCAAAATTCCCAGATTCACCAGCTGGACTGGAGAGTAACCTTGAAACTGACCCTTGGACATACCAGATTAGTATAGGGAACTGATTTTTTACTGATCAGATTAGGGAAGGGAACTGATTTTCCACTTGATCAGGAAGGACCAATCGGGAGCCTAATACTTATGAGAAGTCAAGGAGGGTGTAGTGCTTTAGTTAGTGTTTCCTTATAAGAGCTGAGCAAGTGCAGGGTTTTAGAAAGAGAATAGAGTGATTACTTTGAGAGTTTGAACAGTTCTAAGGGAAAAAGTGAAGAGCAGACTTTGTGGAGCCTGGAATAGTTTAAACCTGTTTAGGCGGCACTGCCTGACTCTGCTCAGTGCGCAAAACCGTGCAAAAAGAGAGTTGTAAGGTTTTAAGAGAGAGAGATCAAGGAGTTTAGAATTGACCCAAAATGGCCAATAAAACTACAGCTTCTAGGTAGTAACCACTCCTCCAGGGACAGGCAGGCTGTTCAGTGTTAACCACTCCCACTGGTGAACACAGAGACTTCCCTTTAGCCCAAGCAAGCACTGGCCTTCTAGAAATTTCCAAACAGTTCAGAACAGCAAATCTGTAACTGAATTTTCTTAACTTTCAGAAAGTGGGAAAAAAGCAAGATTTTTTTTTTTTTTTTTTTTTTCTGTTTGCTGTAGTTTAAAGGTAGCAGAGATACACAAGCAGCAAAATAATCACAACAGTGTAATAAATGATCCCACACTTGAGTGCTAGGCCAAAATCAGGTAAAATGCAGTTTTTAGAGAAAAAAACGATTTTAAATTAAATGCAACACAGGAAATGCAGTAAACAGGCTCTAGATGTGTTCCAAGTACTGTTACTGTTACAGATATAAACTTTAGCAAGCCGGAAAATGCCAAAAAGTAGAGGCAAAGCAGTAAAACTTAACAAAAAAATCAGAAGAAAATACTTAAAATCACAAAAGTGGCTCCTTTTCTTCTCTCAGCATTTTCTCCCCTTGGTAGGTGCTTCAGCAACAACTAGCAAGCCTGAAAAGACACCAAAACCCCAACGCAGCCGGGTTTTAAGAGAGAGAGAGATCAAGCCTGGAATAGTTTAAACCTGTTTAGGCGGCGCTGCCTGACTCTGCTCAGTGCGCAAAACCGCACAAAAAGAGAGTTGTAGGGTTTTAAGAGAGAGAGATCAAGGAGTTTAGAATTGACCCAAAATGGCCAATAAAACTACAGCTTCTAGGTAGTAACCACGCCTCCAGGGACAGGCAGGCTGTTCAGTGTTAACAACTCCCACTGGTGAACACAGAGACTTCCCTTTAGCCCAAGCAAGCACTGGCCTTCTAGAAACTTTCAAACAGTTCAGAACAGCAAATCTGTAACTGAACTTTCTTAACTTTCAGAAAGTGGGAAAAAAGCAAGATTTTTTTTTTTTTTTCTTTTTGTTGTAGTTTAAAAGTAGCAGAGATACACAAGCAGCAAAATAATCACAACAGTGTAATAAATGACCCCACACTTGAGTGCTAGGCCAAAATCAGGTAAAATGCAGTTTTTAGAGAAAAAAAAACGATTTTAAATTAAGTGCAACACAGGAAATGCAGTAAACAGGCTCTAGATGTGTTCCAAGTACTGTTACTGTTACAGATATAAACTTTAGCAAGCCGGAAAATGCCAAAAAGTAGGCGGCAAAGCAGTAAAACTTAACAAAAAAATCAGAAGAAAATACTTAAAATCACAGCTTTCACCTGTGCATCTGTGATGTCAGTTATTTGTATTGTAGTACTCTGTATGTTCTCATCTTGCCTGTGGCATAATATTATTTTACATATTTATAAACTGCAGTTTTTTATTTAAAAGATTCCAGTGAAAAAGTAAGTTTCCAGTTGGACAGCATTTTCTAACCACTGATGTCTTTATATAGATACATTAATGACCATGGGGATGTTCTTCAGCAGTTGGTTGTATTAAAGTGAGACCCCATGGTTATGGAAGCCTGGTTGGTCAGCTTTGTTGTCAACTCTGTATTTGCCTGAACCCTTGTTAAGGCTATTCATGGGTTGCTATCTACATATGCCTGTTTGGTTCTGGTAAAATTAACAACTTATCTGACATTTTTGAGTTAATGTTAGAAAATAATATCTTCATTTTTTTCTTTTCTTTCTTTTCTTTTTCATGTTACCCTCTAAACGCCAAGTTAACCATCAAGCCTCTCACCGTCAGACTCAAATCTTTTCTCACATCATCTAGGGTTAGAGCTCTCTGTAGTAGCCTTCATACAGACTACCATTGGGGTGTTTGTTGCTGTCATTGACATCCAGGCAATGACTACAATTTTGCATGAATGATCGAACCCCACCCCCCAGGTGGTGACATGGGCAACAATAGCACTACAGGGACCACCTATAAGCCTCTATCAGTTCGTGTTGCATTCCCTTGAGAGCAGCCAATATGGGCTACCACCACCAACTTCAGTGGCCATGCCCAAGTCAACCCTGCATTGGTCCCCACTCTTCAGCAGATATCATGTCAGGGAGCAGCCCACCTAGATTGGCTGGGACTTTCCAAGGATGGGCATGCTCATCATTCTAACTTATACTGTCAAGCACTCAAGCTGATACATTGAACCCAGTTGCCTGGACCATAGTCAGAGCTATATCAGTGTATGCTACTGGTTATGCTATATTTTTATTTTTAACAGAACATATACAAAACAAGGGTCAGGAGCTAGTAAACTTTGTTAAATACTTAAATGAATCTACAGGATTTTTGAAATTTAAAGTAAAACCTTCATCTTGAAATTGAAATTTTTGGATGTAAAAATAGTGAATACTGAAGGAAAGATCAGTACTAGTGTCTATAAAAAATGTTCCTGCTAATCGTTACAGCCATTGGAGCAGTATGTATGCACACCCTGTGTTTGGGGGGACTGTTACTAGCCAGCTCCTTAGAGTGAGTAGGCTTAACACTGACCATGATAAATGTAACAAACAAATTTCTGAGCTAATTCAAGAATTCACTCAAAGAACAGTCTAGATTAAATGAAATCAGAGCTAGAGTGCTCCTGCAAAGGCAACATACTACTCATCCATATTTTAGTAGTAACAGGATATCTGATGAAATGACAGAAAGGGTTCTACCACGGAAGAATACATTTAGGTATATAATGCTAGAACTCCTGGAGTGAGGAGTATTACAGTGAAGAATTGGCACATTATAAGAGTTTTGCCTCAACTTAATCATATTATTGATAGTAAACCAAGTTTTGCATACAAAAATTGCAAATATTTAAAGCAGAAGCTGGGCTATAGAGAAATGAGACAGGGTTTTGGTTGTAATAATAGACAGTTAATAACAAAGCAGGGTACTTTTTCTTGCTATAATTGCAGTTGTTGTAAGCATATATTTATTGGTGGGAATAACTTTATTTATCCTAGTACACATAAGGAATATTCATTTTATTGTTATGCAACATGTAACACCGATACTATTGTTTATCTTGCAACAAGTATAAAGTGTTTTGCTTTTTTACGTAGGGAAATGCAGTAGAAGGCTGAGAATGCATAGTTGAACATCGTTCGGAAATACAGAGGAATATTTTAACAAATGCTTTAGGTGTTCATATATCTGAACATGGTGATGGTCATGATTTTAAATTTAGAGTTATTGATGTGGTTGTTAAGAATATCAGAGGGGGGAATTTAAACAATACTTTAGATGTTACGGAATATAAGTGGATTTTAAGATTAGAAGCTGATAAGCATCCATGGGTGAATACATCTGTGAATTTAAAACAAACAAATTTCTGAGCTAATTCAAGAATTCACTCAAAGAAGGTATGAACAGTCTAGATTAAATGAAATCAGAGCTAGAGTGCTCCGGCAAAAGCAACATACTACTCATCCCTCATTAGACCCATTATAGAATACAACGCCCCGTTTGGTATGTACCTCACAAGACATCTGCAACAGCTGGAAAGGCCACAGAAATACCTCAATAAAAGAATCACAGGCCTAAAGCAGATGCCATATACTGACCGTCTAAAAAACTCCAGCTATACTCTGGCATATCGTCTACTCAGAGGCGATCTCTGCTTAACATACAAGGCCATGTCAAACCCTGAGCTGTTGAACATGCTCCACTTAAAGAAATCCCAATCCCTCAGAGCCACACGCTCCAGGGATCTAAAACTTGTCATCACAATGAACAAAATATGCTGGAGGGATAGGTTCCTGACCCAGAGACTCCCCATACTCTGGAATAGACTGCCCATACATATCAAGCAGAGCACCTCATTGGCCCTCTTCCAAAGGAACCTTGATGATTGGATGGGAGATAGGAAATTCACCCCGGTGATCATGTCAGTCGTCCTGCTAGACAGGGGCCCGGAGAAGTAAATATTGTGGAAGAAATATCCAGGGAATTGTTATGGCTAGGCTTGCATAGGCCCTAGGGCCGATAGCCTAGTACCAACCTATGAACCTATGAAAACCAATTTTAGTCAAGAACAAATGCAATACAAGTAATTAACATTTCATTATTTATAATGTTAGTTGAGTTTAGTTTATGTTATTTTATAAGTTTTTCTACATTATTGTTTTTTAATTTTATTAACAGTTTAATATTACTTTATTAAATAATGAATGGTTTGAGTTGTGATTGGTAGGGTTGTGTGACGTGTATTTTAGTTGAGTTTATTTAAATGATTTGTTTTTAATGAGCGGCTTATATTGCACTGAGGAAGGGCTATGCCTGAAAGCTTTGCTGTTGTTCGTGAATAAAAGTGACTAAGTTCAATAATTTAATGGGTAACATTTTATTGGCTGAAGTTTGGTTCGTATAAATCCTTTGAGGGACATGATTCTTTCCTTTAACAGGTTTTGAACAACAACATTTACTGCAATTCACCACTTATGTTAAGTTTAGTAAAATTATTTGTAAGTATTAGTATGAAGGACAGCAAGGGTGGCCGCGGTGGTACAGCATTTACCATTGCTGCCTCACAGCAAGAGGTTCTCTGGTTCGATCCTTGGCTGGGGTGCCTTCTGTGTGGAGTCTGCACATCCTCCCTGTGGTCGCTTGGGTTTCCTCCCGGTGCTCTGGTTTCCTCACAAAGACATGCTGTAGGTGGATTGGACACTTTAAATTGGTCCTAGGTGTGAGTGCATGGGTGTGTGTGCCTTCTGTGGAAGGTTGGGCACCGGGCTGGCAACTTGACACCGTAAAACTCCACTGCCAATCATGAGCGGATAGGTGATCCACTGTGGTGACCCCTAACAGAGAAAAGCCAAAAGAAGTATGAAGGATGCATGTTTAGGAAGTGAAGGCTAATACCTATAAAGAAGCAGCATGCATCCAGGCTATACATAAATGAATGTACCCAAATAGAAGTTCTGTAGAGCCACCCAGCTCACTTCTGATAATTATGATTTTGAAAAAATAAATTATTTCTCTGAGTTCAAAGTTCAGAGACAGGTTACGTATATTTTGTTACAGAGCCAGCAATGGATGCTGTTGGAGAACGTAGAAGAGGTAAATCTTATTTTTGTATAAATGATTCTGATATGAGTGGGGAGGTATGAGCCTAGTTTTCCTGTCACTTCAAAGATTTATCTAATGTCTTTAAGAGTGAGGGGTAATTTAGAATTCAACAATGGTAGTTTTGATATTTTTTGTGATAATTTTTAAATTTAGCATAGTTTTGTGTTGGTTGAAGGAAGAGTTGGACCGTTTGTATTTGTGATAAAGATATAGAGCATTGTTAAAGAGGTTGTGTCTACTTAGTGGAGAGTGGTTTACAGACTCTATGGGTAGTGATCTGTCTGATTGTTGAAGACATGTTTTTTGGTGATATTTCAATGTGAAACGATGTCAAGTTGCTGGGCAGGAGGTGAGAGGCAGAGTGCATGCTAAGGACAAGCATGTTTGATTGGAGATGGGGGGTCAGTAAGTAGATAATATCTCCATAGCAGACAAAGACAAATGGTAAAATAATGTAAAAATACTAATGAAGGAGAGAAGCAATCTGTAGTAATAGGAAGAGCTAATTAGATGAAGTTAGAAGGAGGGTTTAAGTATGAAATGAAATATGTGTATGAAGTCAAGGGATGATCAAGTTAGAGTGCATGCTCAGGACAATGGCAATGCCATGAGGTCAAAACTGTCAACATGAAAATTTCATAAAAACGTAAATTAAAGGTCATGCTGTTAAACTCTAGGAGTCTAAATATGAAACTGCACTCATTGCAAGCATTCTTAACCCTGGAATGCGCTGACATTTGTGCAGTCACAGAAACCTGTTTCCAAGCTGCGGAGAGCACCCCAGCCATACCAGGCTACTCATCTTATCATTAATTCAGACCCCATGCCGTGGTCCACAAAAGAAAAGGAGATGGTGTTGCAATATATATGCAAAAGACATGCACACTTCTAGGCTGGTCAAACAGTATGATGCACATGAAATATTCCAGGTGCAGTTAACAATTGACAAGACCCCCATTCAAATATTAGCTAGCTACAGGCCTCCAACTCTGACTCAAGATGCCCACTCCACCTATCTGGACCTCTTCAAATCAATCCAGATTCAACCCTTTACCCTGATCCTGGCTGACTTCAACTATCCAACCATAGATTGGAAGAAATACTCATGCCAAAATACAAATGCCCAGAAATTCCTTGAGTTCTTCAATGTAAATGGCTTTGACCAGTTGGTTGTCACCCCCACAAGAGGTGAAAATATCTTGGACTTGGTATTAACCAACATGAGTAACTACTGCAACATCCCTACAGTGTCATCATCCCTGGTAAGATCCGACCACAAAGCAGTCACTTTCAAAGTCATCCTCTCCCCCAGCCCCCCCCAGCTAGGGTCAAACACATAAACTTCTCCAAAGCTGACTACAACCTCCTGAGGGAAGGTATAAACAGCTTCACAGCCCCCTCCCCCTCCACAAAAACTAGCACATATGTCCAAACCTACACCAAAGTACTTTATGAGCATTTATATAGCTGCATGGAATCAGGAATACCAGACAGGACGAAATTATCCTCCTCAAGGCAGAGTAAACCTGTCTGGTGGACATCTACAATAAATAAACTCTATAATAAAAGGAAAATTTGCTGTCCAGGACACAGAAGGAGCAGGTGTCTAATTGGAAGGAATCTCTTGTTAGCCTGAACAAGCAAATAAGAGCACTAGTGAAATTCTCCAGAGCAAACTTCAAGTCCAAACTGGCCACATCTTCGAAAGACAATCATAAGGCTTTCTTCACATATGTTTGCATTCTGAAAGGAAGTACCCAGGTCTGCTCAGAAATGGTGGTCAAGGACATCACATACACAAGCCCTGTAGATACAGCCAACCTGCTGGCTGACAGTTTCAGTGAAATATTCTCTCCTCTGTCCCCCCATCAGTAAAACAGGACGTCCCCAGTACCTGCCCCTCCCCTTTTCTCTAGGGAGCAAGTCATCACTGCCCTCTCAAAGGCAAAAAATACATCCTCCATGGGACTCGATAAAATCCTAGGCTGCATCCTACAGGAATTAAGGCAGGAACTTGCAGAACCATTAGGCACCCTATTGAACCAAAGCCTGAGTACCGTCTTCTTCCCAGCCAAGTGGAGGACAGCTACTGTCATCCCTTTGCACAAAGGTGGAGCATCCACTGATCCAGGAAATTATAGACCCATCAGCCTAACTAGCCTGATCTGCAAGGCCATGGAGCAGATTATCATGGACCTCATTAACAAGGACATTGGCAACCTCTAGACACTTGATTTGACACAGTTTGATTTTGTCAAGGGGAGGTCATGCCTGTTAAATTTGGTCAACTTCTTTGAGGCAGTCACCAAAGCAATAGACAAGGGGAAGATGGTGCACACCACCTACCTTGACCTGGCCAAGGCCTTCAATACTATTTCCCACTCAGGTATAATAGATAAACTCTCAACTAGGCATCAATCCATGTGTTGCATATAGGTAAAAAACTGGCTTACTGATAGAACCCACCTAGTCAAAATAGGTGAAGCCACCTCAATAGTAGATCAGTAACAAGCGGTGTACCCCATGGATCAGTCTTGGGGCCTCTGCTATTTGGGATATACTTCTCAGAGGTGTAGGCCATATGTAGTGGGCTATGGCTGACCAAGTTTGCAGATGACTGCAAGCTGGGTGCTGTCATCAATTCCCCTGGTGATGTGGACATCCTCCACGAGGGTCTCACCCAAACAAATAACTAGTGTCAGAAACATGGCCTCAAGCTGAATGCCAAAAAATGCATCATCATCATCATCCCTTCTGGGGAGAATGATGTCTCCAAAAATTATCACATTGATAATAAGGCACTAAGCATGCAATCAGTCATGAGGGGCTTGGGTACCAAGATTGATAGCAAACTGACTTTTGACCACCATATTGCCTCCATTGTATGGAAAGCTTTCTACATGGCCCACCTCATTAGTAAGGGTATCTCATCCAGGGTCAAGGTGGTCATAACATCCCTGTATTCTTCCCTTATAAGACTGATTATTGAATACAATGCCCCTTTTGGCATGTACCTCGCAAAGCATATGCAGCAGCTGAAGAGACCACAGAGACTCCTCACCCGGAGAATCTAGGGCCTCAAACATCTACCCTACAAAGATAGGCTAAAAGCCCTGTCCCTCTACTCAGTCTCTTACAGACTCCTCAGAGGTGACCTCTGTCTGACATACAAAGCAATCTCAGACCCCACCCTGATGGGACTACTGCATATCCGCAAATCAAGCTCTACTCGAGTAACCTGCACATGAGACCTCAACCTTGTCTGTGATATCAATAGGACTTGTTGGTGGGACAGATTTGTGTCCCAGAGACTCCCTCTTTTGAGTAATAGACTCCCTCTCCATGTAAAGCAGAGTGCCTCATCAAACCTTTTTAAGTGCAACCTGGATAACTGGATGGGGAACAGAAAATACACCCCTGGGATTCCACCTATGTCCCTGCTGGACAGTGGCATAGGGTGTTGACTTGTTGGAACATGGGATAAATTCTTGGCTAGGCTTGTAACGGCCTCAGGGCCAATTGCCAAGTAACTTCCTATGATCCTATGAAGCAGAAAGGTGAATGATGCATATGAAGTAGTGAGATGAGGTAGTTAAGTGAAGTAGAAAGAAGGATACATTTATAGTATTGGGAAGAGCTAGTTAGGTGAGATAGTAAGGAGGAGGTGGTTAAACCATATATGTGTATGTATGTATATATATATATATATATATATATATATATATATATATATATATATAGATAGATAGATATATATATATATATATATATATATATATATATATATATATATATATATATATGTATTTCTGTATATGTATACGACTGCAAACTGGGTACAGTTATCGAATCCCCAGATGATGTCAGTATACTTCTGGAGGGCGTTAAACAGGCCAACAACTGGCGTCTTTGTCACGGTCTCAAACTAAATGCAAAAAAATGCATCATCATTCCCTTTGGTAAAACAATGTCCCTTCACACTATCAGATGAACAACAATACCCTATGTACCTATGAAGTGGTAATGGATCTGGGATCACAAGTAGACTGCTACCTTAACATTGACCACCATGTGTCTACTTTAGTAAGGAGGGCCTTCTATGTAGCACACTTGATTAGCGAAGGCAATGTCTCAAGAGCAAAGGAGGCTATAACCCTCTCTATACTTGTCACCAATCAAGCCCATAATTGAATATAACACCCCTTTTGGCATGTACAACACAAAGCACCTGCAGAAACTGGAGAGACGTCAGAGGTTTCTAACAAAGAAGATCAAGGTACTCCAGCATGTGCCTTACACAGACCGACTAAAGTCCCTGTAATTATATTCAGTATAGACTGCTTAGGGGAGACTTGTGCCTGGCTTACAGAGCAATCTCCAGCCTAAACCTAATGAACTTCCTACACATCCTTAAATCAAATGGGATTAGAGCTACCAGTTCTACACACCTAAATAACGCCTGCAACTTGAATAGGATGTGCTGGAGGGACAGATTTGTCTCCCACCTATTGCAACATCTTTGGAATAGGCTACAGATTCATGTGAAGCAGAGTCACCATAAATTCATACCGGGGATAGTGGCCACAACCCTCCTTGACATGGGCAGTCATTACTAAACACAGTCCTGGATATTGACTAAAGTATGTATGGTATTACATTGGGATGAAACGGGTAGGTTTGAAATTACCCTCTGGGTGGATAGCCTTGTAACCTCCTATGGTCCTATATATATATATATATATATATATATATATATATATATATATATATGAAGTGTGTGTATGAAGTAATGCGATAAAGTAGACAAGTGGGTTTACTTTTTGTGAGGCTATACAAATGTAAGAAGATGGTAGTGCTGGATGTAGGAGAGAGTTTGAATGAGTGGGGATGTAGGAAGAAATGATATAGGGCAGTAGGAGGGGTTTATGATCTTTGAATAAAGGTAGTGCATACATAGGAGTAAAGAGGTGATAGGTGGGGTGGATAGGTAGAGAAGCTGAGTCTGGTATAAGTGTAGAGGAAGTGGACTGGGTGGGAAATGGGGCTAGGGCAAGGGAGCATGGTGAGGTTGAACAGTGGGCTGCAGCCTCCAAGGACAAGTGCAGCTATCAGAAACAGTCAGGGTTAATGAGGTTCACTTAGCAAAAAGTTGGCAAGTTGCAATGCTAAACTAGAATAAAATGATGTTCCAAGTTTAAAAGATGCAGTATGCTGTTGCCAATGACAACTTTTTCTCTTGCACTTGTTGGTTAATGTAGACTACTTCCAAATATTAAGTGCTAAGCTTTCATAACAGATTAGCTATGGTGAGTGTTGAGTACAGCCTCCAGCCAAGTCACACAACATTATCTGTTTTTAATTGTCAAGTTTCTAAAGAATAGCTGTGCCGATTTGTAATATTCTAACAGAAGCTTTTAAAACAAAGACAACATTAAGCAAACAAAATTAGTGTAGTGAAATCAAGGGCTACAGGTGAACTAAGCTACTTACTCTTTTTATTACAGAAAGGTGTGACATCAGTTCCTTTTGTTGTTAGTCATTCAGGTTTTCTGTAATACATATTTATCAACTGTGTATAACTTCTTTAACAATTACTTACAGCAGCTTGAAATTTATACTCTTAAAGAAAGAAGACAAAGATGGAATGACAGAAACTGAAGCATTTCAAGGATATCCATAGAGTCCAATTAGTTATGAATTTTCCAAAAAAATACATTCATAGTGTCAAGAAGGCAAAATCTGATGATGTATACTCAGCAGGACAGAGAATATAAGGGAGTATTTGTTAGAAAAAGCATACTGAATGGTTTTAACAGTCTACATGAAGAAGTAACATAGCTGTAGAATAGTAAAATAATTCAAGCGCACATGGCGAGAATAAATAAATTCTCATTAGGGTTTAAAAGTATAACACTTTGTTGGAATAGCATCTGTAGGTTATCCAACAGGTAGTGAAATTATCAGACAAGGATTGCCAGCTGGTCATTATCAAAGAGCAAAACAAATCTGCCTATGACAGACATGACAGTTGTTTTCAAATAAACAGAAAATCAAGGAGGTGTCTGATGTCATGGGCCACAATAAAAAAGATGCACACCATTCATTATCTTCCTTAAACATACAGCAAATCAGGTGGCTTGTCGCTTTGTGTTGTGGGATTTCTTCCACTTCCTTCCCAGTCATATCAACTAAATTTCTATTCACCACCAGTCAAGAATATTACCAGCCTGCAATTACTTAGTTCAACTGCAGGTCTACAGGAAGTATAATTGTAGCATTGCCTTTGCCTGACTGTCTAACCAGTATCAGCTCAGTTGTACAAATGAATCCAGGAAGAAACAGTATCTGCAGGAGTATATACTGAAAATATATTGAACTGGCATATATGAATTTCTCAAGGACTCAAAATGTTAATAAAGGCTGCTTGGTTAATGACCCTATCCATCTAATAACATACAGCTACGGCTAATCCCATTAAAATATGCACACAGACTTTCCAATTTTAATACAGTTTTTGTTTAATTTTGGATATTTAAAACTTTCTTGTGAGTAGGTTATGTTGATCAAATATACTAGTGGTAATGTATGCTTGTAATAGCTGAACAAAGAATAGATGATAACGAATAATAATTAATTGTCTAAACCCTAACTAACCCACACAATATTCAGACTGAGTTATGACAAAAAGTTTGTCACACTCTCTAGTCCCTATCAAACCCAACTTTACTCAAATAATCTATTAATTCATCTTAGCTCTCAAATGTAATTCCCCTTTATTCTCTCCTTACCCTCCTTCAATTAAATTATTTTACCCCTTTATATCTCTCTAGCTTCCATTGTCAGGACTATAACCTCCTTTTCAACCTCTGCTGCTTCCTACCTAACCCACCCTTCTCTTATTTCATTCTTCCTTTCTTCCTAATGATCATCCTTTTCCTATACCCACACTAGTCTTATATGTTTATTTTTCCCTTTATATTTATTTCCATCTTCCTCTTTGTTGTTGTCTTTCTCATATCTAAATGTTACCTTACTTTGAACTTTTTCTTAAATCATTATCATCTTCTTTAGGCTGTTCCTGTTATGGGTCGCCACAGCAGTTCACCTGTTTCCATTTCTTCCTGTTCTCTGCATCACACCACACCAGCCACCTGCATATCCTCTCTCACCACATCCATAAACCTTATCTTAGGCCTTCCTCTTTTCCTGTTACCTGGTAGCTTCATCCTTAGCATCTTTTTCCCAATATACTCAGCATCCCCCCTCAGCACATGTCCAAACCAACGTAATCGTGCCTCTCTGGCTTTGTCTCCAAACTTTTCAACCTGGGCTGACCCTCTAATATACTTATTCCTAATCCTGTCCACCCTCGTCACACCCAGTGCAAATCTTAACATCTTTAATTCTGCCACATCCAGCTCAAACTCCTGCCTTTTTGTCAATGCCACTGTCTCCAACCCATATAACATAGTTTTTTCTTAAATATGTAACCTATTTTGTTTTTATCTTTTGATCTTTGTTAAATTGCTAAATATCACTGTAACCTGCATTGTAAATGTTTATCTGTTACTTGGAGCTTTTCTCCCTGGGCCTCCACTGAAAATGGATATGTATCCAGTCGGACTTTCCCGGTTAACAAATGTAAAATAAAAAAAAATAAAAAAAAATGTAACTATATGAGTCTATATTAGCAGCCTGCCAGATATGTGTTTATGATGCTTGACTATATAAAACATTTCAGCAGGGAAAGACAGTTTAAAAAAAAAATCAGAGGCAGTGAGTTGACCATCTAAAGTACTTCAGTGTTATTTGGTGTGATAATCAGATCTTGTAATCAGAAAGCAGCTTGTCAAAATAACTGCTGTTGTGTGCTGTGGGATATAACAGTGTTCATTTTTCATCAGGAACTTCATTGCTGTGTGTTGCTTTTCAGAGACAGAATGTAACACATAATATTTGCCACTCAGTCTGACTGTTCTGGAGAGAAGAGATTTATGACATAGCAGTCTTTTTCAGGAATTTAATTTTGAGACTCCAGGTATATAAAGCTACACACTTTTTGTAGTTAATTGTGTTGTTATTTCTAATATTTAAACAGTAACTATATCACTTTATTTATATGCTGCACCCTATTTGGCTGCCCTTACTTTACAGAGGTATTTTCTGAGTTAATGTAACATACTGACTGTTAAGTGAATGAGCTGCAGTCAGACTTCATCCTGTGGTACTGAAACATATTCCCTCTGTCTTTGCATACATAAGTCATTTGAACAGAATACACTACAGACGCACTTCGGTCACCACTGCACAGAAGTCCTTCTGTTGAATGTATATTATCTTCTTAACAAATAAGTAAAAATATATGTGTATGTGTGTGCATGTACATATGTGTCCAAGTGTGTGTGTGCATAGTGAGAGTGCATGAGAAAGAGAGTTGAGCTGAAAACTCAAAATACTGAATCTCAGAATATTGAAAACACAGAGGATACCAACATGTACTATATTCCAGTACACCTACATACAGAAACAAATAAAATATAAACCATTTACCACTTCTCCAAGTATAAGCAGGAGGTCAAGCCTCCCTGCACCCCCCCATGTGGGGGGCTGCACCCACCACACCACGTGCTACTTAAATATATCAACTCTGAGATTGCACTCCACAGAAGAAAATGGCAAACATACCATTACGTGTTTCATGACTGCCTGTTGCAACCTTAGTCATGTTCCCTTCTAACTTGCTATACTACAACATAACTCATGTTAGTCTAGTGAAGTGCGATCACTGAGTTGATATATTTAAGTAGCAGGGCATGTGGGGGGCAAGGGGACTTGCCCTCTGCTTATACTTATAGAAAAGTAATATGGCTTGTCTTGCATTTGTTTTTTTTATCTTCTGCTGGAATATAGTAAGTGTTGGCATCCTGTGCGTTTTCAGTATTCTGAGATTCAGTATTTTGAGTTTCAGTCTTTTGAACTTTCAATATTTTAGTCTCAGTCTTTTGAAGTTCAAGATTTGGGGCTTTCAGTCTTCTGAAATGAATCCATATATGGGTTCCGTTCAGAAGCTCGAAATACTGAAATCTCGAATTTCAGTATTTTGAGCCCAAGAAGCTGAAGCCACATAATAGCGAAAGTTTAGAAGTGCAAAATTCAAAACCTCGAATACAGGAGGTTTTGAATTTTGCACTTCTAAAGTTCTGCTACGGTTATGTATTCAGGTAAGTGTGTGTGTGTGTGTGTGTGTGTGTGTGTGTGTGTGTGTGTGTGTGTGTTAAGGGGTTTGGGTAGGGGCTGTGGTGTGTGTCAGTGTGTTTTGTTGCTGTGATGTGTGTGAAGAGAAAGTAGCTTGTGTGGTGGTGTTTTGTGTGTGTTTGTATGTAGGGCGACCTCAAAGTGAGAATATTTAAGTGGGGTGTGTGTGTGAGGGAGTGCAGTAGTAGAGTGATTGTGTGTGTTTGTGTGGTAGATGGTGTGTGTGTGTGTGTGTGTGTGTGTGTGTGTGTGTGTGTGTGTGTGTGTGTAGTAAAACCACGAAATTCAAAACTTACAGTATTCGAGGTTTTGAATTTTACAGTTTTTAGTTTTCGTTGCTTTGTGGATTCCACTTCTTGGGCTCGAGATGCTGAAATTCGAGATTTCAGTATTTTGAGCTTCTGAAGTGAATCCATATATATATATATATATATATATATATATATATATATATATATATATATATGTGTGTGTGTGTATATCTATATGTATATATATATATATATATATATATATATATATATATATAAATGTATATATATATATATATATATATATATATATATATATATATATATATATATATATATATATATGTATAAACCAGAATGGCTTCAGTGGTGAAAAAACGATCCACTACACATATAATATGGAACAAAGCAATTAATTAACAGCACACAGAGGAAAAAATAAAATAAATAAATAAATGAATAATATTAATCCAAATGAGTCAAATCCAAGTGCTTTTGTCTCCTGTGTAGGAGACTTTTTTCAAGAACAGAGCATGCCCAACAACTAAAAAACTTTTATACCATCATTAATTAAATTTCAAAACAAAAGCACCAATCATTTTCTGTGTTTACTAATTAAATCCTTTGGTGTAGGGTGTGATAGTTAAAGGTATGACACAATGAAATGTGCAATAAAATATGCAGCGTGAATGGGCGTACCTTTGTTGAAGTTTGTGCGTCAGGCCTGGCAAGCCGGTACGTAAAAATCAACTGCCAATCATTAGCGGACTGGAGTTCCGCTGTGGCGACCCCTAACCGGGAAAAGCCGAAAGACACAGACCATAATTCAGACCAACACAAATAGCAAAAAAAAAACGTGTGTGTGTATACCATTTGTGCATTGCAATCAGTTGTTATGAAATTAGAAAGTAAAAATATATATTAAAAATTATATAACTAATATACTTGTGTTAGGTTTTACAAGAGCATATACATACGCACATGCTTGTGTACCCTATTCACAAAAATTTATGAATATATAAATAAATTATGTCTGTATGAGTAAAAGCTAAAATATATGTGCATATATATAACTTGTATACACAATAAAATTCATTTTCTAGGGTCAGAATGCATATAATTAATACAATTAATAAAAGTTCATTGCCAACATTAAGTAAATATGTTGGTATCATATCATTTTTTGTTAGGTTTAATAAATAAATGATAAATGTGTTTATAATAAAAAAGAGCAGTAGTGAAGGGCCAATTTGATATGATATCTTGCTTTGACACTTTTCTGAATGAATGTGATTTACTAAAAGAAATGTTTATAAAAAGAGAATATCCAAGAGATTTAGTAAATAATGTAATGTTAGAGGTTGTCAACAAAAGAGAGAGAGGCTTTTTTCAAGCTATTCTAATGGTTGATGGCATACAACATAACACCGAGTGAAGTAGATGGACAAAGGGTTTTTAATGATAATTCACAGAATAGTATGAGTCTTGAAATTCCAATATTATCAGAAACCAACTATTGTTGTGCCTTTATTACCACATATAATCTTGAGAGTCATGACATACTAAGAATTTTAGAGAAAAACTGGATTATTTTAACCTCATGTAATGAAATTAGACAATGTACAGGAGAAAGACCTATTGCAGTGAACAGAAAGGGTCAGTCCCTCAAAAACATACTTGAAAACAACACCCAAGTTTATAGTATTGGGGGCATGAGAAAATGTGGATCTTGTAAGTATTGCCAATATATAATGGAAGGCATGAAATTTAACATTAATGGCATTAGAGTTACCCAAAATATTTGCATTCCATTCTCCTATCCTTTGCTGAAGTTCTAGATCAGAGTCTGCCTGTACTGCCACATCGTCTGCATACAGCAGCTTTGTTGCTCTGACCCCTCCAACCTGTTTGCTGATGTAGTCCATTACCAGTATGAACAGCAGTGGGCTCAGAGCTGAACCCTGGTGTACACCCACTCAGACCTGGAACCCCTCAGTGAGGCCAAACACTGTTCGTACTTGAGTCACTGGGTCCTTGTACATAGCCTGTACTAATTCTACCAATGTTTCTGGGACTTCAAACCACCGCAGTACTGCCCAGATCAGCTTTCTTGGGACCTTGTCATATGCTTCCTCCAAGTCTAGGAAAGCCCAGTTTGACTCTCTTCTCATCTCTAGTTTCTTCTCAAGTATCTGTCTCAATGCAAACATCGGGTCAATTGTGCTGCATCCTGATCTGAATCTGAACTGTTCATCTCCCATCTTACATTCTACTATTCTGCGTATCCGTTTATCAATCACCCTCTCCAGCACTTTCATGCAATGTGGTAGGTGTTTGATGCCTCTGTACTGTCCACAGTTGTGGCTGTCCCCTTTGTTCTTGTACACTGGCACGAGTATGCTTATTCTCCAGTCATCTGGGATACGCCTTTCTCTCCACATTGCAATTAGTACACTCAGGAGCCATTTCTCCCCTAGCTCACCCAGCATCTTTATCATATCTGCTGTGACCTCACCTGAGCCTGCTGCTTTCCCTGACTTCATTTTCCTTAGTGCTGCTCTTACTTCTTCTAAGCTGGGCTCCTCTTCTACTCTCATTGTAGGCTGTTTCTGGGGCAGTATCACTTCTGTGGGAATGGAATGCAAATCTGAAGGCACATGGGATGAAACTAAGCACAGATAAGACAGTGGTAATGGCAGCAGATTGGGGAAATCAGAAGAAGCTGAGAATAGAGACAGATGGGAAGATAGTGGAACAGGTAAACAGCTTCAAGTATCTGGGAGGGGTGGTTGAGGAGAAGGGCAGTCTGAATGAAGAGGTCAAAGCTAGAATCAGAGGGGCTGCAGCCAACTGGCATAGAGTATCAGGTATAGTATATGACAGAAGAATGCCAAAGAAGCTGAAAAGTAAGGTGTACAAGACAGTGGTGCGACCAGTACTACTGTATGGTACAGAAACCTGGGCAGTAAAGGCAGAACAGTTGAAGAAGCTAGAGATGATGGAAATGAAGTGCCTGAGAAAGGTGGTAGGATGCACACTGCGGGACAGGCGAAGAAATGAGGACATAGGAGCAGAAGCCAAAGTAGCTCCGATTGCAGAAAAGATCAAAGAGAACAGATTACGATGGTATGGGCACATGTGTAGAAAAGCAGAAGACAATCTGGTGAGGGAGATTTGGGACAGACAGGAAGAAGGTAAGAGGAAGTGAGATGTCCAGCAAAGAGGTGGATGGATTGTGTGAAAGAAGATCTGCGACAGTCAGGCATGAGTGTTGAAGAAGGCAGGAGAGTGGCACTGAATCGAGAGAGTTGGCGACAGTTAATACGATACCCCGACCCCATGTAAATGGGAAAAAGGGGATGATGATGATGATGATGATGAGTTACCCAAAAGAAAAAATGTTGTTGTAACACTGAAATAGTTGTTTATTGTGCTTTCTGTTGCAAATGCACCTGCTTTTATATTGGAAAAATGGAAAGAAAGTGAAAGGCACGTATTTACAAGGACTTGAGGGACATTAAATTAAAAAAGGATATAAACGCCTTGGCAAGGCATTGTAATGAATGGCCGGATCATGGGTATAAATTTACTATCATACAAGCTATGGAAGTGAACCCAAGGGGTGAACCATGGCCATTACATTTGGAAATGAATGAAGTTTATGGCAATTAAGAACAAATGCTACTCAATGGCCAGGCCTGAATTATTCTATTTCAATTACTTGTTTATTTGAAGTTAAAGAGCTTAGATAGGTATATTTGTTATACATTGTATTTTAACATAGGTGGTTATCCAACAATGTTTAAGTTTTTAACATAACATGCTTATGTATCTATTTATTTATTAATTTATTATAAACACATTTATCATTTATTTATTAAAGCTAAAAAAATATGATACCAACATATTTGCTTAATGCTGGCAATGAACTTTTATTAATTTTATTAATTATATGCATTCTGACCCTCTAAAATGAATTTTATTGTGTATACAAGTTATATATATGCATACATATTTTAGCTTTTACTCATACAGACATTATTTATTTATATATTCATAAATTTTTGTGAATAGGGTACACAAGCATGTGCGTATGTATATGCTCTTGTAAAACCTAGCACAAGTATATTAGTTATATGCTTTTTAATATATATTTTTACTTTCTAATTTCATGACAACTGATTGTAATGCACAAATGATATACACACACACATGTTTTATTTTTACTATTTGTGTTGGTTTGACTCATGGTAAAACTGCATATTTTATTGCACATTTCATTGTGTTATACCTTTAACTATCACACCCTACACCAAAGGATTTAATTAGTGAAAACAGAAAATTATTGGTGCTTTTGTTTTGAAACTTAATTAATGATGGTATAAAAGTTTTTCAGTTGTTGGGCATGCTCTGTTCTTGAAAAAGTCTCCTACACAAGAGACGAAAGTGCTTGGATTTGACTCAATTGGATTAATATTATTCATTTATTTATTTTATTTTTTCCTCTGTGTGTTGTTAATAAATTGCTTTGTTACATATTATATGCCTAGTGGATCATTTGTTCACCACTGAAGCCATTCTGGTTCATCTGTTTTGTGGCTTATTGTTTGTATGTATAAATATATATATATATATATATATATATATATATATATATATATATATATATACACACACACATACACACACACACACACACACACACATACATATATACATATGTGTGTGTGTGTGTGTGTGTGTGTGTGTGTGTGTGTGTGTGTATGTGTGTGTATGTGTGTGTGTATGTGTGTGTATTGCAGTGTATTGCATATATAGTAAGTTTTGCTTTTTAGTACCCCCAAATGGAAATACTTAGTAATATTTTTTCCTCTCCTGTATTGTAGTGTTATGAGAATTTACTTACACCTTCTGTGTTTCATAATAATTTACCTGTCAAACAGATGTATTTACTTTGAGCAAAGATTTAAGATGAGACTCATAGATAAATTCAGCACAACTGAGCAGTGCTAATTTTCAAAGAGCTTGCGGCTTGTTGCCACCTCTGTGATGTAGAAGGATAGGGTAGGGAGGGTGGCCTAATGGTTAAGGTGCTTGCCTTACAAACACAAGGTGCAGGGTTTGAGTCTCACAAGGGATAATTGACTAGGCTTAAAATGGCTCGCAAGGGCACTTAGCTTAGGACTAATCTATGAACCTATCAACCTATGAACCCTCAGATGACCTAAGTTCATATAATAGCTCAGGTGCCTGTAGAAACTGCCTGAAGAAGATGAGAGTAAGCAAACATTGCCAGACAGTGTTCAGTCTGGCTCATCACAAGGGTGACTCCTAGCAGGGGCACTAGGTTTTACGCAGTGTATAATGATGCTTAGCACCACTAAAGCAGAGGGAAATGCTTCCCCTTGGGGGGCAGCAGAAGTGGACTCAATGAAGCCACTGAGTGGGGCGTGATACTCCCAATGCCGAGAGAATAGCTCACCTCCTGTGACCAGCAACCTGACCTTCTCCCTACCACCTGAATGTTATCAAGGGACAGAAGGGCTGATTGGGTTCAGCTCCCCAATGGGAATGAATGACCCACTGGTTTCTTGCATTTCCCAGGAATGCTTGGTTTCCAAGTCTCCAGAATGAATAGATCTAGTGAGCATCAGTAGTGGAGCTGCCAGACAAGGTCCTTTGTGCATGAAGTAATGGTCAGTTATTTATAGGTGCAATGAGCAGCACAGAGGTGACATGGATTAAAACAAAATGCCAAGAAGTATATAACTGTATTCTTCAGGAAGCATGACTCTCCTTGTAATTATTACACTGGCAACAAACCCCTGAGAACTGATCCTGTAGTTAGGGATCTGGGAACCTATGTTATGAGTGAACTGCCCTTTGATCACCATGTATCCACTATTGCAATTAAGTACTTTTTAATTGTACAGCTTATATCTACATGTATAGCATCTTGGTCCAGGGATGAAATCATTCTACTGAACGTGGCACTCATTAGGCCGATTATTTAGCATAATCCACATTTTTATATATAGTTGTACAAGCACTTGTCACAACTCCAATACCCACAAGTACTTCCTTACTAAGAAAATCAAGTGCCTAAATCATAAAAGCTATGTGAACTATCTCAAAGCCTTGCCCATCTTCTCAGTATCATACAGGCTACTCCATGTATACCAAAGTACTCCTGTTACTCTATTCAAATGTAATACAGATGCACCCATGATTTAGTACCCTTATCCCTCATGGATAGGGTCAGTATGTAAATGTCCTAATATGTTCATGTTAGTCCCATCTCCGGGTTATCTGTACACAAAATATAAGGACAAAAAACTACCATGGGAATGTAAGGTTAGGTTTCTTAAAAGTCTCACAGCTCAATACACTAGTGGGTACCTATGAACATAAACAGTGGCTCTATAGTAGGATACCTCTGGACCACCACAACAGAAGTGCACATTCATGATTTTAATAGAATTCGGACCAAGGCATTCTAATGAGCCTGAGGCAGTGCATGTTACTGCACACTCTGCAGCAGTACATTGATGCAGCTAGCAGCATGCAGCTACAAGAAGAGCAGCATTTTGGCCAACAGGAAGGTTGAAGTGAGTGTGCATAAGAAAGTGGCAATCTTATTCATGAAATACTTAGGGAGGAAGTGAGGTGGATTAGAAAGTTGGAAAGGATGGAACAGCAAATAGAGGTAAACAAAGAAACATAACTATAAGGCATGACTGGTGGTGGAGAAGGAAAAGTGTTTTTATGAGTCACAGCCCTCTTTTTCATTACAGCTGAGTGACGTCTCCAGGCGTTTCTGCAGTTACACCCTACTGCTCCTCTAGGCGTCAAATATTGCCTGCTCATATTTGCATTAATAATTCCAAAACCATGTTACATACAAGGTATTGGAAAATTTTATCTTGAAGCATACATGATAGCAAACACAATTGTATTCATATATGATCTCTGTCAATGGGTATTTGTTAAAAATGTCAGGTGATAACTTCAATTTCTAAATGCTGAAGCCACGCCCACTAGGAGTTAAAGGTATACACTCAAAAGAGCTCTACTGGAGGGAATGTTAAGAAAAGGGAAGGTACCAAAGGATGGCTATGGTTGGGATAAAGGGAAAAATGGCAGGTAGTAGGGGGCAGACAAACAAGTATGGAAAAGAGACAGAGACAGACAGAGGTGGTGTAGACACAAAAGGCAGGGAAAGGCAGTAGATGGGCACACAAGTACAGAGGCTGGACAGTTGGAAATGGGGAGTACTGAGCAATGAACAAGGAGAGGGGGAATTACCCATCAGGGACAGAACATGCAAGGAAGGAGACAGGGTGGGCTCCTGGCATGGTTGTCTGTCAGACTAGCCCAGAGGAAAACAACCTGGATATTACTCAACTGTGTGATTGATGCTATGGGCCAGTTGCTCCTCCAGAAACCTGATATGTGGGGGCTGCTGCTCATGTGACTTAGGCAGTAGCATCAGAAGGTACTCCTTGGAGCCAATAAAGACATACAGCTTCTGATACATCTTTACAGGAGCCAGACTCCACTCTTCATACCATGAAAGTACTGTATACTCTCTAGGTTCACCTACAGTAGAAGAATCTTCATCCCACCCTTTGAGAGGCATAAATGGAGGGCACAAGGGAACCCTCCAGGTCACATCCAGCAGATGGGCCATTGCCCCCCTCCTGAAAAGCAGACATGGTGGGCACTGGCGACCTAACAAAGGATATGGTAATTATTAGAGACTGTGGTGAGCCTGTCCACTTCTCCACCTTTTCCACAATTGGACCAGCAGAAGGGTGACACAGTGAAAAAAATGTTATCACAGAAACATATGATAAATACAACACAGCAGGTATCAGTGTATGGCCACAAAACACATACACACTATAATTCCTGGACAGGTGCTTCTTTCTTTTTGTGGCATTCATCCTCTGTCTCTCACTGGCAGAGCCTGTTGTGATGACATCACTTCAGGTCATCATAGCAGTGATAACACTGTTCCTCAGAATGGGCGATACAGGTGATATTATTCAGTACTTGTTCCATTTCAAGATATGAGCCAACCTTCTTCAGAGCGCCATCATAATGGCTCAGCAGGTGCTCTTCAAAATCCTTGTGCAGAAATATCAGGAACCTCCTGCTCTCCCTGGCATGCCATGCAGCAGCCCAATGTTTAATGGTCCAAAAAGCAGTCATGGCCATTTAATAGATTAATTCATGGAGCACAATGGTAATACTGTGCACACAGATGCGTGTTTGTGAATAATATGTCATGCAATGTAGCACTGTCCTATGGTGCTACTTATACACAAATATGCATGAAAAACAACAGAAAAGTTATTCATTTAAGTAATACGTTAAAGTGGGTTTCATTCACAACTGTTGTTCTCCAGGGCATTGATATGCAATGATATTAAATTGTGTACAGGAAGTGAATGACAGACATTGGGATTATCTGGCTTCTTTGAAATAACTACCACACTAATTCCCCTAGTGCTAGTACTATGTAAAGCATCATCTCCATCGTTTGCAATACCACTTACAACTATATGGTTGACATATAGACAAACTTGTGTAAATGTTTTGTTGACAAAGAGCATTACAAAGATAAGGACAGAGTCATTCCTGATAAAGCATCTCATCCAGAACAACAGACACCGTGGTGGCTGTCTGGGAGAGTGAGACATTTGTCTTATCATACTTGCAACTGGGGCTTCCATCTCATTTACATGGCATATTAGTGTCCGTATGTATGCTGGGGGAACAAGGCATGAATATAGTATACTGCAGAGATTGCATGCCATATGGGGTAGGTGGTTCCAGGGCCATAAGTACTGGTGTTGTACAGGGCCATGTAAGAGGCTAAGGTTGTTCATTAAATGCAGCTGTTAACCAGGTCCATATGGAGTGGAGGATTGTTGAGGCCATAATCATGGATACACGACAGCATAGCATATACACTCACTGAATGACAAGTTTTGTCCTGAGGGGTGCAGGTTCTAGTATGGACTCTCAATGGTGTCAATCTCTAGAAAAGTTAATTAGCAAGAAGACTGAATTACTTCTGTAGGCCATCTGCACAGATGGCATGTATCTAGTGGGAAAAGCTGATGCAGGTAAGCAGTACTGGAACCAGATATGACAGGGACAGGTAGAGAATACGAATGCATGAGTGGCCATAGTAGGCCCTTACAACAGGTGCAGTGGAGGGTTACTGATATGGTGTTCTGTGTTAACAAAAAAGGCACTGGACTTCATGGCAGACAGGGTCACCAGGGTAGCGAGCCATCAACAGAGAAGTGGCTGTCAGAAGTCAATGAGTTTTTAATGATACTAGGGAGATTTTCCCCTCATAGATGAGGGTGGTTCAATAATGGAAGTAAGCCTGACACCAACCAACTCTATATCAGTAGTGTTAGGTCCAGATTAGTCATGTCCGTCAGAGTAGGCAACAGCATATAGCACTGAATGGTGGCACAAATGTCTTGCTGTATATATCTGGACTATGTTGCACTGTCCCCTCCCCCCAGGAGGTGGTTAAACACTGGAAGTTTCCTTTAATTAGTATGAATACTTACTCCACTAGGTTTCACTTTTCTGCATGAGCTGTACTGCTGGACATTTCCTGCATGGTTCAAGGGTCACCAACCAGGGTCAGCCATATCTGACATCACCTGTGACATACAATATTTATCCTGACTGATAGGGTCAGACAGTCTCTCTGGAAATTTCACTGGTAGTATCAAGGAATCTTTAGTTAGCCAACTTACTACTTTGTTTATTGTATTCTTATCAGGTAGGAAAGGTACAAGCAGATTACATAGTTGCCAGCATGGCACCTGTACATAAGGGATGTCATACAGACATTGTTCATAATTATTGCACTATAAGCCTCATATCTCCTGTATGTAAATGCCTCAAAAGTTGCTTGATTTCATTTTTAAGGCATGACAAAGTATATTCTACTGCAAATGATCCATATCAACACATCTTTATCGAGAGACCATTAACACTTACTTGTCCTGCAACTTTCCTGAACCTACTAGTGCAGCCTTAGCTCTAGGGCTGGGTGTAACTGCAGTTTATCTAGACCTTGCTAACACTTTTGACAGCCTTCCACATGATCGTATCATTAAATAATTGCAAACAAGAATTGCAAAACCATATTTTGTAAGGTGGAGATATAAATGCTCATTAGATAGACAACAGAGGGATTATTCTTTTAAGTAATATGAAGATTTCATACACAAATGATGATCTGTGGGGTTCAATGCTATTCCCATTTTTTTTAGTATGTTTTTTTTTCAAACAATATGAGGCCCAGACTGGGTTTCTAAATATATGGATGATATTAAAATAGCAGTCTATAATTGCATTGAGTGAAGATACGAGAATTATGAACATTCTGAACAATATAACAACATTTTTAAAGGACCAATGCCTGACTCTAAGCACTATTAAGTATTATGTAATGCACCTTGGATGACAGGGACCAACAAACTAAACTCTTAGAACTTCAGATCACCCTAAACAGGACAAACTATCAATTTATAGCCTGTTGCAGCTGTGATGCCCCTGCTCTGGCTTAGTAATCAAGGAGTCTCAATCTTCACCACTAGCACCAATGAGGGACGTGCACATTGGGAGGATGACAAGTACACACACAGTAAAATTCAATTTCCCTTAAGAGGACACAGAGATCACAGTTAGTCTGGGGCTGGTTTCTCCCTCTCTCTCTCCAGATCTCCAATAAGACTCCCCACTGGCACAGCTATAGGGTTAAGATCTCAGCCAAGTGGTCAAGCCAAAACCTCCAGCACCCTCTCTGTCCAACCAGTGCTTCGTTTTCTGGCACAAGTAGCTGATGCACACACACACACACACACACACACACACACACACACACACACACACACACACACACACACACACACACACACACACTTTGAGATTTGATCTATATACAAACACACAGGCAGTCCTGGGGAAGGTTGGCAAAGGTTCACTAGCTATGCCCCCTTCTGCCCAGACTAAAAGATAGTACTGCCACCAACCAGCTCTTATCAGCTACTATAAGGCTCTTCCCAAAGGGTGACCAATTCTACTGTGCAATGTTGCTATTATACAAATGGTAAGTGTGTCCGAGACTTAAAGGCTATTTAGTAGTGGCTTGTACAGTGTTACCAAATATGAGCAAGTACGCTAAGAGTTTAAATATCTCTAAACAAAACCAGCCACAATTAAAAGGTTTAATATAGTTAATAATAAATAATAAAAGAACAAGACATTACTCAATGACTCAGTACAGTGACAACAGATTTCAGAATTACAGGAAATACTTGAAAACAACATTGCAGGGCAGTCTAACATAAATACAGAAAACAGCTAGACTATTTTTACCTACCTATCTATCTCTAAGAGAAATACTATGATCTAAGTCCTACTTACAGAGCCAGGCAAATACAGATGAGAAGTGTTGAAGATGGATGTCTTCAGATCCAGAGACAAATACATAATGCACAGACTTTTTCTCTGAGATAGTTAACTTACTATCTAACATTTCTGCTCGGTCATCTCTGATTACATAATTCTTGTCACCTATGCCTTAGTTCCCAGGCTAACAGTAACTTAACATTTAACATCTGGCTGTGAAAAATACTTACCTCTCAGATGTACAGTTGCTAGGAAGCCACAGAGCAATACAAAAGCACTTTACATGTGAAAGATAGTAATTATCTCTGTCTCAAGACAATAGAAAGAACTCCCTAGCACTAGAGATCCTGTCTCTTAGCTGAGATAAACTAACGTTATAACACAACGTAAATCTGTGTACTTATTTTCTTAGAGTTTGCAAGTTAACTCTCTATATTCCAGCCTTTACCATCAACACATACGTTTGCATAGGCATATAGTTTATACACATTTCTGCTCTTTTCCAGCCAGGTACACTGTGGTTACATTCTTGAAGCTCAGTACAGAACATACAGATTTCTTACATTTGTAGAACAAGCATACAAATCATATTACTATTCACCAATGACATATAATTATTTACAAAATTCTAGCTAGCTGGACTGACAGCCTTCACAGCAGGATTTATTTCCCCTGATATACAGATTCCTAAATGTACTTCCTACACTCCATATTAAGAGACTTTTACTATCCCTCAGTAAACAGGAACACTAACACTTCTAATTTAAGGTATGTCCAGAAGTTCTTAAACTTATAAACAAAACCTCCATAGAACAGATAGTGCTAACCTAGCATAAATATTATCAATCTAGTAATTACCAATGTATTCACTTGGTATCTTTGTTTCCAGGTTAAGTTAGACTACATACTTTTGACACTCACCTTCAAAATATTTAAAGCTCCTACAACAGATATTTCTGAATTGAAGGACCTCATGCATGCTAGCCTCATTCAGTTCTATGACAAGGTTTCACAATTCATTATGGCAGCATCATGTCCAATGTTTACACAGCAGATGGTTTCAGAAATGAGTTCCCTGTTCATTTGTGCAAATGCACAGAGATGGTGTCCAACCAGGGCAAAAAAATAAAAATGGGAAATTCAGAAACTGTTGGTTTCTTTGGTATAACCATCATACTAATCACTAGAACAAACAGACTTTATAACAAAGGATAAAACTCCCTAAGTTATACAGATCCACAACACTCACATCAAGGGTGATATCAAAATCTTACTAAGAGTTGAAAATACCATTAGGTCTAATAATGCAACCTTTGAATTAGGGTTAGTATCTGAAGATAATGACAATTATGAATCTTTTTTAGCAAGGTAGGCAAACTAAGGAAGAGCACCTAACATAGTTCTAAACTTACTCAAAATGGCCATCCCATTCAGACACACAAGACAATGCCACTGTGCTAGCAAGCATATTCACTATTAACTTTACCACTCAGACCTCTGTCCAAAGTCCACTAATTCCCAAATCACTTGCACCCTCTATTATTACAAATGAATGTTTACTAAAGGTGCTACCTAAAACCAAAAATATTTCTTAGATGGGGCTTTTACAGTATATGTGGATGTTTGATAAATAGTGTAATGCATGCCTTTGCAGAGCCACTCCTTAAACTGTTTAGACTAAGTTTAGCTATAGGTTTTGTCCCCAAAGATTGCTGCAATGCAATGGTGGTGTCCTCCATAAGGGTGGCCCTATCATCAAGCTCTAGAATTACAGACACATCAACCTGGCAAGCCTTGTCTGTAGAGTCATGGGACATGTTATAGATTACCTCATAAACTATGAAATCTAAAATCTTATCAGGCTTGACCCTCAGCAGTGTTACTTTACCCATGCTGGCATTGTATGAAAGCTAAATGCTTTAAATAGATCTTTGTGATGTAAGATGAATAGTAAACTGGCTAAAAGAACATTCACTGTGTGGGTTTCAGGTGCCTCACTGGTACATATGAAGGTAAATAATGATATCCCATGGACTTAGGGGTGGGATCCCTCCTTTTTGGCATTTAATTTTCCAATCTCCAGACCAGGGACTAGGACTACTGACTAAACAAGTATACAAATAACTGAAAACTGGGAGTTATTGTCTGGTTCCCATGTGATATCCAAACCTTTCAACAAGAACCCACACTTTGCATATGCCTGGTGTGCTGAAAATGGTTTCAAATTAAATGAAAACAATGCAGGATCATCACATTTGGTAGATAATCCATCTCTTCGTTCATCTCCTTTCTGGACGTACCACACTAGACATATCAATCAATGACAAAGACCCCAGAGATTCATAACTAAGAAGATCAAGGGCTTAAAGTCCTCATGCTATCAAGAAAGGCTGGAAGCACTATCCCTTTATTTAGTACCTTGCATAATCTTATGAGATGAGATCTAGGCCTCCCCTTCCATGCCACAAGGAACCCAGTTGTCCTGAAACTTCTGTATGTCTGCAGGTCTAATAGTTCTGCAAATACCAGAACCAGAGATCTAAATTATCAGCAGCATATAAATAAAATGCAATGGAGAGACAGATTCATCGCCCAGTACATTGCCCACTGCTGAAACAGACTGATCCTGCAGGTTAAGCAGTGTGACACACTGTCATCCTACAAGTGCAACTTTGATGACTGGATGGGAACTCACAAATTTACTCCAGGATTTACTGGCTAGCCCTCTTAGGGAAAAAGGGTGCAGCCAGGGGGTGGGTACTGGCAATGTATGAACAGTCATGAGACTCAATTGCATTAAGACTTCTATGATCAATAAAGATCATGTCTGATGCTATATTTAGCAATGGTGCTGCAAAGAATATGAAAGTAAAAAAAAAGATATGAAAATTCTTATGAACAATACGTTGTCTTTTTGGAGAATGTTTTCAAGATTAAGAGTAAAGCATGGTCCTATAACAACTTTGGCTAGTTTTGTCTTGTATCAGTGTAGTTCTCGAACATAATGCACTGTTTTATACATACTCAAAGGGTGAGTTTAGATTGCTTTAAAATGTCCAGCAGAAATATGCTAAGAAGATACCTGTCTGTAATGTTATGGACTATTCATCCCATTTAAGATTCATTCATTTATGTAATGCTACATACAGACGCACAAAAACAGATTATACCTGTGTTTTAAAGAACTAAAAGGATCCTATTTTAAAATTTCTTTAGTGCTTAACTTATATGACAATGTTAGATCTTTTAGGTGCAGTAAAAGTATCTACATTGTATGTATTATAAAACTAGTGAGAAACGTAGATTTGTGAAACTAGTACTCTGCATGTTATTGGAATTAGCCAATCTGAATTATTATGTGAACTTAAAAGTTAGCTAGTTTCATGAGTAGGCAGTAAATGCTTTGCAGCAAATTTTTGAAATCCATGTTCCATAGGTTCATAGGTTCATAGGTGTTTACTAGGGTAACGACCACAAGGGACTTTTTAAGCCTAGTCATGCATCCCAAATGTGTCATAAATTCTGATACCCTTGATAAGTGTAAGCAGGGTCTTGGGAGGTGAAACATTTGCAAGCAGGGGCCTGGGAGATGAGCCAATTACAGGCTGTCTGTGTCCATTAGAGATATAGGTGCCAAACCAGCAATGAATTTCCTTTTCCCATCCAGTTGACCAAGATAAACTTAAAATGAGTTAGGGAGGAACTTTGTTTCACATGGGTGGTGAACCTGTTCCAGAGAAGAGGTAATCTCTTTGATACATATCTGTCTCTCAAGCATGTCTTATTTATATCACAGGCAAGGTTTAAGTCTTTACAATGGATAATTCTGGTGCTGTTTGTTTTGCCGATAAACAGGAGGTCAGTCAGGGTGGAGTCTTACAATGCCTTTTTATGCCAGGCATAGATCTCCCCTCAAAAGACTGTAGGAGACAGGAATAGGGTCTTAAGGTGGTTTGCATAGGACATGTTACTTATGCCCTGTATTCTTTTAGTGAGGAACATCTTTGTATATTTTTATTGTTGGATGCGCCTAGTTAGGTACATACCAAAGGGGGCATTGTACTCAAAGATTGGTCAGATGAATGCCAAATACAGTGGAAGAATGACTTCCTTAGACCTAGATGCCATACTTTTCTTTATAAGTTGTACAGCACAGAATGATTTCACTACTTAGACACATGAAGGTCAAAGGCTAGATTACTTTATATGTGTGTTCCCAAGTCCCTGATACTGGTAGGGGGGTGTTGTTAATATGATAGTTAACAGGGATGGATGACTTCTTGAAGGATACTATTATGAATTTCTTGGCATTTAGTTTTAGCCATGGCTCTGACACCAGTTATTTGTCTGTGTCAGCCCTTCCTGTAGAATATTTGTGTCAGAGTGGGATTCAATGACAGCTCAGAATTTGCAATCATCTGCAAATTTAGTCAGCCAGAGGCCATTGACATTGGCCTTGACTTCAGAGAAGTAAATGCCAAAAAGGAGTTTTCCCAGGGCTGACCCTTGAGGGGGTCTGCCTGTTACTGGCTTCTTTGTAGAGGTAGACTCCACAGTTCTTACTTCTGAGTTCCTATCTGGCAGTCTGCTGGCTATCCACTGTGTGACATAAGGGTTTGTACCTAACCTCTTGTGCCTGCCAACAATGCCCAAGTGGGGTGTTTTGTCAAATGCCTTGGCCATGTCAAAGTAGGCAGTATGAACTCTTTTGCCCTCAGCCATTGCTTTGGTGACCTTCTCAAAGAAGTCCAACAAGTTGAGTAGGCATGACCGGCCCTTTATGAAACCAAATTGGGTTGGGTCTAGTGTCTGCAGATTTCCTATGTTATTATTAATCATTCCATGATATTTTTTCCATGGCTTTGCATATGAGACTAGTGAGACTTATGCAACTGTAATTTCAAGGGTTTGTAGATGGCCCAACTTTGTGCAGAGGGATGACTGTTGCTGTTCTGTATTCATGATGCACAAAGGTTGTTTGCAGGCTATAGTTCATTAGAAATTCCAGAGGCTCTGATAGGTCATGTTTCATGCTATTTAGAAGGGTATTGTCTGGACACATTGATGCAGTGCTCTTGGCCTTAGAGAGAGCATTAAGGTTCTGCTCCCTAGTGACAGTAGGAGATGTTATATTTCCTGAGGGAAGTTTGAGGGTTGGAGGGAGAGATGTAGAGGTGGAGCTGAATTTGTTGGCCAGTAGGTTTCTTACTTGGCCCTAAGACCTGAGCACAGGTATTCTTAAAATTTTAGAACTATGACTTGTATTAGATATGGCCAGCTCCCAACAAGCATTGTACCTCTGTTTATAAGCCTGTCTATCTGACCTGTGTGATCACTTACCAACCAGGTGACCCTGTGTGAAGTTCTTTCTCAGGAAATGATAAAATTATCCACATATGTGAAGTGTGCACTGCCTGGGAGGTACACAACATCATTATAAATAATGTTCTGGGCATTATAAACCACTTGGAGCTTTAGGGCATGGAAACCATTCCTGTTTATGTATCTCTTGTTATCTGGATCAGACAGGACCCTCATAGCAGCATGTATGCAATGTATGCCACCCAGAACCTCAGGGAAAACAGCAGTCTCATAAAAGACCTTCATATCATTGTGCCTTTTCTCCAATGTCCAGGGAAATGGTAATATACACCTTCACATGTTTGTTCATTTATTTGAAATTAGGTAACTGGGTAAGTGGACTTGTTAATTAAACCTCTTCAGCCATGACCTATTTAGGAAGAGTGAGAAGGATGTAGTGGAGGTAGGAGCCAAAGGAAGAAGTAGTTAGATTTGGAAGGATTCAGGTGAAATGGGTAGGAAGGAACAGGGTAGAGAGGAAGTTAGTCAGAGGATTTAAGAGCTTGGGAGTGGGAGTACTATAGCATGACTGAAGACAGAGATGGAGAATGGAGACAGAATAGCTATAATCTGTCTCTCCAGCATGATCTATTCATATCAGAGATCAGGTTTAGATCCTTGGAGTGGGTAACCCTTGTGTAGTTAGTTTTGTGACTGTGCAACATTTTCATCAGGGCTGGATCAGAGACTGCCTTGTATGTCAGACATTGATCCCTCAGTAATCAATGGGAAATTGAATACAGTAATAGGGTGTTTAGTCTGTCCATATATGACATGTTGTTATGTTTTTGGTGAGAAATGGAGATTTTTCTCCCTGGCTGTCTGCTGTAAAAGGGTTTTTGTAGATCCCATGCAAGTCTGTCTGGAAAACAAAATGGAAATACATACATTTTCATCACTTAGGAAGCCAACTGAGTAACAAGTGAAAACTGTTATGGAGCTAAAGAATTGTCAAAGAAAATGAGAGTTATGTAATGTTTACAGGGCCTACAAAAAGAGGAGGTAACTCATGTAGAAGAGGCAGGCAGGAAGTGACTTTTTAGTAATCACAAATAGTACAATAAAAAAGATAAAAATGAAAATATATGATACATTATATGCTAAAAGTTCATATCAAAAGTAAATGCACAGAAAATGGTTAGCAAGAAATGTTTCCAATATTTTAAGCAATGTAGTAGTATGTACAATATTTGCAGTATTTACAGGATGGAGTCCTCTTAGAAAAGGGATACTTATATATAGCAATTGTAAATATTCTAGTTACAATGCATCTAGAGGCTTGCAATAACTTATACAGTGTTGCAAAAGCAATTGCAGGTAGTTTTTTTTTCTAGTAGATGGTCCTTCCGTTTAGCCTTCAAGCCATCCATTGTTATTTGAGATCATATTTCTTTGTGCAGTTGATTCCATGTTGCTGGCCCATACTTAGTGAAGGCTCTTTCCCCATGGTAGTGCCAAAATATTGTTTCATCAGAGTAATATTATCATCCTGATTTTTCTCAAATGAGTATGAGGGTTCTCTTATTTGTAAGGTTGATTTTATTGAGGGCATTAACCCAGCATGATAAAGTTGAACAACAGTTGCACATTGGTGGTTAATGTCAAGGAACCAGTTTAAAATTCTTAAGGCTAATGCATAGGACATTGCTAATATGCCCTCATAAGTCACTGCAAGACTTCAGGTTAACAATATATATATTTTTGGATGCACAGGTAAGGACATACCTCAAGTTTCCCTTAATTCCACTTGTAGATAATGTTGTTTCATAAAGTCCATATCTGTATTTGTCAGAAACACCATCACCTCATGTCAGATTAGCCACAACCCTAACTTGAAATGCTTAACTCTTGGAAATCCATACCTGTCTGAAAAAGTCCAATTATTACTTGATTGCTAACTACAGATCCCTATCAGTGTCCCCTAAATATTATGGAAATTACCTAATGCCACTGAAATATCAAATTAAATACTTTCTTGCTAGGGGACTTCAGTTATGCAAGCACTGATTGGCACAATACAATTCTAAAAATGGATATGCTCAGCTTTTTCCAGATTGGTGCCCCCACCTTTATCCCACCATACATCTCATCTGTGGTAAAATCTGATCACAACCCAGTCATTTTTCTTGGCAAGCCTGCTAATACCACCTGACCAACAAATGCGATAGTCTGTAATACTTCTCCAGAAGAAATTTACTTCAGCTTTTAGAAGACCCATGCAAAATTCCTAAACATTTCCTGCAAGTGGACCAAACTAAAAGGGTTGCCAAATTCAACGCCAGTTTTTACCAAACACCAATCTTGCTGCATATTAAAATCCATATCCAATGGTAAATTCTACAATAAACCTTTCTGGTGTAACTATTGTATTAATAAGCTATACAACAAAAAGGAAGATGACAAAACATTGTAAGAAATACTCATCCCAACTCTAGCAAGGAACTTAAGGGTACTATTAGAAAATGTAAAGCAGAGTATGAATATAGGATCACTATAGATACCAAAAGAACCCAGAAATCTTTCTTCAGTTATGTCAAAAATTAAGAAATGTTCAACAATGCACTGAGGTCATCCAAAATAATAGCACACGGTCCAGTTCCAAGGATATATAGAGCATAGTCCAATCCCAAGGATATGGCCTATACTGGCACATGGTCCATTCCCAGAGATATAGCCAGTAATAGCAGTATAGCATACAGTTTAATCCCAAGGATATGGCCAGTAATAGCACATGGTCCATTCCCAAGGATATCGCCAGTAATAACTCACAGTCTAATCCAAAGGGCATGGCCAGTAACAGCACACAATCCAATACAAAGGATATGGCCACTAGTAGCACATCGTCCAATCCCAAGGATATGGCTATTAATAGCACATGGTCCATTCCCAAGGATATAGCCAGTAATAGCAAATGGTCCAATCCCAAGTATATGGCCATTAATAGCACATGGTCCATTCCCAATGATATAGCCAGTAATAGCAAATGGTCCAATCCCAAGGAATATGGCCAGTAATGGCACACAGTCCAATCCTACAGATATTGCCAGTGTACTGGCAGACAAATTTACTGTTAACTTTACCCCACTTACCCTCATTGTTTCACCTAGTATCCCTGAAAATTGAGTTTCCCTTAAAATCACCTTGGTGCAAGTCTTAGAATCCCAACCAAAGGCTAAAACTAATACTTCCATGGGACAAGACAATACATATGGGACCAGACAATGTATGTGGGACCAGACAGTATATCAGGTTATCATACTTGCCTCTGCTTAAACTGTTCAGCCTCAGCCTTTCTATAGGTTTTTTGCCTGTTGCATGGAGAATAGTCAGTGTGACTCCCCTACACAAGGGTGACCCCTATACAGAACCAGGTAATTTCACTCAACCTACCCTTTCCTCACCTCCAATCAATTTGGACTAAGTCCTTTTGGTTCTTTCCAGAATTAAAAATATTACTCCCTTGGTAGCCTGACAATATCCTTGGATGTCTGCTGAGAAGTATGAAGTGCAGCCTAGCAAATCTCCTTCATAATCTCTTCAACTTCAATCTGTCCAGTGATTATATCTCTGAGGTATGGAGAATGGATGTTGTGGTGCTGTTGCGTAAAAGTGTTTTCTCTTCTAACCCTGACAATTTTTGGGTTATTAGTCTTACTGGTATTATTTGCAAGGATATGGAATGTATTATAGCTGAACAAATACAAAAATGACAGTAATCATTTGAAATGTTTCGCTAGAGTAAGTTCCAAAACATGAAGACTAAATTACTAAAAAAATAGACTTACATATACTAAGTGTGAGCTGGCCATTTCCCAGAATATTTCATTTTATCCAAGGTTTTGTGATATTAGAGTTAATATTCACAAGTTCGGAGGAGCTTGCCCTCCACATCAGGAGGTGCAGGAGGGGGTTGCCTACAAAAAGAAGTTTTAATGAAAATAGTGACATTCAAGATTCACTCCTCCTGGAGTTTTGATCTTTTTCTTTTTTTTGATGAGAATCAGCACTTAGCATTTGGAATGCTGACATATCAGTTGGCAGCCAAAATGACATATGTGACTGTATCCTTGGATACACACTTGTTTGTCTTTGTAATAGGCAGATCATACCTGCTCAACCTACCTGAGTTGTTTGAAAGGGTTAATGAGATCATGGAAGAGAGTCATACAGTCCTCACTGGACCTTGCTATGGCCTAATTATTGACAAATTCTTCCAACTCAATGTTAAACTGCACATAGTATTCTGGATATATAATTGGGTGAACATGAGAACCCATACAGTTAAAGACAAAGATTTTTGCTGTAGACAGCAACATATCTGCAATGATGTCTTACAGGGCTCTGTCATGGGTCCCATCTTTTTAAGTATATATTTCTGTAACATAAGAGCTCTATTAAGGGACAATGGCTGACCAATTTTGCTGATTATTGCAAACTGGTGTCTGGTTATCAAATCCATTTCTGATATTCAAATTCTCTAGCGAAGGCTGTAACGAATGCTCGAAGTATTAATCATGTGCTTATCCTCAACACAAAGGGATGCAGCATAGTTTTCTTTGGTAAATCTAGTATCACTACTGCTTACCCCATAATAACATTCCAATTAAATTTGACACAGAGTCCTTTGATCATCACATCTCTTTAGTGGTTAGAAAATCCTTCTACGTTATTTAACGTGTTATTCATGGTATCGACTCTAAGTTCAAAGAGTTATAGCCACATTTTACAAATATTGATATAGTCCTATTATTGAATATAATGCACAGTACTCAATGTTTCCTTTCTGAAAAGATCTCATGTCTCAGAAGCCTTAGCTAGACTTATAGCCATGTCTCCCAACAAGTGTCTATAAATGACCCTACACTCTTTGAACTCCTTCACCTAAACAGAACCAGTGGTAAAGCAAATACCTAATCTAGAGACATAAACCTATACCACATCAGCAAAACCAGACAGTTTGATAGACACCTCACCCTCCATTTCTGAATTACGCTGTTCTTATCTAGCAAGTTGAGTGCTTCCCTAGCAACCTTTAAAATAGTCTGAATTACTGGTTTGGCGATTGCAAATGTTCACTGGGGACATGTGAAGAGAGTCCACTTAATGCAGAATGTCGTTAGTCTCCTACCAGTCTTGGGTGGTGTGGCTGAGTTTCTTGATGGTCTCCTTGACTGTAAGCATATCAAGAAACTATGAACCTATGACATAACAAATCCTAACATAAACCTCACCACATGACTAATGCATCAGAATAAAAATTAAAAGGAAGTAGATCAGAAACCCCTAAATTGACAGTCCATTCTTAAAAAAAAATTACATGAAGCACTTAAAGCACTAGGGAACTCAATTTGTGACTGGTGACTTTGCCACTTAATGTGAAACACTTTTCCTAAAACTACACTACAAGGTATTTCCTTTCTCATACAACCAGTCTCCCATACATATGCACATATATTTATAATGCCTGTATTGTGGTTATTTAATGCTAGAGTACCATTGCATCATTTTATATATCTCTCTCTCTCTCTCTCTCTCTCTCTCTCTCTATATATATATATACACACACACACACACACACACACACACACACATATATATATATATATATATATATATATATACATGTATATATTACAGCAGATCCCTATCAGATGATAGAAGCTTCATATGGCTATATACATACACATATATATATATATATATATATATATATATATATATATATATATATATATAAAATGCCATAGCCCCTCGCATTGGGGGTGGGGGGGGTGGGGGTGAGCTCCCCACCTATTTTGGTTTTACATCTTCCACTTTACAATTCAGTATTTTGAAATTTAGCATTGTAAGATTTCAGTATTATGGGTTTCAGTCTAGTGATTTTTCAGTATTTTGAAATTTCAGTCTTATGGTCTCAGTCAATTGAGATTCAGTCAAATGAAGTTTCTGTCATCTGATAGGGATCCATTACAGCAGTCCTGTGCTGTCCTCTACCTCAAGATGCACAGGTCTTTATTCAAACCGATGACTAAGAATATAAATGGACTTGGTAGCAGTAAACGGAACAACTGTGTTGCTTTCTACTCACAATCCTACTTTCTTCTACTCTGATGCAGTTTGAACTAATAGTCTTACTGTGCATTCAATTTCTGAGGGCTTCCAAAATGTAAGTTTATACTAAACGGTAATAAAAAAAATCATTGTGTGTAGTACCCCTGCATGTTTAGTTGCAACAAAAAATTGATTTGGAACTGTATCTAGTTATTTGTGTCACAAAAGTGCTTAGTACTGTTGAACCATTGAGTCAAAAGTATTATTTGTGACTTATTCCTAATTTATTACTAGGAAGCTTCAATGTAATTGCCTATATTACCTGGGATGTTTTCAACAGAACTTTCAGTATAACTGATTGCTTCTCTGTATTTGTGGAAATTAATCATATCAATTGTATTTTATTTAATACATGGTAGCACTTGTGCTAATCTCTTGGTCACATAGTTGCTGCTTAATGGTATCTTGTTATTTAACCACGCTGTCTGCAGTCTGTATTAGTGGCATGCTTTGATCACATGATTCCTAATGGTCCTGTTGTATGAAGATGAAATTAGAGAAGTATTATATGTTAACATAATGCCATTTAAGATCAGAACTTGGTGTTTTTAACTGCTTACCTGAATGGTTTTCATTGGCTAGTTTTTCTGCTGTTGGACATTACGACAATTAGTCAAAAATGTCAAAAAGGGACAAGTGGTGTACCGCAGAGTTCTGTCCTGGGACCACTCTTGTTTGGCATCTACTTCTCTGACGTACAGACCAATACTAAGGGACTCTGGCTTACAAAGTTCGCAGATGACTGCAAGCTGGGAGCCATTATTGAATCCCTAAATGATGTGGATATACTACAAAAGGGCCTTACCGAAACAGATGGCTGGAACCAGAGCCATGGGCTCAAGCTAAATGCCAAAAAAATGTATAGTTATCCCCTTTGGAAAAAAACATGTACCTGTGAACTACCACATAGGTGGCAGTACACTAATCACCGAAAGTATGAAAAAAGACCTAGGGACACAGGTGGACAGTGCTTTCACCTTTGATAACCACATAGCCACAACAGTTAGAAAATCCTTCTACATGGCACACCTCAACACTAAGGGCTTTTCATCCAGAAAAAAGGAGGTCATTGTCCTTCTGTACTCATCCCTCATTAGACCCATTATAGAATACAATGCCTCATTATGTACCTCACAAGACATCTGCAACAACTAAAAAGGCAGCAGAAAAATCTCACAAAAAGAATCACAGGCCTAAAGCAGATGCCTTATGCTGACCATCTAAAGAAAATCCCACTATACTCTGTCACATATCGCCTACTCAGAGGCTATCTCTGCCTAACATACAAGGCCATGTCAGTCTCAGAGTTGTTGGACATGCTACACTTAAAGAAATCCCAATCCCTCTGAGCTACACACTCCGGGGATTTTAACCTTGTCATCATGATGAATAGAACATGCTGGAGGGATATGTTCCTGACCCAGAGACACCCATGCTCTGGAATAGGCTGCCCATACATGTCAGGCAGAGCACCTCAATGGCCCTCTTCAAGAGGAACCTTGACGATTGGATGGGAGATTCACCCTGGGGATCACATCAGTAGCCCACTAGACAGGGGTCCACGAAAGTAAATATTTGTGGGAAGCAATAGCCAGGGAATCGTTATGACTAGGCTTGTATAGGCCCGAGGCAGGATAGCTTAGTACCTACCTATGAACCTATGAACTTATTAGACGTGTTTTTTTGAGAGTATCTCCCTGGGCCTCTGCTGAAAATTGGCTTTGTTCTAAGTTGGGCTTTCTTGGTAAACAAACGTTAAACAAAATTAAATAAATAAATAAATAAACTATCAATTTTTACATCATTAGTGTACTTCAATAATAACACATCTTAATTAATATTAATTAGTATTGATTAATAATTTAATAATTTAAAGTAATAATTGATAGTGATATTGATATTAATATGTGTACTTTATTAATAACCTTTTAACTTTTGATGAAGGGCTCCTGTCAGCTCAAAAGCTTGAGTAATTACAAAACCTGTGTTGGTCCAATAAAAGGCATTACTTCATATCTGTATTCTAGTGTCTTTGCTTTTTATTGAATAATAAGCAGTGATTTCATGCCTTTTCTAAACAGATTACCATTTTGTTTTGTGCTGTGTTCTAGGATGAGATATGTAGGAAAAGTGTAATTGTTTCCTTATTGTTAGTCCTGATGTCTTACTGTATGATGTCCTGTTATGGATAAACAAAGACCATCTACATGGGGCAGTATTTTGATTTTTTAGACCATGAACTCCTACTTCACTCACTATTTTTTGTGGGTATCAGCTCAGACTCACTACCGTAGTGTAAATGTTTACTTACCAACAGAGAATTCAAAGAACAAATAGGTAAAAACACATCTAACCTAGCCACCATTACCAGAGTTTAACCCCAGGGATCAGTTCTCCCACCCTTAATATTCTCACTCTCTCTCTCTTCATAGCTAAGTTACTAGTAAGCATTCCATAAACGCGGATAATTCTATATTTAGATGATATAGTCATCTACACTTCAAACTCATCATGTTCACCATTAAAAGGCTTCTTGACAATGGCTTCAGTGCTGCATCTCAGTGACTTACCATTAACAAACTCCTCCTTAGTATCAAGAAGACTAAAGACAATCTTCAACAGAAGAGTAGCTAGGCAGGGTGACTGGGGCAGCTGCCCAAAGGAAAAGATGATAAGATGCACTCGACAGATGCTGATCAGACAGTAGCACAGTACTGGACTGCAAAAATGAATGCTCTAGATCTTTTAGGCTTCATGTTTTGCGTTTGGTAAGCTGCTTATTACAGTTGCAGCAAGAGGTCTGCTACAGTTTTCAAAGTCCTCCTAAACTGGCAAGCCTACGTAACAGGAAAGACTCTCTTCAAATACTGAGGCATCAGGCTTGAACAACCTCTAAATGTACAGTACCATCTCTCAATGACAAAGGCTAAATTTAATTCTTTCCTATTCTTGGCTAAAAAAAATCACACTTCCTTTCACTTTATAACAAAACAGCAATATGCAAAGTAATCCAATTGTCCCAACTTGAGAACGGATTACATCTTATATCTAGAAAAAAATCCTCAAAATTACTACAAAGCCCATCAGTAGGTTCATCACCACTCCCTCCCTCCAAAAGGTATCAATGCACAGTGCTAACCCAAAGCCAGAGGGTTAGATCAACATCATGCACTGTGAAATATTATAAGATTACAGTCATGAACTGCAACAGTATGAACAATAAATGTGCTATTATATCAACACTGTGCACTGTGAAATATTATAAGATTACAGTCATGAACTGCAACAGTATGAACAATAAATGTGCTATTAGATCAACACTGTGCACTGTGAAATATTATAAGATTACAGTCATGAACTGCAACAGTATGAACAATAAATGTGCTATTAGATCAACACTGTGCACTGTGAAATATTATAAGATTACAGTCATGAACTGCAACAGTATGAACAATAAATGTGCTATGCTCAAGGAAAGTGTAATTATCTGATATAAATAGCACTGAAACTTTGAATTATCTTAAAGCTGTGTCTCAGGGTAGCACCAAATAGTGATTAACAGACCAGGTCTATGAACAGGAGGTAGATTCTTATTGTTTATCAAATATAAATATCATGCAATTCTGCTAAAAAAAACACCTCAAAGGACAAATGAATTACCTTAGTGACATTTCATACTAAGATAAACATATATGTTGATGGCATGCTGCTAGACATTTATGAACAGGTTATTTTATATTGTCATATAAGGTGTAGCTGTCTTTTTAAACAGATTTTGTATACATGTTTTTCTAAACTGCTTTCCTGACTATATGATGAATGTATTACACATGGAGCAGCCTATGAGGAATGACAGAATGCACTACTTGTACCTTTCAAAAATTAACACTCTGTCTACTTGCAAAGGAGAAAGAAAAAAAAAAGCTGACACTGGAAATTCTATCTGCCTGGCAAGTGGCAACAGTTAGAGAGAGAGAAAGAGAGAGAATAACAACAGTCTTTGGATAGTCCTTTGCTGATAATGGCTAGACATCTTATTTGTATTCAGTTTAGTTTAAATGATAGTTGGCTGTGTTTAATTCGTAATTGATTTAGTGATTTAGTCATTGCTTTCTATTGCTAGTTTGACAGTGTATTACATCTTGCCTCCCATAACAGCTATAACAATTAATAGAAGGGTATAGTATGGAAATAGCATTGTGACAAAAAATGTGGTATCACTGGAAAGCATCAAAGTCTATTTCTTTCGTATGTCTCCCCATTCTTCACCAGTCTGCTGGACAAAAACATTCTATCAACTTATCAAGGTCCCAGTAAACACTATGCCATATGCCTGGTGCATTTTAATCAAAACTGTAGTGGAAGAAACATTACAAGCCCAGAGAGAAGTTTCCCTTATTGCAATCCCACTCATCTGGTAAAACAACAAACCATACCTAATCTAAGTAACAGAAGAGGCAACATGCTTGACACAGTGTTCGCATGTTGGTCACAACAATGTGCTAAAATCAAAATACTATCAAACTCCTTAAGTTACCACTCTCCACTCATTATGCACTGGTTAGGTTCCAGAAAGCTCTTGCATCCGCATTGTGGGAACAGCATTTCCTGACCTGATGGAAACAGCTAGAAACATGATGTTAGGTCATCTTTGGGCTCATTTATTTATTTTATTTGCTTTTGTTGACCGGGAAACTCCACTGGGTTGAAATGAGTTCATTTTCAGTGGAGGCCCGGGGAGAAAAACTCCATAGCATTATACAAGAAAAATATAAATTTTGTTTAACAAGAGTTACAAATTGTAGTTGAGTTAATAACGAGTAATAATAAACAAGGGTTACCAAAAAAATAGTTGAGTTACAAAAAGAGAGTATTAATCAGGAGAATCATTTGGGATATTATACTCTTTATGGTTTGAAGTTATTTAAATCAGCTTTGATTCGTGGCAAAGGTATACAATGTATAAGAATGTAACATAGAGGACAGATAAGCCATAATTATTTATGTTATGTTATTGGATATCATGATATGCAATGCATCTGAAAGCAGTTAATCAAAACATGGCACACAAGACACATGCCAATTGTGCCATTCTGTACATTCACGGAATGTGTTACATGGCAGATGGCAACATGATAACATCAAAGTGGGCCTCATATGTGTTGTGCACCAAGTATACATAAGAGAGCACTGGACACTTAGAGTGCAGAGAATATGTCAAAAGTAAGCATTTGCAGATGGTGTTCGGAGGGTGTGCTGCAATGAGTAATAGACTTTATTACCAGCATAATGTGAACCAGTGGTGGAGAGGGTTATGAATATTAGATAACAGCAGAAGCACAGATGCGTGTTATTGTCAGTTACCTTCCTAAAGGAAGGAAAGATGGCAATATAATGACCATGATTTTGTGGAATGAATCCAGGCAATGCTGCCTAGACAGCACAAGTTGTGGCATAAGGTGCATGTCCTACAGGAATGCCTCTTGCTTACCATCCCTGCAGTTTTAGTCAGATGTCATGGTCTCCATTATTTAATCTAAAATCACAGAGGGATGAGGAGTAGTTACCTAGTGCTTGTGTGCTGGCATATTTACCGTTCCTAAGTGATATCTTTGGAGATTGTACACTTGCAGCACTGATGAACATTTTCTGCATTCCATACCTTGTGCTGCCTGTAACATTCCCAGGCCTTGGCTAAATTGGTGTGCACCATACTATTACAATTCTGCTGGTGGGGTCTTGACCACATATCAGGGACTAAGCAGTCTTTCTCTCATAAAACTCAACTCACTGAACTCAGAGTCCATCCTCCATTATATTAACATACTATAGCTGCCGCCAATACCCTGTGTCTTTTCCCTGGATTGCTCTTAAGTAAAAGTTATAACACCTCTTTCCTTTCTTAGCACCTCTTTACTTTCTACCTACCTATTCTATCTTGCCACATAAAATCTCATTAACTCTTAACCCATCACTTTCTCACTAAACCCCCCCTCCGCAACCACTAACCCTCTACTGTCTGTCTTTCCTAACATTTCATCAATGTACTTTTTCTTTCATTCTTAATGTTAAATCATATTGCTTCTATCTATATCTGCAGTTACTACCATCCATAAAAGCAATCTCACTTGATTTGTTTTTACTTCTATATGTTGAACAGGTGCATATATCATTCTATTTCTAGTTCATTCTGTAGTGGAGCTTATCCATCCATAGCATAACCCTTTATTATCTGGTTTTGGAATGTAACATCATCTCTGAGCATCATTTAGAGCAACTGTTAACACTGCTATGTGGCTGTGATCTCATCCATTGCATATACATTTCTTTTATTTATTTATTTATTTAACATTTGTTAACTGGGAAAGTTCAACTTGGAACATAGCCAATTTTCAGCAGCGGCTCAGGGAGAAAAGCTCCAGACGCATGTCTTTGAACATGGGAGGAAACCAGAACACCCAGAGGAAACCCACACGAATGCAGGAAGGACATGCAGACTCTGCACAGAAGGCACTCCAGCCGAGAATTAAACCTGAGAACCTCTTACTGTAAGGTGACAGTGCTACCACTGCACCACTACACCATTTTATTGTTTTCAGTACATGTTGTCCCTTTATTTTCATGCAAAAATATATACTTTTCTTATAAAATGTACTGCATATGTAAAAATATTTTTTTATTTTATGTAATATACGTGATTTGACCATGGAGATTTTCTCCCCAGGGTGAAAATTGTTTTTTGCCAAGTTGGACTTTCCCAGTCAAAAAAGACAAATAAATAAGTACACAAATTATTCAGATGTCAATGCAGCCCTAAAACTATTTCTAGACATGTTAATCCAACTTTAAGACTGATATTTCCACTTAAGGCACAAAAGAAAAAGAAGTAATAATTGCATGTGTCTCACCAATAATGAGGTGACTTTGTAATAAGGACTAATGAAAGTCCAATTAACAACCAAAAAGGGTGAAAAGGTTTTCTCTCCCACCATAAAAATGCAAAAAATACAGACTATCACTGCCAGTGTTAACTAGATTAGAAATAAACTAAATGTCATGATGAGACATCCAAAATCCTTTTGGAAAATTATCATGGATATTATTTATACCTCTACCAGTAAAAGTGAGGCAAAACTCAGAACAAGCCACTTCACCTGGAAACTAATTTAAGATCTCAAAGTACACGTTAGTAAAGATAAACCACTGTATACCCCTGAACAGTACTATAGGCACCTCCATTCAGGAATTATCTAAGGGACAAAACTGTTAGAATTTACTGTGCTACTCTTACATTTAGTATGGAGTCCTTTAAGGGGCAAAACTGCTATAATTTACTGTGGTACTTCTACATTTAGTATGGACTCCTCCTTAAAGGACTGATTCTGGGACCTATATTATTCTCCATCATTATTAGAAATCTAATAGAAGAGCTATCTCACCTTATTGTCATTTTAATTGTGTGTAGAATGATAACTTTGCAGTTTTAAAAATGTTTTTTTTTTCTTTTTTTGCATCCCACAAAAATAAATTAACTATAACAGGAAGAATTAACATAGTCATCCATAAAAGAACACTAGTAGTTAGTACAAATAATTATTTTAAAATCTGGCTAGATAAACTTCAAACTGCAGGCTGAAAATGAAGGCTGATAATGTAATTAAATAACAAAGTCATTTTACAGATCAACAAAACTTGCTCACATTTGAGTTCTGAAAGATTATAGAACTGAATGTGCTAATGCCCAAATTAGAATATTTATTTATTTATTTATTTATTTATGGACATTTGATTACTGGGAAAGTCTGATTGGGTAGTAATCCATTTTCAGTGGAGTTCTGGGAAGAAAAACTCCAAAGTATTACAAAACATTTCCTGAACAATATTTTTACAGTCTTTAAAAATAGTACAAAAAACAAATACAGTTTGAAAAATTATGCCAAATTAGACATAATATGAAAACATTGGTTAAGAATAGAGACAAGTTATATGAGAGTGATTTAATAGTGAAATTTTAGCAAGTTATAGAGAAATGAGTGAAGAAAGTTGCCCAGCAGATTTGATAGGTTTGTGGACTGACAGGAGTTTTTGGTCACTGGATTGTAATGAACGATTGGGAACATTTATTTATTTAACAGTTGTTTATCAGGAAAGTCCAACTTGGAATGAGCCAATTTTCAGTGGAGGCCTGAGGAGAAACGCTCCAGATGCATGTCTTTGTGACATGGGAGGAAACTGGAGTACCCGGAGAAAACCCACATGAATGTAGGGTGGACATGCAGACTAGGCACAGAAAACACCCCAGCTGAGAATTGAACCAGAAAACCTCTTGCTGTGGGGCAACAATGCTAACTGCTGTAGCACTGTACCGTCCAAACATAATTGTGTAAAATTTTATTTAGTGCTGGACAAGCAGATGGATTCTGGATAATTTTATAGGTGGAAAGAAGCTGTGTGTCTCTTAGTTGATGAGGTAGTTCTAACCAATTTAGGCTTTTTAGTGCTCTACAGTGTTGGGTTCTAAAAGGGATATTTGCTGCAAATTTAACAACTTTGTTATAACACTGTTCACATTTTGATTTTTCCTAATGCCTGAAGGTTAGTAAGGATGGGATTACCATAAAGAAGTGTGGGTAGGAGAAAAGGGATGTATATCACATAGTCGAAGTCTTATAACTTCATTATGTTCAAAGTTACAAAACTTTGACTATGCATAAAAAAAAAAAACAATGGAAAACAAAATAAACTGTTTTAAGCAGGAGGGCAAGCTTCCCTACACCCCCCCCACCAGCTACTTAAATATACCAACTCCAAGATCGCACCCCATTGAACAAAATGGAAACCTTCGCTTATGGAGATTTCCATTCAAATGCTCAAACTTTTACAAATTCGTACTTATGGTCTTGACCATATGAGGTTCGAACTTGTAACAGTTCAACTTACATGATAGGAACCCAAAGATAAGTAGTGGCAAGTTTTAGTTGCATCTTTGAGAATGTTTTTGGCTCGGTAAAGCATCCATAGTTTTTAATGAGTTTTTCTTATGCAATTTTGTATATGTAGGTCAAATTTAAGATTGCCTTATGCTATCATCCCTAATAATTTGCTATGAGGAGTGACTTTGATGGTTGTATTATCAAGAGAGAGGACTTTAAATTTTGTTTTTTCATTGGAGAAGGATTTGGGTAAAAAGAGTAGTATTTTTTTTTTTAGGGTTGAACATGACTTGTGAGTTACAAAGCCATGTTTCAGTTGCTGTTAAAGTTTCCTGAGTAATTTTTTGGAGGTGTACTATGTTATCAGATGTGCAAATAAATGTGGAGTCATTTTTGTACTGTATTAGGGAGGCCCGTTGCGTGGATGTGTGGAGGGTATTGATGAGAATGTTAAAAAGGAGGGGACCAAGGACAGATCCTTTTGGTACACTGGTGGTGACTGGGAGGTATGGAGAGAGGGTGGAGTGCCATTTTACTGACCGATACCTAATGGATCGGTAGCTTTTGAACCATAGAAGGCTGGGCTGAGGGAGACTTAATGAGGGCATTTGAAGTAGAAGTTTGCTATGACAAACTAGAAATAAGGCGGAGACTAATTTGATGTTATCCCTGCTGTTATTGACTGTATCTATATAGGTTAGAAGTGCAGTGTTAGTACTATGGGAAGGACGGAATCCATGTTGTGTGGAGGATAGGAATTGTTCGGCAGGACATAGTTTAGCAATTGTTTTTGAATATATTCTTCAAGTATTTGGGGGGGGGGTAAGATTGCTGTAGGTCTAAAGTTAGTAATGCCTGTTGAATTTCCTGTAGGTCTAAAGTTAGTAATGCCTGTTGAATTTCCTTCTTTGTGCAGAGGAATAATGTGTGACTTTTTCCAGAGACAGAATTTGGGATTTCTGGACTGACCTGTTTATAAGCAGTGAAACAGGGTAGAGAATGCCATTGGCTGCTATATTTTAAGGTATTCACTTGGAATGTCATCAGCTGAAGTAAAGCTGAGATACCAGACAACTAGAGGCTTCTGAGCTTCTAAAAATATAAGTTGTCTGTTTTTTTGCTTATTTGTACTATTTACAGCACTTTTTATTGCCTGCCACCTACTTTAATACTGTTTTTATATACTATGCACTAATCTACACTGTTGTACTGCAGTTGTCTGCCTTACTGTGCCTGTTAAATCAAATTTTATTGTTGTTTTCATTGTTTACTAAGATCTTTTTGTTTGCTATTTTTACTGTTTATTAAGTATTTGCAGGAATTTTTCACTGTTGCAAAGCAATCTGCTCTGCTTGCTCTGGGTTTCTTGCCAAGCAGTGTTATAATAATTGATTTATTACCTGTCTAAAACACTCTGTAGAGTCTCCTTGCTGATTTTCTGCTGTTTTAAACATTCTTTTTGTCTTTAACTGCTATTTTTCTGCCATGTTAAATATTCTGTAGTGGTTTCTGTCAAAACTAGGCTAGCTAGTAGCTATAGCATAGTCTAGATACAAATTTGCTGAACATGGGTCTGTTTATAATGGCTGTTTGTTCTGAGCACATTTTCCAAGCCATCTTGGACTGGAAGGTGCCTTTCTACGCTCTACTGAGAGGATTGTGCTGATTGGACCCTGTCTAGTGAAGGGTGGTTGGTCTAGGACTTGGAATAAGCAAACTCATTAGTCCTTTTGAACCTATTTAAAGTGTTTTTTTTTGTTTTCAAGTTTTTAGCTTCTGGTATTTAAGCCCTGCATTTGAGCATGTCTGCTTGCTTGCACATTTCTCAGCATCGAGCACTAAAGCACAACTGAGTGCCATAGAAGGACAAATTAATTCAACAGTTTTTCTCTTAATTACAACTGTAGCACATTAGTGCATCCCTCATGCTTAGTATTTTCCCAGTCAAAGTAATACTGCTCGTGAGCTGAAACCTATTAAATTATCAAAAAAAAAAAAAAAAAAACACGCAGAAATATCTGTCCACTGAGCTCCTCCTTGATTGATCCTGAAAGCCCTCTCCAAGTGACAACAGTGTTCAACTTAACATTTTGGACAGTTGGACCATCCTTGTTTCTTCTACCAACCTTGTTGACTTGGGTCTCTTGAGACAGTGTAGCAATTGCCTCATGTACACTGACAATCCTCTACTAATAACTCCTTCTAGGACAGAGTGTGAGAGATGTATTTACACCAAGAATCTTGAATTCATGCTCTCTTGCACTCAAAACAGTAACACGGAACAGATTGTCAACCCACTCACCACTACACATGCACATGGTACCACTACTCATACACATAGTATGCATACAACACACAAATTAACATACATGGAAATTCTCTCAAAAAACCTGCAGAGACACCAGAGTCCTCCAAAACACAAGACTGCTACAGCTAACACAGTTCCTACAGTACCCATGGTACAGCAACACCAGCGTTTCACCTACCAAGCCCATAATTCATAACACTCAAAAAACAAATTTTCTAGTCATTGGAGACTCAGTAGTGAGACAACAGATGTGCCACTCACCAGGATAGACAAGGAGAAAGTCACAGTCAGCTCTCTGTCTGGTGCCAGGATTCATCAGATCATGCACGCACACAGGTCTCAGCAAGATGTACCATTATGACTCTGTCATAGTTCAGGTTGGAGTGAACAACCTAAGCTGTACCTCACTGGGCTATATGAAGAGAGACATGATTGAGCTCTCTGAGTATGTGTCCCAGGCACGTATAAATAAAAAATGATTGGTTTCAATAATTGGCTTAGTTTTTGGTGTCATTCAAAGGGGATGGGGATCTAGTTCCTGTCAGCCTGAAAAGCCATTATCGACAAGCCTCACTGCTTTGTCAGAGATGGTTTGCACCTGGCACCTCTAGGCTATTGGCTGCTGGCAAATGCTCTTAACTCCTCCATAGTGCCTTTTTTAGGCAAGGTCTCAAAAACAAACTTACCGATGTGAAATTTGCCAGTAATAACAAAATAAGGTTCATGCTACTAAATGCTAGGAGCTTAAACCAAACATAGCACACCCTGGAAGCACTTCTATCACTGAAAGATGCAGATGTCTGTGCAGTCACAGAAACCTGGATCAAGGCCTCAGATAGTACCCTGGCCTCGCAAGGGTACAATGCCTTCCACACCTTCAGACCACAAAATTAATGTGTGAGAACCAAAGGAGACAGTGTTTCTATCTGAATTAGAGATAAATTCACCTCCTGTCTAGTTAGACTGGACAACTCCATGGAGTTACTACAAGTCCAGATTGTGGTGGGTAAGACACCCCCCCACTTTAAAGTCATATCCAGTTATAAATCCCTCTCCATGGGTGATGATGCGCACAATGCCTTACATGACCAAACTGGAGAAATCCAAATATTACCGAACACTCTGGTTATAGAGGATTTCAATTATCCCACCATCAAATGGGAAACCTACTCTAACCCTAACCTGCTACTGCAAAAGTTTATTGACTGTGTTAACTCAAATGCCCTGGAACAAATTGTTCATACCCCGACAAAAGGAACAAATATACTAGATCTGATCCTCACTAACATGTCAAATGGATGACTACTGCAACTGTCAGGCCCTCATTAATTAAATCTGACCACAAATCAGTCACCTTCAAACTGACACTAACACCAGAAATCACAAAGGGCAAAATTAGACTAAAAGCCTTCACCAAGGCAAACTATAACCCCCTAGGTAAAGCTATAAATGCATTCTGATTCCCACCCGCAGCTGGAACTGATAACTACACCAAAGCTTACACTAAAGCCATGTACAATCACTTGCATAAGTGTATAGACTCAATTATACCAGAAAGAATCAAAGCCAGAGCCCCAAGTAAAAAGAAGCTGCCATGGTGGTCATCCAGCATCAACAAACTTTACAATAAATGCAAACACTTGCTGTCTATGAAAGCAAAGGTGAGACCCCAACAATGGAAAAGCATCCTCCTCAGCCTCAACAGGCAAATAAGGCAATTTGTCAAACCCTCCAAGGGCCTCTTCGAGAAATACTCAGCTAGCACAGCCAAGGATAGAAAAAAAACGGCTTCAGAAAGCAACCAGTAGTTTTAAAGTGCATAAAGCGCTTTTTGTTTAATAAAATCAAACTTCTTCAGATGCAAACATTCAAGGTACAAGTTTCAGTTAAATAAAATACCTGAAAGTGCTTGAGCCTGTCAGCTCTCATGTTGTGATGACATCAGCAACAATAGTTAACCCTTCCAAAAACAGGCACTGTTTTTATGTACTTTAAAACTACTGGCTGCTTTCTGAAGCCATTTTTTTTCTATTTTAGTAGTTTATTTTGTGTTTTTTCAGCACAGCCAAGGATAACCATAAGGCCTTTTACAGCTATAAATGGAGCCTTAAAGGTAGGACTCAAGCATGTGCAGAACTAGTGACAAACGGTATTACACACACTCCACAGAAATAGCAAACCTACTAGCAGATAGGTTTGGAGAAAATTTCACCCCCATATCCCCTCCAAATCTATCACAAACTTTGCCCCCCATCCTAGATATCCGAACAAGTCATCAAAGTCTTGTCCAAGGCAAAAGCACAGCCTCTATAGGACCAGACGGCAACCCAGGCTGTCTTCTAAACAGGCTAAAACATGAACTAGCATCTCCATTATGTACCCTTTTCAATCAAACTCTAACAACAGGCTTTGCTCTTGCAGACTGGAGAACAGCAACAGTTAATACCCTCCACAAAGGTGGCCTAGTAATAGACCCAGGGAATTACAGACCCATAAGCCTGACCAGCCTCTTCTGTAACGCCATGGAACATATCATTATGGACCTCATAAATAAAGACATAGGCAACCTCCAAATCCTGGATTTTACCCAATCTGGCATCATCAAGGGCAGATCCTGTCTGTTAAATCTAGTTGATTTTTTCAGAAATTTGACCAGGGTCATTGATGACGGCAAATTTGTGCACAAAGCATACATTGACTTGGCAAAGGCTTTTGACACAATCCCACATCCAGGCATTACCAATAAACTTAGCAAAGTTAATGTAAACACCTTCTTTGTAAGATGGGTTGCTATCTGGCTCACAAACTGTACACACACTTTCAAAGTGTGTGACTCCACATCAACCAGTAGACCTGTTACCAGCAGGGTGGCACAGGGGTCAGTGCTGGGCCCCCTACTGTTTGATATATACTTCTCAGAGGTTCAGGTCAAAACTAAGAGGTTGTGGCTGACCAAGTTTGCTAACTACTGCAAACTGAGTGCAATTATTGAATCTCCAAATTATGTCAGTATACTGCAGGAGGGTCTTATGCAGACCAATGACTGGTGTCTTAGTCACAGTTTCAAACTGAATGCAAAGAAGTGCATCATCATTCCCTTTGGCACAAGCAATGTCCATTCACACTATCAAATCAAAAACAATACACTAAGTACCAAGAAAGTGGTAAGAGACTTGGGCTCATAAGCTGTCCATGACCTTAACATCGACCACCATGTGTCTACTGTAGTAAGGTAGGCTTTCCTATGTAGCCCACTTGATTAGTAAAGGCATCACCTTGAGAGGAAAAGAGGTTATAATCCCTCAATATTCAGCACTAATCCAACCCATTATTGAGTATAATGCCCTGTTCGGCATGTACTGTACAAAGCATCTGCAGCAATTGGAGAGACCTCAGAGGTTTCTAACCAAGAAGATCAAGGAACTCTAGCACATGCTGTATACAGACCGATTAAAGTCCCTGTCACTTTCATCTCTATTGTATAGACTTCTTAGGGGAGACTTATGCCTGGCTTACAGAACAATCTCAGACCCAAACCTAATGAACTTGCTGCATATCCATAAATCAAATGGGTGTAGGACCACTGTGACATAATAGGACATGCAGGAGGGACAGATTTATCTCCCAGTGAATGTAACATCTTTGGAATAGGCTACCTATTCATGTGAAACAGAACACCTCTATGACATTGTTCAAAAGAAACCTGGACGTGTGGATGGGGCACCATAAATTCTTACCAGGTATAGCATCTACAACCCTCCTGGACATGGGCAGTCATTACTAAATGCAGTCTTGAGTATTAACTAACATTTCTATGGTATTACATTGGGATGAAATGGCTTGGCTTGACATGACCTCTGGGTTTATAGCCTAGTAATCTCCTATGATCCTATGTTCCTATGTTTGAGTTTAAGAGTAATTTTCTATAGGATGTGGGCACAGGTTTGAAGGTGGTGAGGTGATACATGACTTCCGGGCAGGGTTCGGATTAAATGTTGTGAACCCATGGTTAGAAATGCTATACTATCTATGAATATAGAAGTAAGAGTTGAATTGTTTTGCAGTTTTGAATGATGAGTTATTGGGAGAGGGTTGAATTTATGTCTGGGATGCAAGATTTCTTTTACAGCCTTTTGGAATTTTTAAGGGTTGTGTTTACTATCATTCTGAAAGTTATTACTTTATAGTTTTTTTCTTCATTAATTTGCATTTTAGTATGACTGTGAATCATTCTGACGTTTAAGATATTGAGGTGTTTAATATTTTGCTATTCTTTCCACACTTTTTTCTCTGTCCTGCATTAACATTCTACTCTTTTTGGATAGCCAGATTGCATTATTTGTTTCAGTCTCTTCCTCCTTGGAGTTGCAAGGCTATTTAGGATATTTAGAAAAGTTGAATTGAATTTTTTTACAACATTGTCTAAAGGGGGTCTTTATAGGAAGTTCTAGTTAATAGATGATAGGTTAGTAATGAATATTTCTGGGTTAAACTTGGAAAGGTTGCATTTTGTTTTATAAACATGTTGTTTAAGTGGATATGTCAGATGTCTGGTTGTATAGATTTGGAGATGTTCACTAGAAAGTCAGACATTGTAGCTGAGATGATGTATTTTTTAGGGTCTGTTAGGGACTTTAGTATATTGGGGCATTATTGATACTTATTGGTACTTATTTTTGAGAGGACTTTACCATTTAATTTTGTTTTGTTTGACTTGAAATGGAGTTAATCAGTCTACGTTTGCAGTAAAGGTGAGGGGCACCATTAAATAGATTTGGTGCGATGTGCAGAGTGTAGGGAGGACATATGAATAGTGGTTTGGACAGAGTTAGAGTTATGTTGAGAGCTACTACAAAATTATAGTAGGAGGAGAGATGAACCAGTAGCAGGAGAATAATAGAGGATAAGCTAAGTAGTAAATGTATGTTATAGTTGGCAGGTAGTGCGGAAGTAGAGATCAAGAAAGAAAAAGAAGTTGCAGGATAGAAGGATATGTGGTGGTGGTGGAGTTTGAAAACTGATAGAAAGTAGGTAGGAAAGACTATTTTCTATGAAGGAAGAGAGTTAGGTTGTCCTAGTATCTTCTCTGGAATGTAACGAATAGGGGGGTATAAAAGGCTAGAGTATGAACATGTAGGTAAAATAGGAAGACATGAAGGTTTATTTGGCAAAAGTACAAGATAGAATGTAGAACAGATAGGTGTTGTTAGGGAGCGGTGTGACTATGAATGCATATAGTGCAAAGCAGTATGGGAGGCAGAAAGGTAGGTGGGAATGGTGCTAAAAGATTAAAAGGCAGTTCATAAATAGGTAAAAAAACAGTAGAGTTTGTATGACAGTGGTAAGGATGTTTGGGAGGGTTAGGGAAATAGAAGTCACAAGTGAAAAGTGTATGTAGGAAGTAAAATAGCAGATAGTAAGAGGGGGGTGGGTGGAAATTTGTGGTAGGGTAGTGGGCTGCCACCCTCAGCTCAAATTATAAGAAAAAGTAATCTGTTTATATTCAATACAAAGCAATTAACAGAGATGTACAAGGTTTTCTTTCATTACTTGAATGCAGAAACTTGTCAGCCAGGAATGCTAAGTTACTGACATACACAGTGTAATGTATAGGTCAAGAGAAAGGACAGTGGCCAACTTAATAAGTGGTCCTTAAAGAGCAAGAAGAACTCTGTCGGAGGGGGATGTTAAAAACTAATTTCCTGCACAAACAGGCATGTATTTGACTATATGAATTTTATACACAGCAGAGTTGTTCAAGTTAAATTTGCTTACATTGTGCAAAGACAAAATTCTCAGTGAAAATGTGTGGGAGTTGGCCCTTGAGGCAGAGCTTCTGTAGTATCGGGGTTGGATATAGTAACCATGGGCTGTAAATGGAAAAAAAAAAGAGAAAATCCCTACTAAACTGATGCATTTTATTGAAACAATACAGTCACTACTTTTTATAAAAATAGAGGATATACCCTACATGGTGTGAATCTAAATTCCCTTTTCAAGAATAATATCATTTAAAGCTATTGACAAAATTTGACAGTGCATCTCAATCTGTGACTCTTGACCCCACAAAAAGTCAGCTGTTCCCTCATTATCTCCATTAGCTAACTTATTACTGGGCATTTTCATTTTCAGGCTAACATCTTTATTACTAACCTACCTTTGCATATAAACTGGAAATGGCTACACATTGCTATTCTCTGATAACCCTCAATGACATTTGCCTAAAATTATAATGTTTGATTTTCAACTTGGTAGAGCGGGAAAGACAATTTAACAAAATTTCCAATGCTGCTTGAAATTACCTGCTGCAGCAAATTTGAGATTTTCAGAATCTGCCTCTGGTTTAACTCTAACTTCAGCTTTATGTGGGTGCTTATTGTAAGCACTGATACATAAGCATCAATGAAGCATAGTGGGTGATACAAAGGAATATGAACTCACAACATATCGCAAATATGAAATGATATTCAATGTATAAGCACTCTGGAAAATTAAAACAGAAGTCCGTAAAATGAATATGATTTTCATTTAAAAATAGCAGCATCCGGATAGTCTGCTAGGAGGAGTAGTCTTCGAGAATTCACCATAGTTAATGCAGCTGAAAATTAAAACAGTTCAGATACAGACTGGCATTCAGTCAAAGCTGCCTAACACAGCTGTAGCCTTTGTTCTACCCATCTTCATATGTGCAAAGTCCAAAAACATCACTGAAACACGAACACTGACAGCCAAGACAGACTGGCAGTAGTCCAGTATGGTTCCAATTCCATTGAAGCAGAAGGGATAATACACAGTTCAAGTAGCAAACAAGCTGCGTGTTGTAATTGCAATATGATTAACAGTATAAGCAACTCATGGCAAAAAGCTGGTAAATTAGGAGGCATAACAGAGAAGATGCTGACATCCTAGTCATTGAAAGGATGCCCAAATCCAAAATTATGTCTACGGCAAATCTGCCCACCTGTTGCTCCCCCTGAATGTATAAATAAAATGCCTTATTTCAGGCAGTAAATATTAAAGCCCATCATATGGTATACTATTTGTTGCTTGTTGACCTAGTTAAAAATTATTATTACTGAGCTTCGATAAATATGAATTCCAGTTTAAACAAGTGTAGCATTCAGCCAAATAGTACTCAATGAGCAAATGTCACTGCAGCAAAAAAAGTGTCTGCGAAAAAGCTATCACCCTGCACTAAAATATTATTATATTTCTTGCAAAATACATATTAACAATTTTAACACCTGCCATAATGGACTGTACAATCGTTAGTATTAATTATTTAATTATTTTCTTACTGCAAAATTAACTTAGTAAGTTACTTGTATGTGTTGTGTAGTTACTTGTTCATATAAAAAGCTTACTCTTCATACCTCTGTTTGTTTCTTTTAACCTTACTAGAATCTTTAGCAGTAGGATGTTATCTGAAATTGAAAACAGCCTTCTCTGTGTATATAATGAAATGAAACCATGTTGTCTTCTCTGTCAGTCTATTAAACTGTGACTTAATTGATGCTTATGACAGATGGCTAAAACAGATCTTTCAACCAGTTCATGCACCTGGTTAACAAGTGGATAAATAAAAACAAACATATTTTTTCATCAGGAATAATCCAAACAGTGGTAGCGACCATGCAGCTCACAAAAAAAGTATATATAAGGCCACAGAAGCAGTCCTTGAAGTAAAATTGTTCTTTATTGTGCACACTGGTAAGCGCTTTCGCATAAAGCTTCTTCAGACCAAAATCAAGATACCACACTGCATTTCCCTATTTTCTATTATACTATTCTCCAGCCAATCAGATCATTAGACTAATCATCTCAACTAAAGCTATAAAGGGACAGCATCACTTATTCAAAAATGAATAGTAAAGGCCTATATAAAACTCTAAGTGTCATATACTTCATTGAAATGAGAGTAAAGAATTATTAACAACAATAAAAATACTAAAATATCGGCTGATGTTAATAAGTCAAAAGTTACATTAAAAAAATATGCCTACCAAAAATATATACAACGCATAAGCATCTATCAAAGTTAAAACACAGGCATGCATAAATTCACTGTTGTTGTACACATATACAATCCTTTCAAATATAAATATATAAGTGAAAAGCATGCATAAAAATGTGAATAAATACCATAGCGAAAACGCCAATATGGATAAACCTATTGTTACAATAATGTGCCATATTTGTAAAATGTGTGATACAAACTATCACATCTATGATAAAACAACATATATAAAAAACATATATTTATAGACAAGATTTCAACCCATGTGCAGTCTCCTGGCCTTGATGAAGGGCTTCAATGAGGCTCTTTCATTCAGTCCTTTGCCTCTGTCATCCCTTAACCTCAAAATCCATTTCACTTCCCTTCCCTCAGTGCAGTTCCTAATATCTGTTCCCCGAGCATGTGGCCTTACTGTGTCAATGACCATGAATCTATAGGCATGATTTTCTCCTGTCATAAGAATATGTTTTGCAAGTGCATTAGTGGGTAGTCCCACTCTTATACCATAAAGATGTTCTCTTATTCTATGCCTAAACATCCTGTTAGTCTTCCCAACATAGAAACACCGACAGGCGTCACAGACAGCAGGATAAACCACATGTTGAGTGGCACAATCTGCTACAACAGAGAATCTATAATACTTTCCTGTATCAGGGTGGATGAACCTTCCACTAGGATCTATATATTCACAGGAGTTACACTTTCTACATGAAACAGTGCCTACATCCACTTTGTGTTCTTTCCTGTCAAATAGTTGACAGAGGATCCTCTTAAGGTTCAATTTATTTTTGAACCTAAACTTGGGTCGATCACCCACAATGTCCCTAATATCAGAATTAGTGGTAAGAACCCCCCAATGTCTATCAATAACCTCATAGATCTTCCTGTTATCCATGGTGTAAAACATTGGTATCCTAATCTCAGAACCGTGTGTCCAGTCACTGTCTATTGCCTCATGTTCTATCCTATCAGAGAAAAAAGGGCTCACTCTCCCTAATCTGAGAGAATGTATATGTTGCAGTCCTTCCTGTACTACATCTTGACTATATCACCTCTTTGTAAACCTTTGTTGCAGAGCACTAAGCTCAGATCGATAACCGCCATCAGAGGCATTAAGACGAGATACACACATCCCTTGTCCTTTTACCACATTTTTAAAGATATATTGTGGGTGCATACTGTGCCTATGAAGCGGAGTATTTCTATGACATTTCTTCCTATAGACACCAGTATTAATGAGTCCATTATCTAATCTCTCACTATAGACATCCAAATACTCAATCCTGCTAGGGGATGAGGCCATAGTAAATTTCAAAAAATCGGTCATTCCATTCATATTCATGTCAACATGATCCAGATGTGCAACACCCCCTGTCCAGATGAAAAAAAAAAATCATCCACAAAACGACGGTAAAAGGGAATGCATCTCTTAAAGTCATCCATAGGGAACAATGCATCCTCTTCCCACAATGCCAGGGACATGTTAGCATAGCTATTGGCACACGAGGTGCCCATAGCTACGCCATCCCATTGTAAATATATCACCTGGTCAAAGAGGAATACATTGTTCTCAAGGATGACCTCAAGGAATAGACAGATAAGATCTATATGTCTTTCCCCATAGTCACTGTGTATGCTCAAATATTGTTTCACTGAATCAATGGCTGCCATATTAGGAATGATAGTGAATAAAGACTGCATGGCTAGGGTTACAAAAACAAAATCTGTATCTACTGCCAATCCACTGGTAAAGCTGTATAAAACCAACAAGAATTGTTTGGTGTCCTTCAAAACCACTATATTGGTGTCAAGCACCGGACGTAAAAACCTTTCGACATATAGTGAGAAAGGCTCGGTGCACCACCCCCTACTGGACGCAATCGGTCTCATTGGGGGGTCATTTTCAAATCTGTAGATTTTTGGTAATCCTTATATAACCGGTAAAGTGGGATATTCCACATCAAGGAACTTACATAGATCTACAGTTAACTGGTTACTCTTAACCATGTCATCTGACATCGAACTAATCCTATATCGGAGAACATCCACTTCATTCATACTAACGACAGTATAATACCTGACATCACTCAGCATAATTTCCATCGAATGTTGATATTTACCCCTGTCCATAATTACCACCAGCCCACCTTTGTCGGATGGCCTGATAATTATGGTATTGTCTTCCTGCAATCTTTTCAGAGCTTTTTGCTCCTTAAAATTCAAATTATACTTATTCCTAGTCTTACTCTTATTGTTATGCACGTTATTAAAACATTTGTATAGGTCATCCTCCACTAATTTATAAAAGGCTTCTACCAGTGGGTGGTAATTAGGTGTATACAGGCTTGGTCTCTTGAAACTTCCACCACGATCATGCACATTTCCACCAAATTCTAATTTCAACATCACACTCCTGCTAAACATTTTAACATCAATTAGAACATCAGTAACATTGCCATAACATGTGGGAATAAAGTTCAATCCTTTATTCAAGACAGAGCATTCATAATTGTCCAAAACACGTTTTGAAATGTTCCAAACTAAACAATCCCTGTCTGGTTCCACATCTTTTTCAGGGAGCGATTGCATTGCCTCTCGACCGAATATTTCCATTTCTGTCTCCCTCGACTGATTGCTTGTGTTCTCCTTATCCCCCTCTCTGCAGAAATAGGCAAAGGGAACTGAGGAAAATCCCTAACACCACAATTTCCATTCTGTGCACTTGTGCTGGCCATTACAACCTGATAAGTCCTTGGCCGTACATCTGGTTGAGTTAGGCCCTCATTCCCCATAACTAACAACTGAGGACCTGTGTTCTCAGTATCTCTGACATTAGTTGTTACAGTCTCTACCATACTAGCTGTATTCACATCATTAATCACAGTTTGTATTTCCTGCGAACCAATCACATTCCCTTTATCTCCTGAGTTGGCATTGTTCAATCTTAGTTCACTGTTAACTCGGGGTAGAGTGTTGCCATCATTAACCTGGCTTTGACGTCTATCCATCTCCCTTATCCTAGACCAGGTAAAAACATTGCCCAGCTGGAAATATTTTGTGTCTCTGCCTATTTTACCCCTCTTTTGTTGAAGAAGTCTCCTCTCATATGCTATGACACCATCTAATAGACCATCCAACAAATGATCTATGGCTCTCTTAGGAAACTGCACATACAAAGCTGCCTGCTGTTCCATAATCAAAACCCTCAGGCTCTCTTCTTCTGGTTTGAAGAAGTCAATTAATAAAGTTAGATATTGGGCACTCACCTCTACGTTGAGTTGTTGCCACTTGGTTAAGAGGACTGGATATTGGGTGCCGTATGTTGGTATGTTTGTAAAGATGATTTGGGAAAAGCCTTAGTTGAAGGCTGTAAAACTGAAGTTTATAATTTATCTCAAGGTGAATTGATTGCATAGAGAATGCTTAATCATCACCTGGAGATTCGTCTAGCAGATAAGAGAGGAGGTATTATACTGATGCACAGGCAGCATTATTTATTGAAGATGACTGAAATGCTACAAGATGGTTGTACATATAAGCGCTTATATACATATCAAGTTGATGGCATGGTTAAAAAATTTGATTTTTACTTGTATGATTGACATGTGACAGGTTTTATTTCTTTAGAACTCTATGAGTACTTATAGGTTCATAGGTTCATAGGTAGGTACTAGGCTATCTGCCCGAGTGTATTTATAAGCCTAGCCAGAGTATGTCGGCTTTCGCCGCTTAATTGATTAATTAACTGAGCCTCTGTCAAGCAGAGCCAATGAAGTGATCCCAGGGGTGAACTTTCTGTTACCCATCCACTCATCAAGGCTTCTCTTGAAGAGTGTTAGTGAGGGGCTCTGCCTAATGTAGTTAGGAATTTTGTTCCAAAGCATGGGGAGTCTCTGTGACAGGAATCGTTCCCTCCAGCATGACCTATTTATTGCTGTGGCAAGGTTTAGCTCACCAGAGCGCGTGGCTTGCAGTGACCTGGATTTATTTAGGTGGAGCATGTCCATCAATTCTGAGTTAGACATGGCTTTGTAAGTCAGGTAGAGATCACCTCTGAGTAAGCGATATGCCGCTGAGTACAGCCGGAGGTTTTTCAGTTGGGCTGCATAGGACATATGTTTGAGGCCAGTAATCCTCTTGGTGAGGTGCTTTTGTGGTCTTTCCAGCTGTTGGAAGTGTCTTGTGAGGTACATTCCCAATGGGGCATTGTACTCTATGATGGGTCTGAAGAGTGATGAGTAAAGGGTCACTCTAACCTCTTTATTTCTCGATGCGAACCTCTTAGTAATTTGATGGGCCACATAGAAGGATTTCCTAACTACTTTGGCAATATGATTGTCAAAGGAGAGATTACTATCTACCCTGTGTCCCCAGATCTCTTATTACCTCTTCTGTATTAAGGGGGCTGCCACCTATGTAGTAATTTGTGGGTGTTTTGTTTTTCCCAAACGGGATGACTATGCATTTTTTGGCATTAGCTTGAGGCCATGACTTTGACACCAGATGTCTGTCTCAGTAAGGCCTTTTTGAAGGATGTCCATGTCAGCCGGAGAGTCAATTATGGCTCCCAGTTTGCAGTCATCGACAAACTTGGTTAGCCATAGTCCTCCTGTGTTTGCCTGTACTTCTGAGAAATATATGCCGAACAGTAGGGGTCCCAGAACCAAGCCTCATGGGACACCACTTGTGACTGGTTTAGAGTTGGACCTGGAGCCTGCTATCTTACGGTGTGAGTTCTGTCTGTAAGCCAGTTGGCAACCTATCTTGTGACGTAGGGGTTTATGTGCAGGCTGGTGAGTTTTTCTATAATACCTGAGTGAGGAATGGTGTCAAACGCCTTGGCGAGATCAAGTTAGGCTGTGTGAACCACCTTTCCCTCGTCTATGGCCTTGGTGACTGTCTCGAAGAAGTCAACCAGGTTTAGTAGGCATGATCTGCCCTTAACAAAGTCGAACTGGGTCGGGTCAAGTGTTTGGTGGTTCCCAATGTCTTTGTTAATGAGTTCCACGATGATGCATTCCATAGACTTGCAGACCAGGCTAGTCAGACTTATGGGGCGATAGTTACCAGGGTCAGTTGTGGCCCCTCCTTTGTCGAGCGTAATAACCGTTGCTATGCGCCATTCTATGGGCATGTAGCTTGTGGAGAGGCTGAGGTTGAACAGCGTGTTTAGGTGGGGGGTTAGTTTGCTCTGTAGTTCGTGCAAGACGCAGCCTGGGACACCATCTGGCCCCACTGATACTGTGTTTCTGGCTTTTGAAAGGGCTGTTTTCACCAGTGCTTCTGTGATTTCTCGGACACTACACTTTTCCGGTATTGTTGTGGGCCCTTTTCAAGGTAAGAGGGAGGTGACGTTTGCACTGAATCTATCTGCCTGGATGTTGGCAATATCAGTAGGTTCAGTATATTTCGTGCTATTTTGCACTAGCTCAGAGCATATCTATGAGTTGCCACTTAGATTTTTGACATAGCTAAAGAAGGCTTTGTGGTTATCTTTCGAATCCTTGGCTATTTTTCTTTCGAAGTTAGCCTTGGATGATTTTATTAGGGACCTTAGTTTCTTAGAGATACTGATCAGGGATGTCTTTCCTTCTTGGGATTTGCTTTTTTTCTGAACTAGTTTCCTCCTTTTGTTGTATAATCGGTTTATGGCAGGGGTCCACCAGCCTGGTTTCCTTCTCTTAGGGAGTGAGTCTTGGTTTTGCTAGGGATAGCATGATCCATGCATCCTTGTAGGTGCTCATAGAGTGCAATTGTAAAGGATTCTGCATCTTGGGCAGTGTTATCCTTTAGCATGGGGGCTGTGAAACTTACCACCTCTGCCTTAAGTAAGGTGAAGTTTGCTTTAGAAAAGTTTTTCACTGTGGTTTCCTTGGTTGGGGGTGGTGGTGGGATGTGGACATCCAGGGTGATTAGTTTATGGTCTGATCTAACCAGTGATGGGTTGACCTCCAGTACGGAACACCTGTCGCCCATGTTGGTTATGACCAGGTCCAATATGTTGTAGCCTCTGGTAGTGGAGTTTACCAGCTGATCCAGGGCATTTGAGTTGATAAATCCTAGGAAGCGCTGAGCCTGGGAGTTTGTACTCAAATAGTTTTCCTAGTTAATGGTAGGGTAATTAAAATCACCCAATATCAGAGTGTTCGGTAGGACCTTCATGTTTTCCAGTGTCTCCAGAAAGGCGGAGTGGGGGTCCTGAGTCATGGAGAGTGATCTGTAGCAGGCCACAATTTGCATTGCAGATTTGCCTGATGTTAGTTGCTCATGGATGATCTCAGAGGTATCATGCTGCACAACTAACCTGGAGGTGTGGGTATCCTTGATGAATATGGATACACCCCCTCCTTTTGTGTTTCAGTCCGTGTTCTGTTGCCGAAATGTGTGGTATGAGTTGTAGCCCAGTAGTGCTGGAGTGCTTTCTGGAGCCTTGAACCAGGTTTCAATTACTGCACAGATGTCGACGTTCTCCATACTTAAGAGTGCTTCGAGCGCATGCATTTTGAGATTTAAACTCCTGGTGTTGAGTAGCATAAACCTCATTTTTTTACTTGTGCTGTTTACAGAGGTGGGTTTAAATTTTGAGCCTTGCCTAAAAAGGCACTATGGGGGCAGCAAGAGCCTTGGCCAGTATTCGAAAGCCAAGAGGTGACACATGCAAACCGTCTCTTGCGAAGGAACGCAGCTTGTCGAGCATGTCATCCCAGGCTGACAGACACTGGATCCCCTTTGAATGACACCAGAAGCTTAGCCAATTGTTAAAATTGATAATTTTTTTTCTTTATACTGCGGTATCATTCTTGGTGAGGGCAGGATGCTACTCAGGGTTGGGGTCATACCCGCCTGGGCTATATGATCAGAGAGCTCTTCCATTTCTCTTTTCATGTAGTCCAGGGAGGTACGTCTCAGGTCAATCACACCAACATGAACAATGACAGAGTCATATTTGTACTTGTTCTGGAGTGACCTGAGTGCTTGTGCTATGTGGCAGATTCTGACTCCCGACAGGCAGCTAACAGTAACCTTCTCCTTGTCCAGCCTAGTGAGTGAGGCGTCAGTGAGCCTGACTATAGAGTCACCTATTACTAGTGTGTTAGGTATGTTATTTCGCCTTAAGGGCTGTGATTGTGTGGCACATTGATTTTGTGTTTTATGTGTTGTCTGGTTTGTGACAGGAGGTGCAGGTTTTGTGAGTGTCTGCTTTGAAGCTCTCTGATGCTTTTGCATTATTTAGAGCCTCTGAGTTTGATTTCGTGTATTTATGTGTATTTTTTGCCAGTGCTGGTTTAGTAGGTCTATGTGAGGTTGGAGGTGTGGTGCAAGTGTTAACCTTCTCCTCATGACTGTCTGTTCCAGTCTTGGGTGGAGAGACCTTAGCCTCCAGTTTGGCTGTATAATTGCATCTCTTGCATATGTTAGTGTTTTGTGGTAGGAGGAGAGGGCTGTCTGTGTACATGAGGCAGTTGTAACATTGCCTCAGGATACCCAGATTCACCAGCTGGACTGGAGAGTACACCTGAAGTTGCCTTTTAGTCATGCCTGAATAATAGGGTGAGCTGCTTAGTCACTTGGTTTGTGAGGGGTGGATAAAGCGCCTTGCCCTGCTGGGCAGTCAAGTGTTGGGGTATATTAGTGCTTGCTATTAGGTCTGAGCAAGTGCTGGACTGTAGGATCCTTTTTGAGTGCTTAGGTTAAGAGTTAGACTTGTTTCAAGTGAAAAACTGAAGAGGAGACTTAGTGGAGCCAGGAATAATTTAACCCTAGCTAACCGGTGCTGCCTGGCGCACAAAACCATGCAAACGTGGTTTTTAAACTACTAACTTCTGGGCCGGAACTACTCCTGCAGGGACAGATGGCTGCTCAAAGTTCCCCTCTCCCATAGGTGAACAGAGAAACTTCCCTCTATCCAAGTAAGGTATGGGCAACTCAGAAACTTGTAACACAGCCCTGAATTCAGAACTAGCCTGAAAACTGGACTATTCTAGCTTAGAAAGGAGGGAAACAAGACATTTTTTTGTTTGTTTTTTTGAAAAGATAAGGCAAAAACAGTAAAAAGTACACGTAAAACAGCTTTAAACAACTACAAGTGATCAGAAAAGGTTATTGCACTTTAATGTGTAGCTTACAACAGTTAAACAATTTATTTAAACAAAAACAACTTTTTAAAAGTGCAGGCAGTCAAATATCAAATAAGTACAATATGTGAACAAAACAAGGTTTTAAATCACGATAAGTGCTGGAAAATCAGTGTTTAGGCAGAAAACAGTTAAGTACAGCAAGAAAATACAGAAAACCGATACTCAATCACTCCAAAGTCTCTCTTTTAAGCTAGAAGGCTTGTATCAGTTTAAGGCTTTCTAGTGCTTTCCAGTAGGTTAGTTACAGGAAAGATGGGAAACAAGTGCAGATGTGGTTTTTTAGACCAGAAAGTTGAAAGAGATGGACAACTTCCCGAATGATCAATAAACTACAATTCCTGGGCCAAGAACCACTCCTCTTGTGGTAGACAGGCTACCTAGTACTTACCACTCCCACTGATAAGCTAGAAGGCTGCACTCCAATACAAAGGCTTGGGGGGCTCAGAAGCTTACAAACAGTCCTGGATACAGCAAATCTGTACCTGGACTAGACTAGTTACAGGAAAGGTGGGGGTCAAGTGCAAACATGTGCTTTAAAACCAGAAAGTTGAGAGAGATGGAAAAAAACTGCCCAAACAGCCAATAAACTACAATTTCTGGGCCAGAACCACTCCTCTTGTGGTAGATAGGCTACCTAGTGCTTACCACTCCCCACAGCCGGCCTTAGGCATAGGCAAACTAGGCGACCGCCTAGGGTGCTGCACAGGCTGGCCTCTTAAAGGGCGCTCTTTTATTTATTTATTTGTTTTCTTAAGCCGTAAGGTAAAGTTTGGGCTCCTCACGGTGCCTAGTTGTCTCTGAGTCCGTCCCAAACGTACTGTTGCATTTGTGCCCTCGTCCCACTTCTGTAGTCCTGTTCATTAAGGTTGCCAGAACCATAGGGTGAGGGGGAGGCTTTTTCAGCTGCAGGTTAGCCAGCTTCAACAATTAAAAAAAGAAAAGCCTTCTTCACACCGCAGTGTAAACCATCTTCTCCTTTAAGGAGGACCATACGTGTGACGCAGGCCCGCATGCCAATGCGGATGTAAATACATTCCGCACTCGTACATGAGAGGTATATGTCATGTGAGAGTATTTGAGTTCTTTCAATAAAGCTATTGATATAATGCATCTCTTGCCTTTGTCTCTTTATTGTAGGTCACTTCTGTACTTTACAAGGTGTATATATTACACGGAGTCAAAAGCAAAGTGTAATTAGTGATAACAACACTTCCTTCCTGCTGCACTGTAAAATCTAGAAGTAGATACTGACAAGAAATTATCACTAACACTGAGGGGTGTGACAATGGTCTCATGACCAAAAGAATCTCAGCAAAATATTGCAGCTTTGTACTTTGATCAGATATCAGAAGACATGCCTAGTTTTCCATATTTTGACTGTATAAATGACAAAATAGACTTCTACCTCTAGAATTATGCATAAAGTGTCAAACGCTGGAATTTTCACATTTTACATCTCTCTCTCTCTTTCAAAGTGGTCATATTATTCAAAGTTTGTCTAGAAAAACCATTGACCCACCAATCTTTTGAGATGACCACATTGAAATAATATTTTTAGCAAAATGTCTTCACTACAGTCATCAATGTCTCTGAAGCGGCACGGAAACTTGCTTGAAAAGAAGAAGCTTTGGAGTCAGAAGTTTGAATTATACCTCATTGTCAGTCAAATCTGTAATGGATTAAGATGAAAAATGTCACTCAGAGTGAAAAAATAGACTAAATATAAACAGACAGTCTAGTTAGCTTGATGCAGCCGCAGTGGTGCTGAGAAGGTGCTGCACAGTTACAAATGAAACATTGTGTATTAGGTGCAGTTATTGGTATAAGCAAATTCAAAGTAAAGCATTTAATCAAACTTGCAGGCTATGTGGTGATCAAAATCATTTCCGAAGGTATATAAGAAATTAAACAAGCTTCTTTCACAAGATGTGCATAATACTTAGTCTAAAAAGGAAAGAACAAATGAATATAGGAACATGAACATACTAGGCAAATGATCATGGGGTCCATAAGATGCCTAGCTTAACCTTTATGGAGACAAAAATTAAAATCTCTTACCACCCTTTTCTAGCACGTAACAATGATCACCTCCCAAACCAAGCAAGGCAGTTCATGACAACCCTGGTGTAAATTTGTGTCTACCCATGCATTCATCAAGACTAGCCTTGAAGGTAGCCAAATCAGTAATCTGTTTAACCTGTTGTGTAAATTATTCGACAGGCTAGGAATACATTGAGTTACGAACCTCTCTCTCCAGCAAGTCTTATTTGCTGGTTAGAGTTAAGTCGTTAGTGCAGGTATTTCTACCACCAATAGTTTTGCAAATAAAAAGGAGGTCAATAAGACTGGGTCTTTTATGGCTTAAAAAGTGAACACGTCACCTTACAGCAACCTCTATACTATTGAGTTTAAGAAGAGTCAGGCTAATTTACTGTGGTATTTAAAGTATTTAAGACCTTTAATATTCTTAGTTAAGAAATCTCTGAGGCTTTTCCAGTTGAGTGATACTCTTGGATTTGTACGTATCAAAGGGAACATTGTATTTAATGATGGGTCTGATAAGGGGAAGAGTACAGTGATAGGATGAATTCTTTGGATCTTGGAAATACTCCCTTGGAAACTAACTGGGCCAAAAAGAAGTTATGTACTCACTATAATGTTCCATCTGCATTGTTCATTTTCATTCTTCAACAACTGGGTTCAGATCCAATCTTTGGATCCAACTCGGCTGTTACTATAGCTCGTGGTAACCATAAAGCTCTCAAGCTTCTCCCTTGCCCATAATGCACAAACCCCTAGTATATCTCAGATCCTGTTTGCAGTTCAACCCAGTTTATTTGGCAGAGTGCTGTGCAGTGATGTGATCTTTTTTTTTTCAAAACAGGTTTATTGTTTTAACATATAAGAGAAATATCATAACAATTTTATACAAGTAATTAAAAATAGGTATTATTATAATATTCAACAAAACAACTAAAGTATTTACAAAGACATCCACTACAATCAGATCAATTAATTAAACTAAAATACCGTGCTATTGAAATTAGAATTTTTTTAACAAATTTTGTAAATTATCCCATACAATATAATATGATGTTTTTCTAGATGTTCTCATTCTAATTGTACTTATTTCCATATGGCACATTATATTCATAACATTTTTAAATTCATTGAACGAAGGAGGTGTATCTGAAATCCAATTTCTAGTTATTATTTTCCTGGCCACTGCTAGGATAGACCATAACAAGGGAAGCTTAATCTTTTAAAACATTGAGGTACAGGTGTGTTGAATAATATAAGAGACTTAGAAATAATGAAATTATCTGTAAAAGAGCCTGCAAAAATTCATTAATTGACTTCCAGTATTCTTTCAACTTCATACAGTCATAAAACATATGAGCCCAGTCAGCATTAATTTCTACATTACATCTCTTACATAGATTATCTTTATTATTTATTTTATTCATCATCAAAGGTGTATAAAAGATCTATGTAAAAATTTCCATGTATAAAGTCTTCAGACAATGGAAGATGTAGTTCTATAAGCAGATTCCAATATATATTGTTTATCTTGTTGAGTTGGTGGGTCCCCATTAATAGAGGTGAAATAATTCCAGTATGAATCTACACTGTAAAAGTTTCTTGTCTGATAATTTTATGTATATATGAAAGTTTACCTTTATCAGAAACTTTATGCTGTAAATTTAATATCAAGTAATCAATCAGTTTTGGAATAGATTCTTTAACTGTTATAGACATTAGATCTATTCTATCAATGAGATGTTGTCTAAAGATCTGAACCTCTAACCAGCAAGTTTCTCTTAGATCAAATTCTTGTTTTAAGAAATCTAGATTTTTAACTTTATTATCAGATATCAGCTGATACCAGTACTTTAGATCATTATCTATAGCTAAATGAGCTCCTTCAGAAGTAGATGACATAAGCATACCCTGAGTATACATTATAGGGAATACAATAAAATTCCATTCCCTATACTTAGGGTGCATGAATATAAAGTTACGATAACTAATAATAATATTTAATGGGTAACAAACCATATGTTTAGGTGTAATAGGTGAAGTACAAAATTCCTTTAGCAACCACAACATGGAGTTATTTACAATCATATTTTTATGTGTTAAGGAGATTTTCATGAAGTGCATACTAATTAGTTCCCAATAATCTTTCCATTTTAGATATATGACTGATCTATTAATAAAGTAATAACTTTTATAATAGAAGAGATAATATATAAATTAAAGTCTGGAAAAGAAATACCCCTTGAGACCAGCTATTAGTATGTTTCTTTAATGCAATCCTAGGTCTATTAGGTGCCCATAAGAAATTTAACATTAGTGTATTCAGTTTCTTGATAATTATTTTTGTAGGTGAAAGTATTATTGATTGTATTAAGTATAAAATCTTGGGGAATATTATCATTTTAATAATTGTAAGTCTCTCCTCCATAGTAAAAACATATTATTCCAGGTATTAAAAGATTTTGTATATTAAGAAAACAGGTATTATAGTTATTATATATAATAGATTTAATATCTTTAGATAGTATTATACCTAAATAAGTTATCTGACCTGAATTGGGTACATATTTAGTAAAATCACTAATGAGAATATTTTTTCGTGTATATATAGGTAGTATTTTAGTTTTTCTTCATTGAATATTAAACCAGAAATACTTTTAAAATTCATCATTTTATCAAATAAAGACTGCATAGAAGAATTAGATCCTGCTGATGTAATTAGAACATCATCTGCAAAAGTTGAATTTTGATGTTGTATTTTCGTCTATTTCAAAACCCTCTATGTCAGTACTTTTCCTAATCAAATTAGCCCAAGGCTCCATTACTAAAGTGAATAATAGTGGAGAAAGTGGACATCCTTGCTTTGTACCTTTAAGAATGGGTATTTTTGTGAAACATATGTTCCTACCTTAATATAAGCCAGTTCCTTTGTATAAATGCTCAATTAAATTTACAAATGCATCAGAGAAGTTTGTGCATTTCAGTAAGGTAAACAGATAGTCCCAACTTACTGAATCAAATGCTGAACCTATATCAAGACTAATAAGTGTTAAATCTTTCTTTTTCCTATTTGCAAAATCAATTAATGTTAAAGTTCTTCTTATATTATCAAAAGTATTTCTATTTACAATGAAGCCCGTCTGATCTATATCTATAATGCCAGGGATGATTGTCTTCAATCTATCAGCAAAAATACTCATAAACATTTTATAATCAACATTAAGTAATGAGATGGGTCGATATGAAGAACATCTAGTTGGATCTTTATTAGGTTTTAAAATTGGTGAAATAAATGTATATTGCCAAGATGGGGGTTATTAACTCAGTTTGGGCCAAAATAAAACCTTATGTATTAATGAATATGTAGTTTTAGAAAGGATTTTATATATCTCTGGTATAATACCATCATTACCCGGTGCTTTGTTTGATTTAAGCTTATTTATTTGTGTAATAACTTCTGTATATGAAATACTCTTGTCCAATAGTTTAATCTGTTGTTTATTAAGCTTTTTATTCATGTTTGTGGTTATAAACTCCTTTATTTTATCTTTAGGTTCCATGTTAATGTTGTTATGGTTAATCTTGTGAAAGTGATTTCTAAATTCATCCAGTATTTCTGGTATACTAGAAACATTCTTCTTTTTCCTTAGAGAAAAGATTTCTTTGATATAGTTTTGTTTATTCAATCTTTTTGTTTTATTTTTAAGTCTATGTAAGTATTTGGGGCTTATTGAATAAGACAAAAACTTATATTTCTCTAAAGTTATTTTAACTTTATGAGTTAAAATTTCTTTGTATTTCTCATTTAGTTTGTTTATTTCTTCAATAACTTTCTTGTCCATAATATTTTCTTTATTATTATGTTTAAAAGAGTCTAATTTACTTTGAATATCTAACAATTCCTTATCCCAAGATTTCCTTTTATTATTATACCATCTGATACTTTGTCCATATAGATATGATTTTAAGGCATCCCAAACATAGACAATGGAGACTTCAGGAGTATTATTTATGTCTAGAAAATGTTGTACTTCTGAAAGTATATATTCTTTATAGTCTTTTAGCTGAGTTAAGTATGCTGGTATCCTTTTGATCTGAACATTATGAGTATTTTTATCATGAATTCAAAAACAATTGAGTTATGATCAGATATAGGACATGAAATGATTTTGGAATTAATTAAATCTGTTACCATCTGGTTAGAAATAAAGACCCTATCTATTTTTGAATAAATTTTGTATCTGTTAGAAAAAGGTGTATGGTAATGATTTTGAATCTATCTGATTATTAATATCATTCAAATGATAAGAATTAGCAAAATCATTTAAATGTTTTGCATTAGATGTAATTCTTCTTTTCCTTATAGTGGTAGTATCACTTTCATGTAGTATACAATTAAAATCACCAGCTAAAATAATATCCCCTATAGAGAATGATATGATCTTATCAATATGATGTTTCACTGTATTAATACCAATTCCAGGTATCCAATATACATTAATTAAAGTGTAAGTCTTCCCATTAATTTGTATTGTAACCATACAAAACATTTCTTTGTCATCCTGATAAGACTTAATGGTTTTAGGAATGGGCATACTTTTATTCCATAAAATAGCCACTCCTCTTTTTTCTGAGTGTGCTCTGAACTAACCAATACTGTATACTTATTAGTGGCTAGTTTATCAATATCTTTTTCAAGAGATGGGTTTCTTGCAGGAAGACTAGATTGGCCTTGTGTAAATTAATGTATCTTATTAGGCTTGCCCTTTTACACGGATTATTCAATCCATTAATGTTTAAAGAAATTCCTTTTAAAGATGTCATTTGGCATTTTAAAACTCAAGACTCTTATGATCGAAATAGCAAATAACAAGATAAATAATGTTACATCTCCTCTTTTAGGTGTACCTTTAAATATAGCTGTATTTATTAAATCTCTTATGGGATTTTGTATAGGATTCAATTTTGTTTGTAGTGACAATGAGTGTACAAAATATATTGTGGATGTCAAAACTATATACATATAACAATGAACAAGTGAAAATAATGTAAGGATTAAACCTTGCATCCAGCCTGTAGTTGAAAACTCCAACTTAGAGTAGTATTTACTACTCAAGTTAACCCCTAAGCAGCAGTACCTCAGCTACCACCTTATCAATTTAATACTAGTTATATTTAACTGAGGTTAACAGTTTTCAATTCAATTATCTATCAAGACAAAACTACACATTTGGTAAAACAGCATCATATAAACTAAAATAAACTTTTTTTTTTTTTTTTTTTAAAACTGTTCATACTACTATATAGATCTATGTAATATATAACACTTGCATTCAAATAGCATTCAAATAATCTTGATGTTATAAATCAAGAGGAGCAAAAATTAGGTTCTAACATTCATTTAAATCAAAAACTTTGGCTAATATGATTCAGACATTACATATATTAAGATGCCTCTATTTTCTGTCATGTGAATACTATTAACAGCTTCCAAAAAAAAAATCTTGAATTGTTTGTATATGAGCATTTACTTAAACTCATTATTGTCAATAAAGTAAAATATTGTATTCATAAAAATTATTATAAATCATATTGCATAGTTATGCAAATTCTCAGAAACACTTGCATTATTAAAAAAAAAAAAAAAGCCATCACACACATACACACAGGCACACACACACATACATACACACACACATACACACATATATATATATATATATATATATGAGATCTCACTGAGTTGTGTCTTTGTTGAGCACTATCTTACTTGATGTCCCTAGAATAAATATGTCTGCTTTATACAAAATAATGCACAGCAAACACATTTTAGTAACCAGATTTTACAATCATGCTAACCTACTGCTTTAAAATATATCACATGACATTTCTTCCAGAATAGAGTTATAAGATTATTTATACTTGTCAATCAGATGAATTAAATGAGTTATAGTAAAGTATATGTTTGGAACACAAATTTTTAACACAGATTATTATGCTGCCGTTAAGTAAATTTTCAAAAACATTTAAATAAATGTTTCATTTTCTATGCCTTCTAAAATAAGACATTTACTTACTACAAGAAACTACATCATTTAGACTCATTATAACTGGCATATTTTATGAATAGAGTATTTTTCCTGAATCTGTGGTGTGTCAGTGTGATAACTATGTCAAAGGTTATACTAACTGCTTTCAGTTTCTCTGTGAGAATTCTGTGAGTTGAAGTTTTGAAGTAGTTCATGGACACTGTGCATGAGACAGCCCACATCTCAGACTGTCTCTCTTAACATTTTGGGGCGAAACTTATTAAAAACTAGTGACACACATTCATTTAGTAGTGTAAATGTATGTAAACATGACAAAACCTTCACAATGTATCCCACAGACCATTACAGCCTCTTACTTCTTTTCAGAAAGAGAAACAAATTGAATCACAGCTTGCCATTAAATCTTCAGATATTTTGACTGGTTATGAAACAAAACATTATAACTGACATATTTTATGAATAGAGTATTTTCCTGAATCTGTGGTGTGTCAGTGTGATAACTATGTCAAAGGTTATACTAACTGCTTTCAGTTTTCTGTGAGAATTCTGTGAGCTGAAGCTTCTGAAGTAATTCATGAACACTGTGCATGAGACAGCCCACATCTCAGATTGTCTCTCTTAGCATTTTGGCGGAAACTTATTAAAAACTAGTGACAAACATTCATTTAGCAGTGTAAATGCATCTAAACATGACAAAACCTTCACAATGTATTCCACAGATCATTACAGCCTCTATGTAAGTGAAATTAAGCCCAAAATTACCAACAAGCAATAAAACTCAACATTCTTCTCCCAACTCAATTTTCATACAAATCCTATTATTCACTGTGCCCACACAATCAAAAGCATTTCTATATATTAATAAAGAAAAGAAAAAGAGAGAGTAGAAAATAAAAGGGAGTGAGGCAGAAATAAAAAATGTAAGAGAAAGCTGTAAGAAGTATATACAATGGAATGTTACTTACTGATTATATTAATAGAGTTAAAAATAAAACATATTATTTACTCTTATTTAGTTCTGATTATTATTAGTTAAAGCATAACAGATTATTTACAAACAAGCATAGGCAGTATAATCAAAAAGTATAATTAGAAATAGCATTTGAAGAACTTATAAAACTTTTACAAGGAATAAATATGTTATTATTCTATTAATGATATTTTCATTACTGTTCACTCCTGCCCTCCCCCACCCTTTACCCACTACATAATCTAAATAGAATGTCATTGTTTAAACAAAGAAAATAATAAAAGGAGAAGGAAAAAAAGAAAAGATAAAAATGTATCAAATTACTAACCTTACTTTTCAGAAAGAGAAACAAATTGAATCACAGATTGCCATTAAATCTTCAGGTATTTTGACTGGTTATGAAACAAAACATTTCTTTGCACATAGAGAATAACTTTGATTAAATCTTTTCCAAAATATTTGTGGCTTTCTGGAAATGCAGGAACTATATTCAAAAGATTAATAATGAACTAAAATGATGACAGAGAAAAAAACATATAACAAATCATTTGTTTTTAGTCTCTTCTTCTTCTCTGAAGTCTTCCAAAAGCTTCAGTTGCCAATCTCTTTAATGAAGAACTAGCCCATTCCATTTCTTCTATTTTATCCAAAATCCTTTTTCTTTGACAAACAGTAAAGCAGAGTCTAAATCATCGAAAACCTTAGGACCATCAGGAAGGAAGATTTTAAGCTTGGCAGGAAACAGAAGGTATGTTTTAAACTGTGCTTTTAAGCTCCCTTATTAGTGGCAGAAAAACTTTTCTTTTAGCTATTACCATGGAAGAATAGTCATTGTCAAAGCACAGTTGTCTCATTAATCTTAACAGGAGCTTTAGCCCAAGCAGATTTAAGAACCATCTCTTTATCAAAGATGATAGAAATCTAACTATAACTGATCTAGGATATTTTTGTTAGAGTTAGTATTAGCTATAGATCTATGTGCTCTTCGATACCAAAAGAGAATGCTTCTGTTAAGTCTAAAGTTTTAGGGAGCCAAGTTGTTAAAAAACAAGCAAGATTGTTACCTTCAATATTTTCTGGCAGTCCAAAAATCCTAATTTTATTGCGCCTAGATCTATTTTCCAGGTCATCCAGCTTTGTTTGTAAATGTGTATTTTGTTTCAGCAGAAACTCAATGTTGATTTCCTCTTCTTGGATTCTATTTTCCATGTCATTCACAGCTTCTTCTATGCCTGTCATCTGGATCTTATGTTGTTGCAAGTCTGTATGTAACAGGTCTATTTGTTTTGTAGTTTTTTCTATGAAGGTGTCTATTTTAGTATCCATTTTATCCATTTTATCAGTAAGTTGCTGGATTATAATTATCAGAGACTGAAGTTCTTTCTTGATGCTGGAGTCTTGAGAATTTGTCTTACTGGAACTCATTTCAGACTGATAAACTGACAGGAAAATTTCCACAGTGATTTCTGACAGGAATATTGTTAAGATTTCCTTTCTTTTTTAGATATAGTTCAAGAACTATATAAAACAAACGTATTTAGAAAGAAAATTATTTCAAAAATTAATTTTTTAAGTAATTAATTCCTGTCAGTGTAATGAAATTGGTGGAGCTGAAGAAATCTGCTGCTATCCTGTGTTCATCCTTGGCCACGCCCCCAGTGATGTGATCTTGATGGCTGGTTGACTGCAGACCTGGCTACTTTATTGTAACAGGATTCAAGTTTATTTAAGTCACATTTTCTTAAGTTTGTGAATATGGGTGAGGCATATAGTGGTGTTGATAGTTTGTTTAAGAGATGGCATAGAATCGGTTAGGAAGGGCTTTATTCTGTAGAGAGACCTTAGCTTGAAGTGAACCTTTTTAATGATTAAAGAAAGGTGTTTGTCAAATTTGAGATCTTTGTCAGTAGTGACACTGAGTGGGTGGCCACTGTGGTGCAGCGGTTAATGTTGCTGCCTCACGGCAAGAGGTTGTCCGGTTTGATTCTTGGCTGGGGTGCCTTCTGTGCGGAGTCTACATGTCCTCCCTGCGATTGTGTGGGTTTCCTCTGGGTGCTCCAGTTTCTTCCCACATCCCAAACATATGCTGTAGGTGGACTGGACACTGTAAACTGGCCATAGGTGTGTGTGTGCACGAGCATGTGCCTTCAGTGGAAAGTTGGGTGCCGGGCTGGTAACTCGACACCGTAAAACTCCACTGCCATTTTTTCTGCGGACCGTTGTTCTGCTGTGGTGACCCTTCACTGGGAAAAGCTGAAAGAAGAAGTAGTCAGTAGTGACAATGAGTAGCTTGTTATGATTTACTGGTTCTATGATGGCTTTGTTTGAGGAGTAGATGGTGAAATGGGTAGGATGACTTATTTTTTTGTTGCTATTGAAGAGCATAAGTTTTATTTTTGGGGGGTTCAGGATAAGTTGGGAATTAGATATTTTTCTATGTCCAGTGAGGATTGTTGTGTTTTTTTGTATGAGTTCAGGAAGGGAGGGAGCTGATCATATGAGGGTAGAATCATCAGTATATTGAACTATGGTTGTTTGAGATTGCATCTCACCTCTCAACTCTCCATAATTTTCAGAGACATCACTGCTTTGACTCAAATTTTAGTTCTGTCCCTCTTAACCCCTCCTAGTGACCTTTGGAGAAAAGGTGGTAAATTCCCCTTAATAAATTGTGACAATAATTAGCCCAGGTTGGAAGGTTTGGAGACAAAGCCAGAGAGGCAAGATTACGTTGGTTTGGACATGTGCTGAGGAGGGATGCTGAGTATATTGGGAAAAAGATGCTAAGGATGACGCTTCCAGGTAACAGGAAAAGAGGAAGGCCTAAGATAAGGTTTATGGATGTGGTGAGAGAGGACATGCAGGTGGTTGGTGTGACAGAGCAAGATGCAGAGGACAGCAAGAAATGGAAACAGATGATCCACTGTGGCAACCCCTAACGGGAGCAGCTGAAAGAAGAAGAAGAATTAGAGTTATGGACTTACTTTAATTGGGAAAATGTATATTAATTCACATTCTCCTATTTTGTCATAACTAATTTTTTTCTGGATTTATCCATTATTTTGTTAAGATTTGTTCCCGATTCATTGAGAGTTATGGATGGACTGTTTAGCATATTTACTTTGTTAAAAAGTAACACAAACATTATACTGTGCTGATTGGCAACTAGTTTTCTACAAGGTTGTTCCTCTGATTCTGAAATATTGATTCTGTAACTGCATATTTTGTACCTCCCTAAAAAGGTGACCCTTTCCTTTGCATAGTATTGTGCCCCCGCGGCTTAAGCTACTGTACACAGGGAGGAGAGAGATTGCTATTCTACTTTCACTGAGCATAAGGCTCGCTCACCTACCCCAAAGTAACTTAAATTGTTTAGATTAACCCTTTGAAACAAGGCAAATGGGCTTCTATTTTCTGAGGGCAAGGCTTTTATTGTAAAATATGTGTGAAGGAGGAACAGATAAAGCAGGTTCATTAAAGGAAAATTCCACCTTCACTTGCAGTTTAACTAAATTACAAGGCATCTTTTCTTCTTATGCATTTAAATAATTGAAGGAAAGAACTGGAGTGGCTTTCTTGGGGAGTGACCTACCCGTGGGTATGCCTCAATTTGCTAGGGTACCATTTCAGCTAAGGCCGGCCCTGCCACTCCCACTGATAAGCTAGAAGGCTTCCCTCTAACACAGAAAGGCTTGTGGGGCTCAGAAGCTTACCGACAGTCCTGGATACAGCAACTCTATATCTGGACTAGGCTAGTAACAGGAAAGGTGGGAAACAAGTGCAAGTGTGGCTTTTAAACCTGAAAGTTGAAAGAGATGGAAAAAAATCTGCCCAAATGGCCAGTAGCTACAATTTCTGGGCCAGGAACCACTCCTCTTGTGGTAGATAGGCTACCTAATGCTTACCACTCCCACTGATAAACTAGAAGGCTTCCCTCCAACACAGAAAGGCTTGGGGGGATCAGAAGCTTACAAAGAGTTCTGGATACAGCAAATCTGTACCTGGACTAGACTAGTAACAGGAAATCCAGGAAACAAGCACAAACACAGGCTTTTGAATCAGAAGGTTGAAAGAGATGGAAGAGCTTCCCAAACAGCCAATAAACTATCATTTCTGGGCCAGAAACCTCTCCTCCTGTGGTAGATAGGCTACCTAGTGCTTACCACTCCCACTGATAAGCCAGAAGGCTTCCCTCCAACACAGAAAGGCTTGAGGGTCTCAGGAGCATACAAACAGTCCTGGATACAGCAAGTCTGTACCTGGACTAGATAAGTTACAGGAAAGGCAGGAAACAAGCTAGGAATTTTTTTTTTTTTACAGAAAAGCAGCTAAAACAGCAGTAAATACAATTCAAATGCAGTGCAGGCTAGCACATGTGTATCTTCATTCATTCATTCATTATTGAGCATCCTGTCATATCAGATTTGTACAGTTTACTGAAGGTTCATAAGAATCAGAGAGATGCACCAATGCATCCCATTGTTTCCAGTTGTGGATGAGTTACTGAACCCCTCAATAATTTTGTTGAGAAGACCATTAGACTGATATTGGATGACATTCCCAGTGTACTTAAGGATACTAGGAACTTCCTTTCAGATCTTAGAATTAAAACTGAAAGATGGCTTGTTGTTTGCAACCTTGGACATTGCTCCTCTCTTTACAGTTATACCTAATGATTTAGGCACTGAGAATTTCAGAACATTTCTTTATGCATGCAGTGATTTGCCTTTAAATAAAGTATTACTGATCTGTATGTTATTGGAGTTGAGCAATGCCTTTGTGTTTGAGCAATACTTTTATTTACAATGTGTTGGCATGGCAATGGGTACTGCATGTGCCAGCTCTTATGCCAGTTTAGTTTTGGCACAGTGGGAACATGACTTTATTTATGCCAATAATACATATGCTCATAATATAAGTTATTACAGACATTTTGTAGATGATGTCTTTCTTGTATGGAAGGGCAATTCTGAGTCTTATGCATTTTACAGACTATCTGCATTGTACCACTATCTTTTAAAGTTTTAAACTTAATTTTTAGAGGACTCTATTGATTTCTTGGATTTTATAGTCAGCAGATATGTTTTTGGTAATGTCTCCACGAAAATGTATAGGAAATCTTGTAGGAAGAATAATATCCTACATTGAACCAGTATGCATCCTTGACATATAACTAAGAATGTGGTCAAGGGGCAGCTACTTTGAATATTTAGGTTACACAACGACAATAGCCATGCAACTGAAGCACTGAGAATGGCTGCAGCTGAGTTTGTTGCTCACAGCTACTCCAATAAAGAAGTATACAAAACCATGGAGGTGGTTCACTCTATGAGAGAAACTGTTGCTACCCCATTTTATGGTGATCATTATATTAATAATATGCAGAATGAACATGCTGCTCCTGGCCTTAAAATAGTGTTAATATATTCTAGCAATATTGGGACAGTCTGAGACATAATAAAGATGAACTGGTCCATCTTATTGACTGATACATCACTGAAAGAACTTTTGGGTCCTGTGCCTACATTTTCTTTTCCCAACAATGTTTAATTGAAATGGCAATTATGCTATAGGCATTTTGATTCTGAGGTAGCATGATCTGTTCGTGAAGGCATGTTTCCTTGTAGATCTTTCAGTGCATGCAGCCACATTTGGGTTGACAATTCTTTTCTGCCTACATCAATGAATTATAAAGTGTTTTTTGAATTTTTATGCTGACTGCAGGATGATGAATATTATTTATTATATGAAGTGCAAGGCTTCCAGGTGTTTTTATGTAGGGAAGACAAATCACCTTTTAAAGATAGGATTTTAGAACACATTGATGATGTACATAAAAGTTGCAGCAAGAACCCTTTGGCAAGGTATGTGAATGACCATGGGGTTGATCATATTTTTAGATTTTTAGTTCTAGAGGTTGTTCACTTAAATTTGAGGGGCAGTGATATAAGAAATAGGACTGAGTGTGCTGAACATAAATGGAGCGTGTTTCTGAAAGCTGACAGCTTTCCTGGTTTAAATGAAGCTCTATCTCTATCTGTCAAACCTATGCTAAAGTATTGTGGTTGAGACACTAAGTTTACTATTTGTCTAGCATCATGATTATAGTTTCTTATGTATGAAAGTATTTCTTCCTGTTGTATTTGATTGGCTGCTAGAGCTTAGATCTGTATCTTGATTTGTGTTCATGGATAGTCATTTCATTGGTTAGCTTACTATAAATGAAATCAACACTTCATGCTTTAGGTTGATAGGCTGATATGGCTCAGGTTGAACTGTGATTTGTGCACATGGCTAATGATGTTGATTGCCTATGTGGTGCGGATCTGTAGTTTGATTCGTGCACTTTTTGAGGGCTTTCTTTGGATGAGAATGATTTTCCTCATTTGATTATTTGTAGCTGATTGGTTGTTTCTGATTTTAAAAGTATGTCTGTTACATTTTTGTATTTTTACTGGTCTGAAGAAGCAGGATGTTGTACCATGAAAGCGCTCACCATATATATTTTATTTTTATTAAAGTTGCTATTTTATTATTTCAGCTGTTTTAGGTCAAGTACATTTTGGAACTCTTATATTATAGCTTATACAGGTGTTAGGACATGTTTTTCACAAATGACAAAGAAAGGACAGTCAGGCTACTGTGAATGAAAAGATTTTTTTGGGTAAATACCTACATGAAAAAATGTTTTGTTTTAAAAAATGGAAATATGTAGAGCATCTGAGTCTAATTTTGATATGGCATGTATTTGTCAAGACCAAGGAAGATAATTTTTTATTGCAGCACATATTTTGCAATATTTGACAAACACAAGCAGGATTTTTGCAGGATGAAGAATTAACATTTCATAGATGTCAAGATTTTATGATTCTCTGATGGTTGTTAATGCCAGGAGCATTCATGTAAAGTTTTTTATTAGAAAATTTGCTACATTCCACAAGATTGATGTTGTTAATATTTGTGAAACATGGTTAAAGAACAATGACTGGAAACCAGTTATGTCAGGGTATAAATGTTTTTACTGTGGCAGACATTCTAACAAAAAACAAAAAAAACATTACAAGTTACAGAAGAATTACTAGTGAAAGTATGGATAAAGGCACTGTTGGGTTCTACCTGGATGCAATCGTGGTTAATTTGATTATCACTTCATGATAGAACAGGTTATAGGTGACGCCAGGGGTGGTAATTGGGAAAGCAAGCTGGAGTACAGGGAACTATACTGGCAGATAAAACTGGATGCAGGAACATCCCCTGACTTGAATGATTGTATTAGTATTTCCAGTGGTTTGAAGCTGAGATCAGCTAAATTTTGACACCAGCATGTATAACTTGTTGGAATTGGTTATTGTTATTTGTCAACAACATCTCTTTGCAATATATATGTATTATTAAAGGAGATTAAGTTTTGTATATATGTTACAGCAGTATTGAATACGTTTTTTTTAATGTGCATGCTTATTTTAACTAACAAATGGTACATGTCTTTTAAATTCATGTTGGAGTTAATTGACAGCATTTTCATTGGTTCTTTTGAATGGATATACTTATATAAACAGGTCTTAGAAAGTGTGAAAATTGTTCTGAGGAAGCCTGACAATCAGTTTGGTGAAAGCGCTTAACTTTTTATTTGTGCCTTGTGGATTTTACTACAACTACTGTACATTGTAATTGTGCCTTGTGGATTTTATTATATCTACTGTTTTCTCTGTGAGCTATTTTGACTGTTTTTATCCAGTTTTTTGGTGCTGTGCTGAGTCGAACGGACTGCACAGTTATTAAATTTTGCTTTGGAATCTGTGGAGTCTTTTCTTTTTACTGGTATTCTATAACAATATAATAACAGCTATGAATGAAAAGTTGTACCGTGATGTAATTTATGGAGATTTACCTTCAGCATTTGACAGGATCATACACAAAACACTCATCAATAAATTAGAACAACTAGGTATTGATTTAATCTTGATGAGATAGATAGCTGCATGGCTTGCAAATAGGACATGGTAAATATCATACAACAATTGGACAGGTGAAATTCTTGTTTACAGTCAGGGTGTCCCACAGGGCTCTGTCCTGGGTCCTTACTTGTTTAGATTGTGCTTTTCAGACCAAAGTTTTTCGTATGAGGTGCTCTACTGCCTGTATGCAGATGACCTAAAATTGGATAAACTGATTATATGTGTTATGGATATCTGCAAAAGAAATTAATTACATTGATTGTTTGGGCACAGAAGAATAATATACCAACCAATACAACAAAAACTAAAAATATGAGATTTGGGAGACATAAATTGAAAGGTGAATATCACAGAACACAGTGATTGAAATTGTAGATTTATTTAAGGATCTGGTTATATAGGAAGATCTAAATTTCAGGTTTTCTAATCATATCAACCAAATGGTTAACAATAGTTATAGAACTATAGGTTGTATAAAAACTATGGAATAAGAATATGGAAACCTTATAGGAAAAGAAGCATGACTAAACTGGAATGAGTAGAGAGGAAATATACCAATGGCATCCATGCATATGAACATTTCAGTTATTATGAAAGACTAAAATATCTGAACTTGTACAGTGTCTCGTATAGATATTCAAGAGGTTGTCTTGTTCATGTATATAGGACATTTAGAAGACAACTCTCTCTGGGAATGTTTGAAGTCACCAAAACGTAGGAGAGAATCATCAGCCAACCTATGTAGAAAATTCTATAGGAATGAGAAGTGTAGCAATTGAGTCTCTGAGAGAGCAGCTGATGTAGGAACAGACTACTAAATTATATTAAAGCAAGCACTAGTTTTGATAATTTTAAGAACAGCCTGGACACTTATTATGTGAACAACTGTTTTAGTATATTGGCAGGCTAGAAGGGCATTAATGCCAGTGCTTGATATATTTGTATGTATGTATGTGTGTTTTGTGTAAGGAATCCAAGATCAAGTGTGCATTTGTTTACCAGGTGCCGCAAAATAATAATTGCAGTATGTCACTGAAGTAATGAACAATGCTTACATCTACCCAGATATGAACAAAACAAGGCAGAAAAAATTGTGATTAGTACATGCTTAGTGAAAAAATTCAGCCCGACTTGCACCAATACTTTAAGTATCATCTGTGATAATCTTGGTATCTCTCCAGTGGCAGGATTCAAACAGGCATTGAGTAGAGTAGACTATGTGGAAAATATGTTAAAAGAAGAGGAGACAAGGCAAAGACAATATCAAACTATTTAGGGTTAGCAATACTCTTAAAGTAGTTTTGACCTTTAGACTTCTTCATTCCTTAGATACGAACATGGTTGGTCCTTAATACTCATGATTCTACTAAGCACAGATTTATTAAAAAAAAGAAAAAAAAAGATTTATTAGTTTATAATCCCTTAAGCCCAACTCTTTTTACCTGCACTGTGAGTTACTTTCCTTACCCACTGATGAATATCATGCTCCTTTGGATACAAATTCTCTGTTTGCTTCCAGTGCTGAGCTATTTCCTTCCTGTCTAACCCTGCTGCTAACTGCATTTCCTTGTGTAACTCCCTTGTCCAGTTACCTTTATCCTTTTCCATTCCAAAAAGGAAGATTCTCACCTCCCTCCCCCTAAATGTCCACTGCCTTCTCAATGATGCCCATAACTCCACTACACATAGATATTCCCATCACATCTGCTGTAATCATTTTATGTTAGGCAACCTCTCCAGAAGTTTCCTTGTCATCCCCATCCATCCTCTACTATTAGACTCAGGAATCCATACATCTGTTTATTAAGCTTTTGTGCAGCTCACCAATCTTACCTGCTTGATAAATTGTTGATAAATTGTTTAGCTATCATCCAGGTTTCCTGCCATACCTCACCCTTTTCCCACACCCTATTTTTTTAATCATTTTATCCTTGGGATTATGCAGGTATGCTAATGCTTTAATTTTCTATATTGTTTTCTGTTCTGCCCTTTTCAACTTACAGTCAGTTGTCTTCCATCAAGGAAATGTAACCTTTTTAGTATGCATATCCCTGGTAAGATATAAAGCCCTGTATAATAAACACTCAAGTTGTCCTAGCTTGAACCTTTAGACAGCTGCAGCAAAAATTGTTAATTTGCTTCCATCTACCATCTCTATGGTATTCTCAATGAAAACTGAGCTCTTTTGTTTCCAACCTGTGATCCAGTCCCTAAAATCTGAATAGGTGTCTTCATTACCCGGTTTATATTCCTGACATTTGTGTTTAGTATCAATATTAACTCATTTAATTCTGAACAGCAGGAGGTTGACACCTTTGCTTCCTGAGATCCTCTAAGCCAAAAGAAAACTGCTTCTTGTGAGCTTTTCTGCAAAATCTTATACTAAAAGCATCTCTTTGGTAAACAGTGGGCAACCCACTAGTACTAGTATTACGTCTGTTTGTAGATGCTAATTTTATATTGCAGATCTATGAAAGAAAAACTGCATTTTGTTTGCTAAAAAAATGCTAGTGTTATGGTCACACAATATGTTATATCTCTGCAAGTGTGCATGACAGAGCCAAGATATCACGGAGGGAATTTTTCAACTGTTCAAAAGCTTTCCAATAAAGTATTACAAGAGGGGATAGCATATTGCTGTATTGTGATATTGCAAACTCTATGCAAATTATATATATATATATATATATATATATATATATATATATATATATATATATATATATATATATATATAAAGTCCACAAATAATCCCAGCACTCGAAATAAATCACAAGGTCAGCATAAAGTGAAAAGTAGTTTATCTGGACAACCACAGCCCAACAACACAAACCGGTGGCCGGTTTCGCTCACAGCGTCCTCAGTGTGCAATAAAAAATAGAAAGGCAAGTCTAAATATACGCACAATGCGTCTAACGTGAGTAACTCCTTAAAGACACAGTACTTCAATAGCAGACATGGAGCCCAAGCTAATAGTGGCTAAGGGCAAAGAATTTTGTAAATATATATGTGTATATAAAAAAAAGAGAAGAAGGGTGCTTTTAATATATCCCTAAGCACTATACTAAGTATAGCAATAAACTATTGCTCACTTGTAATTAAGTATAATGCATAATAAAGTAACCTGATGGTTAACCAAAAACCTACATACATATATATACAGGCACACCTACTTACTCATGTACAAAAATATATATACACCAATATAAACAGACATTCAAGCCACCACACTAGCTTGAAACATATACATAGAAGTGTGCAAAAATGCATAAACACTAACAACCATATGTGCATCTGCATAGAAATCATATGAATATGAAAATAAATATATCCAAATTTATGTATTCATATTCATTCCAATTACCCCACAACCAAGCAGTAAGAATGCAACAAAATTAATAAACTCCAATAGCCTATATACAATAAGACATGCAAAAGTAAGCATCCATCTCTACAAAAATTCCTATTCTAAGAATATCTAATATGTCAGAAACCACAATTATTACCAATGGTCATTCAACCCTGGTTTAAACATTGCTCCCAAATTTATAATCCAACGACGCTCCTTATTGGTTAACATCTGATGTTTATAACTGTCCCCTAGGTTTGGTGCCACTACTTTATCCAAACCTATAAATATAAAGTGTGACGTAGAATGGACTAATTTATGTTTATAAAGGGCACTTCTAGTGCGTTGACATTTGATATCACTAATATGTAAGCAAATCCTTTGCTTCAACGCACAAGAAGTTTGCCCTACATAAAAAGCTCCGCACTGGCATACAGCCATATATATTACCCAAGTGCTGTTACATGTAATGAAGCATCGTATGTCAAATACCTTTTTTGTATTGACAGATGTAAAAGATTTTGTTTTGGCCATGACTTTGCATTGTTTACAAGTACCACAAAATGTACTACCCGTGATTCCCAGTGAGTCAGTGTTAGGTGAACGATCTTTTTTAAATTTGGAAAAATACTGACCTAGGTTCTTGCCCCTTTTGTAACCAAAATGACACACTTTATCAATGTGCTTATTAAAAAACACATCAGATTCCAAAATGTGCCAATGCTTCATTAATACATTTTTGATAAAGGATGTATTTGTTCCATAGGTTGTAATAAACCTAGTATAAGGACTCTCACGATTATGTACCCTATCAGTCAATAGGGAGTCCCTATCTATAGAACTGGCATGACTATTGGCCCTTCTTATTATATTCCTATGGTAACCCCTATGCACAAATCTTGATTCTAAATCTAAAGCTTTGTTGTGATACCGTTCATCAGAAGAACAAATCTTTCTGGCTCGTTGAAACTGTGACCCAGGTATGTTTAAGATAGTGTGGGGGGGATGACAGCTGTTGACATGTAGCAGGGCATTTTTGGAGAAAGGCTTTCTATATAAATCTGTATAGAGAGAACCATCATCCTCTTTACCCACTAGAACATCCAGGAATTCTACTTCATGTAAATTAATATTGCCTGTAAACTTCAGGTCATGGCGTTAGAATTCATATTTGTATAAAAGGTCCCCAAATCGCTGGACCCCCCCCCACACTACCCAACAATCATCAAGGTATCTTCTCCACATAATTAAATATGGCTTGAACATTAAGGGTATAGAATATATATATTGTATTTATGAAGACAAAAGTAGCCCCCATCGCTGTACCCTTCACTTGTAAATACCACTGTTGGTTAAATGTAAAAGCATTATGTTCAAGCATTAACTCAAGAATGTTAATCAAAAATTCTTGCTCTTCACTGGAGAAGATACCTGAATAGTTCATCCAATATTTTATTGCCTCGATACCCCCTGCATGTGGTATGGACGTGTAGAGAGATTGGACATCTAATGTTCCCAAAAAATGATCTCTGTCTACTTGGATATCATCTATTAACGCCAGAAATTGTTGAGTGTCTCTGATACGAGCTCTTACATTAGACAACAATTTCTTCAATTTGAATTCCAAGTATTCAGAGAGTGGTTCAGTTAATGATCCTCTCCCTGCCACTATCGGACGTCCTGGGGGGTTCAAGAGATCTTTATGCACCTTAGGTAGTATGTAAAAATATTGTAGAACTGGAGAATCAACTTGTAGTTGTTTTAACAACTGTGGTGTAATAAACTGGCGTTCACAACTCAATTTCAAAAAATCATCAATGACCTGTTTATGTTGTATAATGGGGTCAGAATCAAGATTTATGTAATATTCAGCATTGGACAACTGTTTGTAAGCTTCTGCTAAATACTGTTTTCTATCCCATATGACTACTGCCCCACCCTTATCAGCCCCAACTATAACTATGTTGTTATTCTTTTTGAGATTATTCAGGGCTATATTTTCCTCTCTAGTCAAATTATATTGTTTTTTGGAAAAAAAAATCTGATCATGTAAAATAAAGTCTTTGATTACCAATTGTTCAAATAATTTGACTGTGCTATGATAGGGTGGCATAAACTGTGATTTCTTAAATTTAAATCCAGTTCTATTTTCATCCTGTGTCACATGCTCTGGATCTGAAAAAAAATATTTTAAATTCAATTTTCTACAGAAGCATTTTACATCATTGATAACATCAAAATGAGAAACAAAAAAGGAAGGAATAAATCCCAGGCCTTTATTAAGCACACTGATTTCACTGGAGGAAAACTCAAGGTCAGTTAAATTAATGACCAAGTTATCAATATCATTATATAACTGTCCAATGGATAGTCCATCTACACTTTGTGTTCTGGCATCTGCTCCTTGAAAGTCTTCCGTATGGCATCTTGCCCTTCTAAAGGGACTTTGAATCTTTGGACAGAGGTGAAGGGACCTCTGGTACTTTTCAGGATCCCGTGTCAGTATTAGACACACTAGAAGAAAATCAGAGCGGCTGTTGTTGCGTCTTCATGTGCCCTAGTTATAGATTTCACCCTCTCTTTTGGGGCCTGGGAGTTAGCTTGTCATCATTAAAACAGGTATACATAGTACTTTGCTAAAAGTCATTGACATGGAATGATATTTTTTGTAGTCGTTTTAAAGTTCTCTTTATCATATTTTTCTGAATCATTAATAACTTAGGTGAGAGACTCTCATATTCAGAGGCATTCACAAACTTTTGCGTGTTTTCATAACATTCATCAAGTTTGGACAACAAATTAGGCAGCTGTAACTCGTAGTGCTCAACCAACAGTTCACAACATAACGAAAAGCAGGCTTGCATATACTCCTCATTTCGCCATAAAATTTTCATCCATATTGCCCAAACCGGTTCCACATACACCTCAATTGCAATTTTGGCAACCAGGTAGGCTTTTAGTAATTTCAATGCCATACATTGGCCCTAACACGTTTGGAAGCCTCTAGTAAACTGTTAAAGCAATCTGCTGCCTCCGTAGGTTTATAGCGTGCAGATAACCCACTAGCGTTTCTATCCATGACTCCAGTGAAACAAGCACTGTCGTCTATATCAGAAGTTAAGCTTTTAATATAACACAAAAAGTCAGTACCTTGCTGACCATTCGACAATTATTGACCCGTATGTATCCACAAAACAGGTCCCTCATTCGATATAGGCCCACCGCAAAATGCGTGAAATTCACAGGCCCTTTGATGTAAAATAATCCACAAAGAAACTGCATACACAAAGTCCACAAATAATCCCAGCACTCGAAATAAATCACAAGGTCAGCATAAAGTGAAAAGTAGTTTATTTGGACAACCACAGCCCAACAACACAAACCGCGGGTTTAGCTCTAGCGTCCTCAGTGTGCAATAAAAATAGAAAGGCAAGTCTAAATATACACGAGTAACTCCTTAAAGACACAGTACTTCAATAGCAGACATGGAGCCCAAGCTAATAGTGGCTAAGGGCAAAGAATTTTGTAAATATATATGTGTATATAAAAAATATATCCTAAGCACTATACTAAGTATAGCAATAAACTATTGCTCACTATATATACACCAATATAAACAGACATTCAAGCCACCACTAAACACTAACAACCATATGTGCATCTGCATAGAAATCATATGAATATGAAAATAAATATATCCAAATTTATGTATTCATATTCATTCCAATTACCCCACAACCAAGCAGTAAGAATGCAACAAAATTAATAAACTCCAATAGCCTATATACAATAAGACATGCAAAAGTAAGCATCCATCTCTACAAAAATTCCTATTCTAAGAATATCTAATATGTCAGAAACCACAATTATGTGTGTGTGTGTGTGTCTGTGTGTGTGTGTGTATAAAATTTCACAATACTTCAAAACAAAATTAATCTACAAAGCCATTTGAGTTAGATTGCAAGTATCAGTCGCAACATTATCTGCCTTAATGTTTTGTATACGATTTCATCATTTGTTCACATGTTGGTAACACAGCTTTTATGACATTAATGCTGTCATTAAAATATATGTAATAGTTATAGCTGCTTTACCAACACAGCATGTATATCAAAATATGTTTTCATTTTACCCACCATGTTTTCACGTCATGTTTCCACTAATACCCACTGCTTAAGTAAGCCACCCCCAAAATTACAGTATCACACTCTATTTTTGCATTATTAATGTAAACACAAATAATTGTCCTATTTTTTCATGACAGTTTGTAAACATTTCTTAATAGCGCTAGCTCTCCACATCCCATGCTGACAATTTCACTGTCGTGCATATTAAATTATATCAGATTGTACATGCCACCTTGCTGCCTTAACAGGTTTGCACTGGCATACATTATCTGAAGGATATGAAGTCTGACACTCAAATTACTGTCATTACTTTGTAACTTCAGTCATTTATGATTTGCCAAAAAAAAAACCAAATTATATGAGAAAAAGACAGACATAAGAGGTAAAAACCTGATATTCTGCAAAAATCTTGACAGTTGGGGAGCATGCCTTAGTTTTATGTATGTGCCTTTACCTGAACTTTAGAAATTAGACTTTGTAAGCAGTGACAAGTGTACTCATTTCAGAAGTGTAGGGAAGATGCCTTTAAGGATGAGCAGATTCTTACAGGGTTATCCAGAACTCTTCTTTCCTGATGACTATACTCTTGTAGGAAGCAATGATTTAAAATTCACTGCACCCTCTCATGTGTCCCTTTATAGATTTCTGAAATATTCGAGACTGCCCTTCTGTCTGCATTGCTCCTATATTACCAATTTTAGGTTCCTTTTTATTTGTCCTCTAACCCTCTTGATGTAAATTAACATCAACAGTGTATCTTAAGTCTAGGGCAGCCATGGTGGTGCAGCGGTTAGAATTGCCGCCTCACAGCAAGAGGTTCTCTGGTTTGATCCTTGGCTGGGGTGCCTTCTGTGCAGAGTCTGCATGTCCTCCCTGTGGTCGTGTGGGTTTCCTCCGGGTGCTCCGGTTTCCTCCCATATCCCAAAGACATGCTGTAGGTGGATTGGACACTCTAAATTGGCCCTAGGCATGCGTGTTTGTGCCTTCTGTGGAAGGTTGGACACCAGGCTGGCAACTTGGCACCATAAAACTCCACTGCTAATCATGAGCGGACAGGTGATCTGCTGTGGCGACCCCTAACCGGGAAAAGCCAGAAGAAGTGATTCTTAAGTCTATCACCCTTGTATCCCTAGCCCTTTATGTGTTCTTAAACTTCCTTTCCCTGTCCTGCTCCCTTTACCTTACAGCTGAACCTGTCACACATTTTCTACATGTTTTTTCTATGAACAAAGTTTGCAGACACTCGTTGATGTGTTTCAGTAGGTAAAGTGGCAATGTCGTCAGTATCACAAGCAGTTATAATGCAACCATTTTAATTCCTAGCAATTTTACTCTGTGGGTCCATCAGTCTAACATCCTGGTAATTTTAGTTGTAAGGATTCATTAGTTTCACTCTTTTGTCTCTTTAATTGTTGGGTACACCTTCCTCAGTAAATACTTATCTTTCACTTCTGTCCAAGGTTGTGGACTTACACTACATCTCTCAGTTAATATTCTCCACTCCTTGTGAGTCAGGATCAGAAGACATCATTAGATCACTGTTGCAGTAGGCATAACTCTATGGGACATATCCTGCCAAGGATATCAGAGTCCCAGCTAGTATACAAAGCTTTGGGCTCCTTCCATGTGCAATGTGCATATGACCTTAACATAAGACTGCATGTTAGTATGAGAGAGATGTGCAGGCATTCCAAAAAATCAGAACTTTCTTGTATGTACAAGTATGTAGACTTTGCACTAGCTTAGCAGCATGATTATCAGTGGTTAGCTTTAGCTACAGCTTTGGGCAGATAAGTATTCCCATTGGGAAACCTTCCTTTTTCTGTCAAAAAGTTATAGTAATTTTTTTTTTATGTCTGTCAGAAAAGGCAAATGTTCTTGGAGTAGCCAGTTTTCTCAAAAGGACACCTGTACTACAGGTGTCTTTTAACAAGGTTAACTGCACAAAGTTAGTTTCTATCATATCTGCCTTTCCTTCACTGAAAAACTATAAGGAGAAGCATGAAAAATACATTAATAACATTCCATGAATATAAGCGCCATAGAGCTTTGGTGAGTGTGACCATGACAAAGGACTCCCCTTCAGCCGACCCCAACCCCCATAGGAAAAAGAAACTATCAAAAGAGGTTTTCAAAGAATCTTGGACTTCTCCTACTTTTCTATGGCCTAGGACTGACGGCTCCTCTGAGGTTCCTTGACAGGCCTCAGTCCATTGGTCTTGTTGTCCTGGTCTCTCTGGTGTGGCCCATCAGGAGGCTGCTATAGCTTAGGATCATCACATTTCCTTCAGACCATACATCAGGCAGAGCATGCTGAGAAGGGAGAACCACTCTTTAGTCTCTCTCTCTATATATATATATATATATATCTCAGGGTGAAGAAGGCACACATCCAGTACTGGCAAGGAAGGACATCTTTATTGAGGTCTGGCCTATTGATTCCTCTCCTTAGACCATAAGGTAAGAGACCCCTAAGAACCAAACTCAAAAAAATAAATAAATAAACATTTCTCCTCTCCTTAAGCTCATTCAGTACATTAGTCTACCCAGGAGGATTGGCAAATTTTACACAAGGCTTATTCAAAGACATCCAGTCTCTCTAGCCCTATCTTCCAGCTTTTGCCCCATTTAAGTGAAAAATAACATATTTTTCCTCTGGAGAAGCAGCTCTCTCTGTACTTGATATAGTGGACTTGGACTATATCACTTTGTTATTCTCTTCTACTCTTTGTGATTCAGAATCTGAAGGCATCCTTTCTTTAGAGCCCCCAATGAAGAAATATCTCTTAAGGGGGCAGTCTCAAAAATGAAAGAATAACATTCCTCCTGTTTTAGGAGCTTTAGAGGTGGAACTTTATTTCAGCTTCAGTCTCTCCAGATACCCAACCTCCATCCTGAAGAAACCTAACAGGTTTTACTGGGTATCTGGTACACATACATTATTCTAGAAAACCCTGTGACATACCCTATTGTAATATGTGGATGTGACTGAGGCTCTTTAGCCTTTTCTGCTTCAAATATTGTCCCACATGATAAGGACAACTGTACCTTAGATAGACTTGGAAAGAAAGTCTGCACATCTTTGACCATGGCATTTAGGGCAATTAATTGTCAAACACATTGTTTAAATATTTCTTATTCTTTTCATCTTTGACCATGGCATTTAGGACTATTAATTGCCAGACACGTTTAACTATTTCTTATTCTTTTTTGCTAATATTCAGCAGACCCTATATTGTCTACCTAATTAATTTATTAAAACCAGTTTAACTTTCATGTTAAATTATGCTTCTGAAGTCAATGATCATTCTGTTAATTTTGCTTATGATGCATTGGGTATATCTAGAGGTGCTGCTACAGGTCCAGTAATGCATAGGAATGGCTGGGTAAGATCTCAAAACTTTCCTTATGATGTAAAGGCTCTGCTTTTAAATGCTCCACTTAACAAAGACCTTCTTTTTGGAAATGAGTCAGTTAAAGTTCTTAAGTGCAAGGTGCCAAATGGATCTTTCTGTCCACTATTCCCAAATTCCAAAGGAATTATTGTTCTTCCTCTGGTCCCTTCTATCAAAAGCAATTTAAATATTCATAGCAAAAGTCTGCTAAACAACAATACAAAAAAAAATATCAGGATGACTCAAAAAGGAAGGGAGCGAGATTGCAAGGGCCTCCCTTTCAAAAGAAAAAAACTGACTATCAGTGCCTCTTAACTCCATGTCACCCCAGCCTTCTTTCTCACATTGCAGGCAATATATCCCAATTCGTCTTTGGAAACAGATAAGCTAAGATTGATGGATTCGAAAAATAATTAAGTAAAATTACAGGTTTCAGTGGGAGTGGGATCCCTCTTACTCCGAAGAACTAAATCCATCTGTTCCCTTAAATTCTTTTGGATTTGTTGTCTTAGGGAGCAGCAGAGCAACAGAGTCTGTTCCATCATCCAAAGAAGGCACCTGCTTATTTTGAACTTTTCAAAGCTGAATACCCTTTGCTTGGCATGAAAATTTAAAACGCTCACCTTACAAACCCTTTTCCCTCTGCTGTTTCCTAAGGCTTTTGTAGTCACCCTAGACCTCAGTGATGCCCAACAGCACATTACACAAAACATAGCTTTTTCCTAAGATACTTTGCCTTGGGATTGCACTTTCAGTTTACATTTCTGCACACTCCATGGCATTCATATTTACTCACTGGATACTACATCCCAGAGGTTGTCTATGAGGTTATCCTCCTCTGGGGAATTCCCCTTGTAGATCTGTTTGTCTCTTATCACAACAAACTATTAAACTAGTAAAAATGCCTGAAAATCATATGCATTCTTTTTCTCATGGATGTGAATGTTCCCCTACCTTCCTCCCTTTCATTTGAATTACAAATGCCTTTTAAAAATCAAGATAGACTTGCCAAAGATGCATCTGATGACTCCTTTATGACACACACACAACTCTGGTTCAAGACACTTCTGAAAAATTTCTCACAGAGTGGATTTGCTCACACAGGACAGGGGACCCCCTACCAACCCCAACATTCAACGCTTTCATCTAACTGCACAAATGATAGACTTTTTATTCTATTTAGGCACCATTTTTTTTCTGAAGATGTGCAACATGTCTTAAAGGAAGCAAGAAGACCTTCTACTAGGAAATCATACTTAGGCAAAGGAAAAATATTTTCTAGTTGGTGTCATAGCAGAGAACAAGACTCATTCTACAAATAAGCCTCCTCTAGTTGTTCTGTACCTGTATGAATTGCTCAACTCAGTTATTATGTACACTTGAACATTATATATGTATATACTTATTATAAATTGATTTTTGGAAAATTTTCCCATCTACTTGCTCAACTCTTGTTGTGATTTTAAATGTGGTGCCTTTTTAGCTGCCTACCCCTACTGTCAATCAGAGTTTGCAAGCCCCTCCCAGTGCTATTTCTGCTGGACACTAATGGTTCAAACTGATAAGGCACTCCCATTAGACTCTTAAAGCTTGAGTTAGCCTCTGTTTCATATAATCCCATTTCAACTAGTAGACACAACAATAGTCAATGTTAATCTGAATTGTTTATTGTTCTTTTCTGCACTTTCCTTATTTGAACCAAATGTCAACTGTTTGCATTTTTAACTTGGTCTGCGACCTTAGTCTTGAGATCTCCCTCACAGCAGTGGGAGAACTTTGAGTTGCTGCAGGATCTGTGCCTCATTTATTTCATTTCTGCTGCTTTTTACTGTTTGTATTTTACTTGGTTTATTGGCCTTAGTCTTGTGGTATAACTCAGAATAGTGAGAGAATGGTGAATTGCTGCAGGATCTGATCCTCATTTATTACATTTCTACTGCATTTTTCTGCTTTTATTTTACTTGGTCAGGGACCTTAGTCTTGTAATACAACTCACAATAGTGAGGGAATTGTGAATTTCTGCAGGATTTGAGCCTCATTTATTACATTTCTTCTGCATTTTACTTAGTCTGGGACCCTTAGTTTTGTAGTATCACTCCCAATAATGAGATAATTGTGAATTACTGCTGGATCTGAACTCCATTTATTACATTTCTACTGTATTTTTTCTGTTTGCATTTTACTTGGTCTAGGGACCTTAGTATAGTTTTGTAATCACTCATGACAGTGAGAGCATTGTGAATTGCTGCAGTATCTGAACCAAATATATATACTTATAGTACATTTTTACTGTTTACTGAGTGGATTACTCTCTAACACATCTCCTGTAACCACTACCAAGCTATACAGCAGTGGTTTGCAGTGCTCTGTATAAAAGCATGCACATAGAGTTGTAATTGTCAATATAAAACTTCTTCTGCTATTTTCTCAAGTATCTAGGTGAGTGAAGAGAAGCTAATTTGCCCACTGAGAAGCATTACCACAAGGTGTTGTTTTAAAATCAATCCTAGACCTGTCTTCTTCTTCTCTAAAACTTGACTGCACCACCTCTCATAGATCACAAAAAAGAGGATCCACAGCTATGGATGTGTACTTTCCTACTGTCTTTGTAGCCAGCCTGATAGAAATGGGCATATTGGGACAATGTAACAACTTCCTCACGTTTACTGACAACCACCTTATTCTTAAGCAGACTGATGCAGTATGCAAGAGATGTAGTTATACTATGTCCTTGGAGGCAAAGCTTTCACATACAGACACTGATATCTCCACACAGGTTGCCAGTAACACACACACTCTACACCTACTATGGATCAGTCACATAAACTCACATACTCTGAGGCTCTTAAATGCAATGTACCTAAACGTCAAAGGTCTCTCATACACTGCCCTCAGCAACCTCCCCAACCCTCTACAAAGTCAACACTCCCCAAGACACATACACCCACATCTCGCAATGTCTCAGCCCTTAAGACAAATTGCCACACAACCCCAACATATCAGTCATTGGATCCCTAGTGTGACACACAATGTTGCTCCCCTCACCAGGCTGAGCAAGAAGACAGTCACAGTCAGTTGCCCATCAGGGGCAAGATCCCCTAGATTACACATAAATTCAGGGCACTGAACCAAAAGTAACAGTTTAACTCTGTCATAGTCCATGTAGGTGTCAATGACCTGATACATACCTCCCCAGATTATGTGAAGAGAGGCATGATAGAGCTTTCAGGTATGAGCCTATCACTGAGCAGCATTCTACCTTCTCCAAGGATAATACCACAATATAAACAGAAGATGATTGATTTTAACAATTGACTTAGTTACTAGTGTCATTCTAAGGGAGTCCAACATTTATCAGCTTGTGACGACATGATCAACAGACCACGCTGCCAGGGATGGACTGCACCTGTCCCTACAAGGCTTTCAGATATTGGCCAAAACATTATCTACTCCTATAGTGCCTGTTTGTAGGCAATGCCAATCTGATGAATCTTCCAACATAGTAAATTCAGTACAAAATAAACCAAAGGTGTTACTGTTCAGTGCTGGGAGTCTCAACAAGAAGCTCCACTCCCTGTAATCACTCCTCACCCTAGAGAGTGTTGACATCTGTGCAGTTTAAGATTAAGTGCATACAATAAAATATACACTTCATATAGAAGACTCATTTAAAGGTTTTTTTATGTTCTTTGCTGGAGCACCAAGGCAAATTTTCTCTGTGTTTACTGAGTTTAGTTTCAACTGTACCTGACAAGCCCCTAGTGGCCTCAAGCAAGTGTTCCTTCAGAAGTAGCCCAACACAAATACTTTCTGGTGGACTTCTTAAACCTGGTTTAAAGCCATGGATGGCACCCCAACAGTACAATGCTGTAATGCCTTCCACATAGTTAGACCATTTACTTCACAAGAATGGACAAGAGGTGGAGGTGTATCAGCCTACATAAAAAGTAAGCACACTTCAAGATTGGTCAAACAATATGACATACTTGAGCTACTCCACATCCAACTAACCTTAGATAAAGGCCCATACCATAACATTGCTAGATATAGGTCCCCATCTTTGACCCAGGATAACCATATCACATACTTGAATGTACTGGAGTCACTCCTAATTCAGCCTAACACCACAGTCATAGGTGATTTCAACTGTCCCACCATAAACTGGGATACATACACAACCACTAACAAGTAGGCTCAAAGATTCCTGGATTTTGTCAATGCAGCCAACTTGGAACAGCTAGTTTGCACACATAATAGGGGTGCAAATATCCTGGATCTGGTACTCTCAAATATGAGGGAATGTTGCACCCCTGTGTAAAGTCTGCAATGGTCAGATCACATCACAAAGCGGTAACCCTTTAAATAAATATAAAGGCTATCTCTGAGAAAATCCCAGAGCCTTTAAAAACTTTTCCAGGTCTAACTGCATTCTGTTAAGGGAAGGCATATCTAAATTCCAACCCCCAACCCAAATTTTGAGAACATGGTGGCCTATGCAGAATTTACAGAAACCCATGTACAGGCATATAAATAACTGCATAGAAACAGCAATTCCAAACAAAAATAAACTTAAGACAATAAATAGGTTGCACAACAAAATAAAAAAAATCCTGCCCAGAAAATACTGAAGGCTATGACCCGCCACCCAAAAAAACTCCCTTATCAGTATCAACAAGCAAATCAGTGGACTAATCAAGTCCACCAAAGTCAACTTTGGGGCAAAAATAGCCTTCCAGGCTAAGAATAACCACAAGACATTTTTCAGTTATATACGAAACCTTAAAAGGAACAGCCAACAGTATGCTGAACTAACAATAATTGGCACTGCCAGTACCAAATGGGGGATATATCAAATTTGCTGGCCAATAGGTTTATCTCCAATTTCACCCCCCTATCACCCCCAGCTTCCCTCCAAGAAATATGCTCTACCATTTCTCCTCCAACTATCATTAAAGAGCAGGTCCTCACTCTACTCTCCATAGCTAAAACCACTGCATCTGTAGGTCATGATAATATCTCACAGTGTCTCCTAAACAGCTTGAAGCATGACATGTCAGGCAGACCAGAATCTCTGTTCAACTACAGTCTCTAGACAGGCTTCATCACTAGGGAATGGAGGACTGCAAATGTCATCCCTCTGTACAAAGGTGGGCCATCAAAAGACCCAGGCAACTACAGACTAGTCTTATGTGCAAGGCCATGGAAAGAATTATTATGAACCTGATACAGACAAAGGAAATCTTCACACACTGGACTCATCCCATTTTGGTTTCGTCAAGTGGCAGGTCATGCCTACTAAACTTGGCAGACTTCTTACTGAAGGTTACTAGAGCCATGGACAAGGACAAAATGGTACATATTGCCTACCTTGACCTGGCAAAGTTATTTGACACAATACCTCACTTAGGTGTTATAGACAAATTCACAAGTTTCGTTATAAATCCCTATGTCATCCAATGTATAGCAAAATGGCTCACAGATAGGACACATGAAGTTAGGGTGGGGGAATCCACCTCCACCAAGAGGTCTGTTACAAGTGGTGTCCCACAGGGCTTGATACTGGGCCCCTCTCCTTTTTTGGAATATACTTCTCTGAAGTCAAGGCAAATATAGAGGGCCTTTGGGTTATCATATTTGCTGCTGACTGCAAGCCGGGTGCAATCACTGAATCACCCAAAGATGTGCATATCCTCCAGGAAGGTCTCACACAGACAAATAACTCATTCCAGAACCATGACCTAAAACTCAATGCAAAAAAATTCACAATTATGCCATTTGTCAAGATGAGTACTACTGCAAATTACAACACTGATAACACCACACTTATGGCTAGACCCAGTAGTAAGGGACTTGGGAACTCAGATTGGCAGTAATCTCAACTTTGATTACCATGTGTTCATAGTAGTGAGAAAATCCTTCTACATAGTGCAATTTATAAGTAACGGCATGGAATCCAGATCTAAGGAGATCATAGTCTCACAATACTTAATCATCATTAGACCAGCTTATGAGTAGAGTGCACCCTTTGACATGTACCTGTCTAGGTGTTTGCAACAACTGAAGTGGTCACAGAGGGTTCCTACAGGGTGTAAATAGTATGCCCAAGCAGACTGCCTCAAAACCCTGTCCCTGTACTCAGTCTCCTGCAGATTACTGAGGAACAAACTACACCTAACCTGCAAGGCATTCTCAGATCCAATCCTGATGGATCTGCTTCACATTCACAAAACATCACTAAAATTACCTGATCTAAAAATCTAAACCATGTATGCAACATTAACAAAACATGTTGGAGAGATAGCTATGTGTTTCGGAGATTACCTCTTCTCTGGAACAGATTCCCTACTCATGTGAAACACAGCTCTTCCATAAGCCTATTCAAATCCACTTTGGGGCAGTGGATGGGAAATTGCAAATTCACCCCTAGCTTGCTGTCTTTGGCTCCTATTGTGAGTGGCAGTTTGCAGGTGCCCTAAGACACTGGCATATATCAAAGCTGTTCTAGCCTGTGGGTACTGATAATTGGGAAATCTGGAGCATGAATGGCTAGGCTGAAAAAGGCTGTATGGCTGTTAGCCTAGTAACCTCTTATGATCCTTCACGAAGGCAACTGTTTGGCCATTTCTGCTTGCCTACTTTTACATGTCTTTCTTTCATATTCTGTCAGTTTTTGTAAGGGGTATTCTGTTTTAGACCACCTAGAAAACATATGTCATGTCCTTGTGAGTTTAATTTTGTGTTGCAGAAGACAGTTCTACCTCCCTGTGAACCTGCAGCCAGCTCTTCTTTAAAATCTCTTCCATGGAAGACTGAGTGGTTTATTACTCTGACTTCTTTCAGATGCATATCTGAATTATAGGCACTGATGTCTACTTAACATTTTCTGAATTTTCATAAAGATTGGTAAGTCTTAGAACCAACCCTTTGTTTATGCCTAAAGCTGAAATGAATTTACTTGAAATAAGAATGTTTATCTACCACTGTTCTTCTCTGACCCCAAAAACAAGGTGAAAGAATTCATTCTCTAGACATCCACAGGCAGTTAAAATGTTATCTGGACAAGAACTAAACATTTAAGAAAATCTGTTCAACTTTTTGTTTCCTTTATCGGCAAGAAAAATAGACAGTCAGTATCTAAGCAAACAATTTCCAAATGGCTGTGTCAGTCTGTTCAGTTTTGCTATTTAAGTCATGGCAAAAGTCCTACTCAGAATATCAAAGCTTGCTCTACTAGACCTCTGGCTAATTCTGATGCTTGTTTTAAAGAGGTGGAGTCTATATTTTTTCTAGAGGCAGCCACATGGTCCTCAGTGCAAATTTTCACAAACACTACAAGCTTGACTCAGCTTCCAGAGCTGGAGCAAGTTTTGCTAGAGCTATTCACCAGGGTCTTCTAGATTTTGTCAGCCCACCCATTGAGCTTTGGCCATCTTCCTATATAAGCAGGGCTACTGCAACAGTAATCTAATGATTGACATAGTTTAATTCTGTAAGTTAACTTACCATAATGGTCGATGTTCGAATAGATTACCATTGTAGTACTCTCCGTCCATCCAACATTCTTCCGGTTGTTTCCCTTGACTGGAGTGGGGTATCCCCTCTTTACCTTTCTGCTTCTAACAGGACATGACATGATATAGTTTGTTTAGACCTTCAGGCTTCAGCTTCCCTTTTGGGCAAGAAAACTCTGACTTTTTTGCATGCCTGTACACCCTCTTATTCCAGCATGTAATCTTGTGCTAATAGGGGATGTACAGTGTTTGAGGAAGGAGTCCATAGTTTTGTAGACTGGCCAGAGGCCCAATATCTTTGGCAGCATGTTTTCCATAGAGTTATGACTACTGCTGTAGTCATCTATCAGAACAACTACTGTTATGCTAAATTAAGTAACACAGCTGTACTTTCTCCTTCCCTTGCTTAGTAGACCCATTTTAGATTATAATCAGCTTCTTAGTGTGGAAAAATAATACTGACCCCAGTCCATGCTGTTGAAACATTTCTAGCATCTTAGGCAGCAGTCTAGTCTAGTCTCCTGACAACAGCACATACTCATCTGCAGATAACGTTGTGCTGTTTCTCCACCACCTACTCCAGTTGTTAATTAGTACTTTCATTCAATAAGCTAGTTTCTCCATTACCAACAAAAACAATGCTTGTGATAATGGACTAGTTCCTTGCTTTATGGATCTGAGACCCCTTCATTAACAATTACTGTAACCATAGGGTTCTTATATATTTGCCCCCACTGCCTTTATCAGATATTATTCTCCCAGTACTTGCCTTACTGTTGGTAACATAAATTTGTAGTCTATTTGTGTCAAACACCTTAATGTTTGCCTACGAGAACCACCCCTGCTTTCCCTTGCCCATTTTCTCTGTTCATACAGTGAAATTCACTAATAATCACTACTGATCAGTTGGTGAATATATTTTTACAAAACCTGTCTGGTCTTGCCTTATTAGTCAGGTAACACCTTTTTCTAGTCTAGTTGTAAGTATCCTGGCAAAAATGTTTGTATTCACATTGCACAATAATATCAGTCTAAAATATGCTAGGTCTGTAGTAACTCCTTTACCTTTTTGAAGTTCAGTCATAGCCACGTTCCTCATAGATTTTGTGGCCTCCCTGGTATTTATAATCTTATTAAAAGTATTTTTCAATAACCTGCTTACATTCAACCTTATTAGCTCAAGAAAATCAGTGGGGAACCTATCTAGCATTCTTGCCCCCCCCCCATTTGCATCAGGCTAATTTCTGCTAGAATGTCCCCTTCAGTAATAGGTTTATGTATATTTTTTTGTCCCCAGCCATAGAATAGGTCCTAGCAAATGGCAAAGTCCCCTTGTAGTCTCTCACATTTCTGCTAGAGTTTTCTATAAATCCCTAAATATTTCCCTGAACTCTCTACTGAGTTGAAATCCTGCTGCTTTTTTATTCTTAATATCCCACACCCATCCTTTTGCTTCTGCTCCTTCAATTTCCAGACCAATAACTTCATATCTACCTCTCCTTTTGCCCCCAACCTCCCTTTTTCTGAGTTATGCCTGAGTCTGGGGTTCTTCTATTCTTTTCACTCTGTCTAAAGTTTTTTTTTATGTGATGCTCTCTTCCAGGGCCTTTGTCATCTTCTTAATTGTGTAACCCCTAAATGTACTTATTCCTTTTGCCAGTCACTTGCATATTGTCCACCTTCATGCCACGTTAATCCCATCCTATTCCCCAGCACCGGGTACCCCCATTTTATTCCTGTTTTGGCTAGATACTTTCATTACCACAGTCTGCAGTTCTTCAAGCTGATTGGCCTTTTTACATATACTAGGATTCCACCTCAGGTTTCCTGCACTTTCATTAGCCCTTTGTCATTTCATAACTACTATCCAAGATATTCTGTTCTGATATGTCTAACTGGATTATTTCCCACTCTGTGTTTGTGTCCAGCAGGATCTGATCCAGATGCCTGCTTGACTGTAATCTTTTATTGAGAAAGATTTTTTTTAGACTGCCACAATTTGCCCTTCATATGCTACTGAAACCTCCAAAATCATCATCCTGCTCCCCATACTTCTTTGTCATCTGTTATGAATTTTTAGCACCCCAAAGCAATCAGTGTATTTATGGGTGTATCACAAAGTTATATTATCCACCATTTATAAGCCTATGATGTATTTAATCTCCTTTACCATTTTCAAAAAAGCCTTCAATATCTACTCACTAGCCTTGTTTAGCAAATAAAGTGTTATTAGTACCCCCAGCCCTTCCTCCTGGGACTGTACAACTTGTTGTCTTCCATCCTGCTCCTCCTTCTAATTTACTTCTCTTTTTGCTTCCATACTAGCAGTCCCATAGCTAAAAGTCTGATCATGTCATTTACCCCTGATCCACATGGATCTTTTTTCAGACTTAACATGAAGCACTGCATGGTTAAGTTACTTATTTAGAGTCACACAGGTAAATGGAGGTTGTGGGAATCGTGCCCTGGACTACCTGACATAAGATCCTTTGATCTAGTGGCATATGCATGGGGATACTTATGATCATTAACAATGAAATTCAGCAGCCTTTACACGTCCTTACTTAATCAGAGAAATTAATAGCTATGAGAGGGTAAAAGCACTGTAGTAAGATGAATATAAAGCCACTTTATCTTTCAGTTCCTTGAAGAAATACTCATGGAGGCAGATGTCCCCAAGATGAGGACCAGATCAAAGCCATCCTATTTGTCCTACCCCTTCCCTCTCTTGCTAACAATCTGACAGGGAGTGGCAGTGGTGGGAAAGCTGCATAGTTCCTATTTAGGATATTGGAGAAACTGGACACATATTATGATCCAGCTTACGTCCTCTCTCATATATTGTTTATCCTTTAGCCAGTGCTTGATGTTCACAAAATATGCATAACTGAAGGACATGTCACCAGGTAGCAAAATACACAGGAATCACATTACCAGTGCCATCACATTTAAAGGAACATTTCTGCAGCATGCTTAATTCACTTCCATGTAAAGCATTAGTAATAGTGATAGTAATAAATACTTTGTAATGAGAAAAGCAAGAACAGTCTCCACCTTGAGAAACACATAACAGCTAGTGTCTTGCAGGTACAGTTTACTAGCTAGGTACCTTACCAGGCTGTGGCTGTTCGTATGAGTATTGGTTCCCTTTTACATCTTCCGGTAGGGTTGTCATGCTTTCACAGTCACTAACCTTCCTGCCTACTTCTTCTTATCGTAAAAGTTTACTCTTTTGATGCATGTCAGAGATGATCAAACACTTCATATAATATTGAACACAACAGTGATAAAAAGTCAAAGAAGAGCATGGATTGGGGTAGTCCCAATGAACACTCCAGAGAACACCTGGCTTTATCTACCTTTACTATTTAGTTACTTGAGTGCAGACTTGATTGCTGACTTATCTGCTCTGATGTTAGCTCCTGCACTACAGTTCAAATTCATTTGGAAATTGTATCATCTTGGTGCACAGTTTTAGACTGTACATCCTTTGCTGACAAACTGATTTCCGTCTGTGAGCCTTTTGCTTTACGGGAGGACAGATTTATCCGGTGAATCCAGATTTGCCCAAGTTTTTCTGCCCATCTTTATAGTTTTAAGTGGGGACTAATCCAAAAAAAATCATTCTGATCAAGCTGAGCAACTGATTCTACAGTATGCTAGTTCCTCCATAGATTAAGCTTCCTGTCTACTACAAGGCTGGAATGAACATTGTTAGTTTTCTTACAACAAAACTGGTTCTGTAGACACTCCTATGTTAAGCAGTGTTACCATTTTTTTCTGCAGGAATTTCCACCACAGTTCTGTGTTAATCTGTGCCTTTTATAGTATAATTCTAGCACTAAACATCCTATTTTAGTTTTTACATATGTGGATGTTCCAATGCCACTAGACCCTTAAATGAACTAGGAAAAAATACCTTACAGTTGCTCTTCCTGTCACTCGTCCCTCTTTTGTATAGATGACAAACAGGAGGGGTAGTTTTTTTATATGCTTTATTACACAGAAACACATCAGGATCATACCTCCCAACCATCCTGATTAACTCAGTTTTTACCGAGTTTTGGGTCCAAATACTGGGGTGCTACGATTCCCGAGTGGCACCCCTCTATTTCCGACTTTTACCAGCTTTAGTTTTCATTTTATTTTTCAATTTTTTCAGCCGTTTCTTATTTTGAGCTGATGTCATCACATGCGCAATGACATCAGCTCTGTCAGGGCTTTCAGCCTGTCAGAATTGAGCTCAAGGGCTCATTTCCGGCTTTTCCCGTGATCTGTGAGTGGTTTAGTCAAACAAGCGCTGAAATGCTCGGCTCTGCCGGTTCGTCGTAATCTTTTTAGAAACAGTTGGAACTTGGAAGTGTTGCTTCAGCACTTTTCTCAAATTTATTTTACCCAAGTGTGTTGTATAGACCTAACTAAAGTCATTGAGTGTATAAGCACAACACACTTAAAAAACTGTACAAATCGCTTGCTTAACAGGACTGATGGTCTTCTGGACCTGGTGTGTGTGTGTGTGTGTGTGTGTGTGTGTGTGTGTGTGTGTGTGTGTGTGTGTGTGTGTGTCTGTGTGTCTGTCTGTGTGTGTGTGTGTAAAATGCCCCCATTGTAATACACCTGGTGGCTAAGAGGTACTCAGGCTCAAACCCTGTACGTTCAGTATCGGGTAAAAAGAGCCTAAAGTCCCTAGCCATCACCACTTGTGAGCTTTGCCCAGGTTTTTTGTGCTAAGAGGTTGAGCGATATGCTGACAAATGAATACACTAAATGATACCCATTAAGTTTCAGAGCTTTCCCAGGTCTTTTGTGGTAAGAGGTTGAGAGCTGTGCTGAGAAATGAATTCACTAAATGATAGCCATTAGGTTTCAGTTTTCCTATTTTTCAGGAAGCTGCTTATTTGGCATAGTGGTATGTTGCTCTGACTGTAGTGCATAGCATCCTGTGTTCAAGACTTGCCAGTGAAATGCATGGTGGTAACACAGCATTTTATTCTAGCAACTTTACAAAATTATGCAAGCAATGTTTAAAATGTGTCCCTGGTTTTTGACCCCCCCCCCCAAAAAAAAAAATTAAATTGGAAATAAGTGTGATAAGCTGTGCAAGATGCCTATGGCTTACACTACTGTCATTCTATTTATAGTGTGACTGTGGAAGTCAACTTTTATGATGGAAATGTTCTGAATTGGGCAGTTTTGTCATTATTGGTTCATGCATTTTGTTTCATTGCCTACAGTACAGCCTACTGGAAAAATGTTCAAACAAATTTAAAATGCGCTCTGTCTAACAAATGTGTTGTATTATACAAGTTCACAAGGTCAAGGAATATAATTTAATAAAGTCAGGAAGGTGTATCAAAGAAAAGAACACATGTATGTTTCTTGTTTTGTGTGCAAGGGGCCAATGATTTGAAAACAGCCCAAAGGTAATCTTTATCCACCACTGGCCAGATGCATTTTCTTTGGATGTAGTGTGGGTTTCAATGCTGTTTCAATGAATGTGAGTTCAAGGGCAGATAAGTTTTAATGCCAAGTCTGTTTTCATTGTGAGACAGTATTGCTTTGTTTACCAGATGTCTATTACTGTTTGTGCATTGTTGTGCTGTAAAATGTAAAAATACAATCCAAATCATTATAGAAATAAAGTAGTATGCACACATTAGTGTTTATGGTAAATGGAGTGAAATTGCCAGGTAAAAGGACATTAGAATGGCTGCAGGGGGACTCTGGAGCCATATTTTAGTTGTCTGTTCTTCAGTTTGCGTTTGAAAGTTGGTGTCCCACAATTCCATTGGAGTGGGTAGGGCTACGTAATTATGTATGCAAATTAGATGTTAATCAGCATGCAGATTTGTACCTATTTTTCATGGGCCTTGTCCAGATTTTTGATGTTTCCAGGTTGAGAGGTATGATCAGGATGGATAGCAGTATTACAAAGTATAAACAAACTGATTAACTGACAGACTACACAGACATACATGCTTACATTTCAACAGCTTACTTCAAAATGGCAGTCAGGCTCACATGTGCTCAGTATTTATACACTTGTGCTAGCCCCTAGAAAGCTTCTTAAAGGTGTACACACATATTGACCTACATACTCCCTCTTAATAGATTGCCTTCAATTAAATGACATTGGCATAGGATATGCAATAATACAGACAATAGAAACAAACACAATGATCATGTCCAAGTTGCCGCGTATATGTAACATGGTCTGGAAATGGGACCCGATCTAGTAATATAGTAATTACAACTAGGTTTAACAACAGGGACAGTCTTCGGTCAACAACTCGTATCAGGAAGTTTGGGATCCATCTCCAGAACAGGGATATTTACTGAAATATCCTCAGGAATTGGAACGCTGTACAACTCACTCTGAGATAAACAGTCTTTCTCACAGGCTAGGTGCTGTGGCAGAGGCTTGGACTCTGGCATCAAATGTTTCTGATTATGCCTAAACTCTACTCCTTATGATTCCACAATGTACAATCTCGTTTCTGGACAAATGCTGTTCATTACTCCAATCCAATCATAAACTTTGCATATTTGCATTCTCGCTGTATCTCCTTCACGTAATGGACTGAGTGATTTGCCAGATTTGTCGTAATAAGAATTCTGGGATAGGCATTTCTTTAACAGATGAGCTTTCACTGATCTGTTATTCTTAGCATCTGGAGCCAATAAACTACTGCTGACTGGAAATGTGGTTCTGGTTTGCCTCGAAAGAAGTCTCTGGGCAGGTGGACCAAGATGTTTATCACAAGGAATATTTCTCAGATTCAAGAGATTCAGGAAAACATCACTATTGTCTCATTTCAACTTCTCAAGTAACTGTTTCACACTTTGAAATGCATGTTCTGTCAAACCATTTGACTGTGGTTACTCAGGACTACTCGTAACATGGATAAAGTCCAATTCTTCAGTGAATATTTTGAATTGCTGGCTAGTAAACTGCATGCCATTATCAGAAATAACTTTGTGCAGACTACCATAGACTTGAAAATGATGCGTCATCTTAGTAATCAAAAAAAACGATGGTGGATATGCAAGCGGTAAATGTACCATTGCTGTGGAAGTGGAATAAAGTAAAAAATAGTAATGAAACCAGCAACAGATAACAAATGGCCAAAGTCCAATAGTTCAGAACATCAGCGATTCAAAAACCACAGGTAATGATAAACGCAAATCCAAGACCATGAAATATAATGGATACAGCCCAAAATACTAAAACTTGCAGGAAGCAGAACTCAAAAGCATAGATGATTCCAGGAAATATGTATAAAATACTTTATTTGTAGTCGACCATAGGTGAGCGCTTTCACAACATAGCTTCATCAGACCATCAAGCAGCTACTAATAGACACACCCTATATATAATAGGGAAAGATTAAAAACAACCTATAGAATATTCAAATCAATTAAATCAAATAAATACTTAAAGTAACAAGAACTACGAATAAAACACAAGTCCCTGTCTAGTAAAATGAATACTCATACAATCAAATATACATACAAAAATATACAAAAACAAACATGTGGTCATATAGGCATGAAAAAATAATAAATAAATATGAAAAAATAAATAAAAACAAATATTAAAAATTAAGAGAGACTTATTTACGAAGTCTCCTTTTTCTAAGGGCAGGTTTTATAGATGCCCTTTCATTTAAGCCACTGCCCCTGTCAGCATGTAGTGTAATAATCCAACAGGACTCCCTATATTCAGTGTGGGTGGGTAAATCCCCACCCCTAACACTAGGTTGTAAAGTTTCTATGACCCTAAAACTGAACATATACGAGGCATCAGTATTCATAACGTGCTTGGAAAGGGCATTAAATAAAGAGCCCTTTCTAATATGATAAAGATGTTCGCCCATTCTGTCACGCAAGACCCTATTGGTCTTGCCGACATAAAAAGAATGACAGACTGAACATTCAGCCAGGTAAATGACATGAGGAGTCATGCAATCAGCAGATGCATGAAAAACAAAATCTTTACGAAGATCAGGGTGAAAAAAGGACACCTGTTCATTTATGTATCCACAAAAATTGCAATTACCACAGGGTGTAGTTACACCAAATTGTGTGGGAGAACGACCATGTTGGTTACCATGACATAGAAGTCTCTTTAGGGTCATACAATTCCTGAACTGGAATAAGGGTTTATCACCCACAATAGTGCGTAAGTCATTTTCAACCTGTAATATCCCCCAAAACTGATGAAATACCTGTGTGACTTCTCTATAGTCGCTAGTGTAAAATAGAGATACCTTTACTCCCGACGTATCTAGTTTATGAGAAGTGGTATGATAGTCATGAATTGGCCCAAAATAAGGGCTCGCTGTGGTCATTCTCAAGGTACTTGTCAGACCACTGTTTGTCAGTCTCAGTTTGTGAATAGCCACGAGCCATCAACTTACGATTTAGACCATCTATTTCACTTGAAAAACCAGCAAGTGTAGGATTTAATCTAGAGGCCCGTATACCCTGACCCCTAATAAGATTCTTAAATATATAACCCAGGTGCATACTAGACCTAAAGAGAAAAGCATTCCTATGACAGGTCTTTCGGTACACCCCAGTATTAATGATGTTCCCAGGCAATTTCTCAATGAATAGATCCAAAAATTCAATGTGGTCATAAGACCAGTTGAAAGTGAACTTCAAACATGGCAGCAATGTATTCATGACCTCATAAAACAACTTTAGGCTTTCAAGAGTACCCCTCCACAAAAGGAAGAGGTCGTCGACAAACCGTCGATAAAATAAGGCATGTTCCTTAAAGCCGGGGACTAAAAAAAGGCTATTCAACTCCCAATGAGCAAGAAATATATTATGATCTTTCTGATGCTGAGCTTCAAGTTCTAGTTAAAGGCTTAAGTTTCATCTACATCATCAGGATTAATTATCAGATCTGTTTTAGAGATTTTATATTTTGTTTGTAGGAATGTTTTGTTACGTTTTTATTTATGGCAACCACATAACTGTAGACTCTGCTATTACAGGCTCTCTCTCTCTTGATTTAAGAGGAGAGTGTTTTTTTGTTAATCATATCCCATTAGATTCTAGATGCCTATTTGAGACTGACTGAGGCGTTGTTTGTTTTACTATGATAACGACAATCATATATATATATATGAAGAAAGATTTATAGAGAGAGAGAGACTACATTTGAAGCTCTACAGGATAACACTCATATTATATTGATTCTCCGCAGACAAGGGAGGCCTGGTACTAATCCTCCTATCCGTCCGCATGTGGCAGGTGGCGGTTGGGTCCTCGAGCTTTCCTTTGTAGAGAAAGCGTTTAAGACCTATTATTGATTTGGGAACTGGTGCAGAACAATGTATTTCCGTTTTAATAGAGATGTACCTTTCAGAAGCATGGTAGCTATGGGCACATCTTGTGTGCCAATAACTTCGCCGCCAATTTCTTGCTCATTGGGAGTTTGAATAGCCTTTTTTTTTAGGGTTTAAACATGTCTTATTTATTTATCGATGGTTTGTCGGCGACCTCTTCCTTTTTGGGGAGGTCCTCTTGAAAACCTAAAGTTGTTTTTTATGAGGTCATGAATACATTGCTGCCATGTTTGAAGTTCACTTTCAACTGGTCTTATGACCACATTGAATTTTGGATAGGGTATACGGGCCTCTAGATTAAATCCTACATTTGCTGTTTTTTCAAGTGAAATAGATGGTCTGAATCGTAAGCTGATGGCTCGTGGCTATTCACAAACTGAGACTGACAAACAGTGGTCTGACTTAAGTACCTTGAGAATGACCACAGCGAGCCCTTATTTTGGGCCAATTCATGACTATCATACCACTTCTCATAAACTAGATACGTCAGGAGTAAAGGTATCTCTATTTTACACTAGTGACTATAGAGAAGTCACACAGGTATTTCGTCAGTTTTGAGGGATATTACAGGTTGACAATGACTTACGTACTATTGTGGGCGATAAACCCTTATTCCGGTTCAGGAATTGTATGAACCTAAAGAGACTTCTATGTCATGGTAACCAACATGGTCATTCTCCCACACAATTTGGTGTAACTACACCCTGTGGTAATTGCAATTTTTGTGGATACATAAATGAACAGGTGTCCTTTTTTCACCCTGATCTTCGTAAAGATTTTGTTTTTCATGCATCTGCTGATTGCATGACTCCTCATGTCATTTACCTGGCTGAATGTTCAGTCTGTCATTCTTTTTATGTCGGCAAGACCAATAGGGTCTTGTGTGACAGAATGCGCGAACATCTTTATCATATTAGGAAGGGCTCTTTATTTAATGCCCTTTCCAAGCACGTTATGAATACTGATGCCTCGCATATGTTCAGTTTTAGGGTCAGAGAAACTTTACAACCTAGTGTCAGGGGTGGGGATTTACTCACCCACACTGAATATAGGGAGTCCTGTTGGATTATTACACTACATGCTGACAGGGGCAGTGGCTTAAATGAAAGGACATCTATAAAACCTGCCCTTAGAAAAAGGAGACTTCGTAAATAAGTCTCTCTTAATTTTTAATATTTGTTTTTATTTATTTTTTCATATTTATTTATTATTTTTTCATGCCTATATGACCACATGTTTGTTTTTGTATATTTTTGTATGTATATTTGATTGTATGAGTATTCATTTTACTAGGCAGGGACTTGTGTTTTATTCGTAGTTCTTGTTACTTTGAGTATTTATTTGATTTAATTGATTTGAATATTCTATAGGTTGTTTTTAATCTTTCCCTGTTATATATAGGGTGTGTCTATTAGTAGCTGCTTGATGGTCTGATGAAGCTATGTTGTGAAAGCGCTCACCTATGGTTGACTACAAATAAAGTATTTTATACATATTTCCTGGAATCATCTATGCTTTTGAGTTCTGCTTCCTGCAAGTTTTAGTATTTTGGGCTGTATCCATTATATTTCATGGTCTTGGATTTGCGT